>NC_086202.1:3265000-3565000 GCF_035770615.1 Melospiza melodia melodia
ATGATTCTGTGTAGTTATGGGAAAACTGTCATTTTGGGACACCAAATGTGTCCTGGTCCATAGTTTCCCTTCCTTATGCCTGCTCCCCATGAGGAGCTAAGGCAATATTTTGACATATTCTCTATATTTGATCATATTCTTTAGCCACAGCAGGAAGCCACATAAAGCAGAAGCTGCACAGTAATTAAAGAGCCCAGAGCAACCAGCAGATGTGGACACTGGAGGAGGTGTGAGACCACTCTGAGCAGGAACAAGTCAGCACAGCTCAGTATAAGCAGAGGAGTGGGAAGAGGAAGAAAGAGCCACAATCCTTCCTTTGGACTTTTCCCATGTAAATTTGTCTTATCCCTTTAAAACCCATTAATATTTTTTATAGAGTTGACACACCAAGGCAAATTAATTACACAATTTAAGTGGGTTTTATGTGAGAAAAAAAAAAAAAAAAAAAAAAAAAAAGGAGTTCCTGCTATTTGCTTTAACTGCTCAGAAGTTTCATGTGGCAAACACTTATTCTGAAATTGAGTGCCACATAATGGCTCCCATTACACCTCCTCCATGCCACTCAGGCTGTTACAGATCTTTATCACATTTCTCCTTCAATCATCTCATTTTCCAGGCTGAGGGGGATTCAGGGGAGCAGCGCACAATATTCAAGAGGTGAGCACACAGGAATTTATCTAGTGCCATGGTGACGCTGTCTGGTTTAGTGACATTTTGCTGCAGTTGTGATGGTGGAAGGACACAGATGGATCAGAGCTCATGGACCTTTTATTGCACCAACCATACAGCTGGAAAAGTTAAATGAGCTTTCAGGCACACATGCCTATAGATTCTAGTTGGCTTTTTGGCTGCCTGGGAGTTTGACTGATGTTTCTTCAAACTGCCAGCAGTGGCTCTCAGATCTCTTTTCTAAGTGGTGGGAGCTGAAGAGGAGCTCATCAGTGAGTACACAGGGGCAAGGCTGGGGGCCTCCTTTGAGCCTGGCAGAATTGAATTCCATCTGCTGTTTTGCCACAGAGTCCTTTGGCACCATGGGACCCTCTGCAGCTCTCTGACGGCTTCGCCTTTGCCTTTTGCACCGTTTTGTAACATCATTTCATTATCCCTTTGTTTTCTGGAGGAAATTTGGAAAAGGAGGTGAATAAAACTCAGGGGTAGAGATATTCTGATTTTCTTCTGCAGTAGGGCACAGTTATTGATGGGCTCAATAGCTATTCAGGATGAACAATCCCTCCAACATAAGAGTTTTTACTGAGGCATCGTTGGCCCTTTAAAATCCTGGTTCCCACAGACTTTTTTCCTGCTGGGTGCTGATCATTACAGTTTCCAGCAGTGCAGCTGTCAATTTGGGCTTACCTCGCCTCCAGGATCCCAGTTGGGAAAGCCTTGTTAAACTCTCACATTGCAGAGCAATCAAACATGTTTGTTTGATTGTTTGTTTGTTTGTGATGATTTATGCTGTGATTAGGCTTTTGATATTACACTGGTTGGGCTAAGGTGCAAGCAAGCTCTTGAAACAGTGCCAGCACTAAGTCAATATTTCATTAAGACTCATTTATGAGAGAGCTGATGAAGGACTAGAGTGAGGTCTCTACACATTTCATATTCATCTATTTGGGTAAGGCAGCTGATTGTTTAAAATATATTCAGATACTTGGTTGTAACTGATACAATTCCTAATGTGGGAACAGTCATAATGATGAAAAGTGTCTTTTATGAACAAAATTTAATCTGCCTCCCTATAAAAATTAAAAGTGATTGTAAATATGTGAGAGCAAAGACACTTCTGTTGCTGTGCCTGTGTGGCTGTACAGATGCAGCTCTGCAGAGCAGGGGAAAAGTCTGAAAGAAGAGCCTGGGCATTATTGAGACCAGGCTGGGCTGCCTGTGGCAGGATTTATTTATAGTATTTTTGGCAAGGGCATATATTTCCTCCCTGGATTTTCCCTTCTGCTCATTCTTTTTGCTCTCCCTATCACACACAGCTAATCCACACTGTGGGACACTCACATGCCAAGGCTCCTCTGTGCCCCCCATCAGGCACAGGGTTTTTCTGCACCTCAGCAGCACCATAAGCTGCCCTGTGAGGGGGAAGCACACACGTTGGCTGAGGAAACATCCACACAATGAACTCCTCAGGCAGTGCCCACTGAAGGGAAGGCTTGAACACCACAGACAGGCTGGTGTCAGAGTGAGGGAGCGAAGTGAAATGTTACTCCAGCCCTGACAAACAGAAGATTAATGCCTCCCTTCTCCTCACCTGCACCGACACGATGTTCTCTGACACATGCAACAGTAGGAGCTGAGGTGTAGCAAGTGTCACCCTCACTTAAAACGCTATCAGGCAGCGGGTCTGTGATGATGTGGAGACAAACAGGAGGTTATCAGGTAGGTCTTTATCTCCTGCAGGAGGGAGGAGGGCTGCGCGCCTGCTGCGCCGATCGCGGCTTTCCTGTGCTGCAGGGAAATCACACACCGAGCTCAGCACGCTCAGGGACATGCTGCCAAAATATGTATTTCCTCTCTGCAGACCTTTTTTGAAGAAAGGTCTCATGCTGGAGGCTGTAATTAATAAAGGAAATATTTATACAGTGTCACAGAATTTACCAGTCAGTCTATAAACACAGATGATCCATGTTCCCTGTCCCAAAGCACTTACGGGCTAAAAAAGGCAAGAGACATGGAGCAGTTTAGATGAGGGAGGGAGCAGGGATTATTAATGGTGAGAAGGAAGAGGATGGGTTGCAGGGAGAAAGGAAAGCTTCATCATGGAAATCCAGGTGGTTGTAAGGCCAGGATGGAAGACTGAAGTTGAAGATTGAGGCAAAAGTGTTTTGCAGGGGTAGATGCAGATGTGGGCACATCTGGTGAGAAAACTGCAGAGGGGCTCTGGTGAGAAAACTGCAGAGGGTCTCCACAGCAGATATTCAGTAAAGGCCCCTGAGGATGTGGGCTGTGTTTCCCTCAGCAGAAAGGATGAGCGGAGGGCTGGAGCTCCTGGAGAGCTGGGAAAGGTGCTGGAGCAAGGAGAGCTCAGGGAAAGGTGGAGAGCCAGCGATGGAGAAGGGCAGAAAAGCATTTCAGAAAACGCTGGATGAATGTGTGGTGGAGACAGGAGAAGTAGGAGCACACTCCTGCAGAGAGGAGGGGAAGCGAGATAAAGAAAAGGAAGTTCAGGCAGCAAGAGTTAAGAATTTTGCCATTGATTCTGGGGACAAAGGAGGAAAATAAATGATAGAGAAGTGAGTGGGATTAGGGGAAGTGCTCAAAGATAAGCATGGCAAGAAGGTAGAAAGCAAAAGACAAAGGCAAGCAGGCAGCACAGAGGAAGAATTTATCAGGGTCAGGCGAGTGGAGGGGACGCAACCGAGGCGCCTGAGCCACTTCTGACATTGTCATTTTTCTCATCTGGTGGGAAAAAAAAGAAATTAAGACGATTTTCAAATATCTGGGGAATAAATTGAGGCAGTGCAAGTCCCCCCAGCTCGATTCAGCCCCCCTTGTGCCTGGGGTGGGGTTGCAGTGAGCGCTGTGAGCAGCAATCCTGCAGCTCTGCTACGCTTGGTGAAATTGGCCCTCATCTGAAAAGCACCGAGTTCAGGCAATTCAAATATTCAGTAGTTTCCAATATTCCCTTGGAAAGATGAAGTCTACGTATGCCTGGGTTTTGAAGTAGTAAAATGCCACAGTATTTTTAGTCTTTGTTTGATCAAAGAAAAATGAACCAGATAGACAAGTGAAAAATTACCCAGGAGCTGAAGTCACTGGTGATGTCTTTTATTGCACTATCATACAAATAGGAAGGATGTTCTTTTCATCTGACATAATGAAAAATGTATACCCTTTTCAAACTCACTGGTATTCATTCTGAAGTTAGCCCTCCCCCCCAAAAAAAAACCCCAAAAAAATCCCTTGACGTTACCTAGAACTTGACAAGTTCTGATTAATTTAATAGGAAAAAATCTCTTGATATCAAATACCAGCTACTGTTCAGGAGAAGGTGAAGGGAATGTGAATTTTATTTTAAACTCATCCATTACGTACAAGTAATAATAAAGAGCGATTTTCAGACTTTTCTCATACTAATATTTTTTGTTCATATTAGATTAATCAAGATAAATATTCTCAGAAGAGTTAGGGATGGCTCATCCCTGAGTAGTTACAGCTCCGAGCATTATCCAATCAGGTAGGCAAAATGAGGTTTTTATACCATGTGAAAAATGTGCTCTGCTCCAAAATTCCAGTGCTTTTGCACTACGGAGGTGTCAAGGTATCTGTGGGGCACTTCAGCAAGACAAACTCCATCCCCCCTGGCTAAAAGTCCAGTTTGGGACCAGAAATGAAATGCTGGTGCTGGAGTGTGACTGGGGACAGACACCCACAGTTTAGTGACATTCCCAAGGTCACAGGGGAAGTCTGGGGCAGAAATAAACCCTGAAATCCAATCTCTGGGGTCCCATCCAGTTCTTAACCAGAAAACACTCTCACCACATCCTGTGCAAGCAAAGTCAGGGCAGCTGTGGCAGCCCCTGCTAAGGTAACAGCAGCTGTGGCTCTCCTTTGGGCTGTGACTCCAGACTTTTTAAAGCTGATGGAGAAACTCCTGCTGAATGGAAGGGCCAACAGTCCAGCCCTGAGGTGCTTTCATGCTGGTTATTCTTTCATTTGATTCTGCACCATGTCAGGGAAAATGCACTCCCAGCTCAGAGCCCTTTGTGGGTTTGAACCAGGGGTGGCCACATCCAGCTCAGGTTTGCAGCATCACCTTTGCTCCAGACCAATGCACCTCTACACCTCCATGAGGAGAGAGAAGCCCTTGCTTTCACTCCAGATTTCATGGCAGCTCGTAAAGGCTGCATTTCAGCTGCTGTTTATCACAAAGCACGCTAGCAGTCCGTGGAATTCTGAGCTGAAGCTGGGATGCAAAAGAAGATCCTTCCCAAAATATATTTTGGGGATGTATGACTGCATCCACCAAGTACTCCCAAATAAATGGGACAGCTCCTGGGTGATGGAGGGGCAGCCAGAGAGATCCTGGAGAAACTCTTGGGCTCTTGGAGCACTTCTGTGTGCTCGAATTACTGCTCTTCTGCTGCTTTGGAAGGCTAAAAGGTCTGGCTGTTGAAGGTTCTTTTATCAGAAGAGTCTTATTCCATGCTTTTCCTCCCCTTATCTCCACCAGAAGGAGGGAGGTGACAGGAGAGCTTTCTAGGAATTGCACTGCACAAACCTTTCCTATCCACAGGCAGTTTTACCAGCAGATCCTTATCCAGCCTCTGGGGTGAAAGTTTTCTGCAGAAACATAATATTTGTATATTTCAAAGACAAGGGGTATTTTTATTTTCTATCAGTTTTCATGCAGAATAATAATCCCCACCACTTTGCAGGATCCTTGTCATAAAAGACTTCTGGGATGGATTAAACTCCTTGGCACCTCCTCAGTGATTAATCAATCTCAACAGGCATTTATTGCTTTGTTCACTACAGCACAGGAGAGATTATCCCTTAAATATACTTGACTCTTTTGGTACCACTCAATTACACCAAAAAGAGCCCCAACACATACACAATTATTTTGAACTACTTCTCCAGCGAGGAGCAATTGATCTTTGAGAGTCTCTTCCTCTTCTTGTTATGCTGATTAATAGCCTTGGAGTTAGTCCCTGAGAGGAAAACATTTCCCAAAATAGATGACAGTTTCCATCTTCATATTTTAATTCCTCAATGGCCCTTTGCATCCACAACGAAGCCTGGAGGAATGTTCCCATTTCTCCCCATCTTTTTTTACCTTGTCACTCCTCGTGATGGAGCCACCCAGCTCCCAGTGCAGGGGATGGAAATGGGAATTCTTGGTGCCACTTAGAGCCACTCTGTGTGTGCCTGTGACCCATGAAAAGCTGTCAATGTCCTCTGGGGGTGCCTCAGGAACCACTGGAGAGAGCCCAGAGCTTCCTGAGCTCCAGTGCTGAGGGAAGAGGAGCATCACCCTCACACACTGAGGTGGAAATTCCTGTGCAAAAACTGACAGAAATCCTGGGCAGGGGAGAGGGTGGATGGTGAACAGGGGGAGGACAGTGCCATGAGGCAGCACGTGGCCTGGGGAGCCCACCTTGCTGCTGGTGACAGCCTTGATGCCTTTTCCTGCTTTTCACCATTTACAGCTGCTCTCGCGGCGAGCACACGAGCTGCAGTCACTTGGAGATGCCACGTGGCACTCTTATCCTTGGAAAAGTTTTTAATGCTATCCCGTCCAAACACAAACAGCCAGAGGGAGGAGGTGACTGTGAACCTCAGGCCCATCCCATCAGGTCGGACTGGATGATCTCAGGGGGCTTTTCCAGCCTAAAGGATTCCATGACTGTGTGAAACACCAGGAGGGGAGTGGGGCTCTGTGCCCTGATCCTGCTGCTGGAGCTCCTTCGTGGTTTCCCTTTAAAGCAATTACACAGCGTTGGTTTGCAAACAAAATAATGATCTTTTCTTACTTTTCAGGAAATGATTTTTAATATAGTTTATTGAAGCGAGGGGAAAACAATTTAATTGTGAGAGCTGCTGTGAACCATATTTAACCCCCGACGCACTAAAAAGAGGGTTTTCAGATAAGTTATGGTTTTTAATCTAAGTTAAACCATTATGTACATAAGCACTATGTTTTTACTATTCTAATAACTGCCAGCTTGGACTTACCAATTCTTTTTTTATCATCTTTTTTGTCTTCCAAGACAGACCACTGCATTTGAACTTCAGGAAATATTTTATATTTTATTCGTCTTCATTTTTTTTCTACAGAGCAATAGTGAATCCTTAACTCTAAGCATGATTTCCCTCAGCACATGTGTAACTTACTGGCTTTCCTGACAGGATTGAAATGGCTGGATAAAATTCCTGAAGTGCATGGTAATGGTCACATCTCATCTGTCCTGGATGGCATCCAGTGATCTGTTGTTAGTTCAACCTTCTGATTAATAATTTACATACACTTTACTAGCACTTGAAATGAAGTTCCTTCCCTGCAATGATTAATTACCAAATGAACAGTATTGAAAACATATTATTCTCATCATTCATTTGGGGAGATAATCTTGGTAAAACATGTAATTAATTATGTGACAGCCACAGAGAGAATTTTAAGATTTACACTGATTTTCTGCCCCTTGAATAACAGCCCTTAGGTTGCAACAAAACCCTCTACAATTGTAATTACGTATGTGTAATTTACATGTTAAAAAAAAAGGGACATTTTAAGAAAGAAAACTTGACTTTTAAGTTCTTGACTTTTAAGTTCTGTACATAAACACCACATAATTGTGCTCCTTCCCTGTACTCCATGTGCCTTTCCTGCCCTGCCCCAGCACAGCTTTACAAGCATGAATTAATCAGAGTTTCCCAACAGCCCTGGCCATAGGTCAGGTCACAGTGCCCGGCTGCAGCAGAGCCAGGTGGGGCTAAACTGGTGAAGACAAGGAGGGAAAGGGCAAAGACAATAAAAGAGCCCTGGAGATCTTTGCAGCTTCACCCCACTCCCAGCCAGGGCGTCCTGCAAGGGTATATTATTAACTCCTGTTCATTCCCACGTCCTTTGTTATTAAAAAATACATCAGAATCACTCTGTTACCAGCAAATATCAGCTGGTATACCAGCAATAATCCACAGGCTGTAATTTTAGCAAATCTTATTTTTTTAGGCATTTTTATCCACCTTTACAGAGAAATGAACATTTCTCCCCACTCTAACCACTTTTATGACCACTTTTCAGGGGCTTTGCTGAGGTGACCATGGTGCTTAGCTCCTGTCCCTCTGCAGCACCAGCAGCTCCTGGCATGGCCCAATAAATGACAAAAAAATAAAAATCTGGTATCACTCCTGAGCCTTCCTCTCTCTGTGGGATTTTGGGGCAATTTCCACCTCCAAGATCCCACCCCTCTCTGCAGTTTTGTCCTGTCAGAGGCAGGTAGACAGTGTTTTTCCTTAGGATGAAGTTCCACCTGCTTCAGTTCTCTCCCAAACACATTTTAAGAATTCTTAGTATGTCATGTTTCAAACACGTTTTCTGAAAAATCCTTTCCTTAGGATTTTTCCTGCTGAGAAGCTGAGAGGCCTCAGGAACAAAATGTAAACAATGGTTATCTGCTGCTGTGGAATGCAACAGGTGCACCTGGGATTGGTCTCATGTGGTTGCATCTAATTAATGGCCAATCACAGTCAGCTGGCTCACACTCTGTGTGAGACACAAAACTTTGTTATCATTCCTTCTTTTTCTATTCTTAGCCAGACTTCTGATGAAATCCTTTCTTCTATTCTTTTAGTATAGTTTTAATGTAATCTATATCATAAAATAATAAATCAGCCTTCTGAAACATGGAGTCCTCGTCTCTTCCCTCACCCTCAGACTCCTGTGAACACTGTCACATTAGTCCCCAAAAGATCCCAGACATTTTTTTAATCTGTGTCTTTCAGCATCCTTCCGGGGTTTTATTGCAGCCAGTGATGGTTTGTTTTGGGTTGAAAGGGTCCTGTGAGCAAGACAGGACAATGGGATGTGCTCCCTGGAGAAACTGGTGCTGCCTAAAAAGATTGCTGCCCACACAGGGATTTATCTCTGGGACACGATCAGTAAAAAATCTATGATGAAAAAAATCCTCTCTTTGGGACTAAACCCACAAGCTTCCAGATCCTGAGGAGGCTGGGGCCCAGGGACACAATCCAAGGGACACAATCCAGTCGTGGTTCTGCTCTGTGAGTCAAGCAGGCTTTGTCCTCCCCAGCCTTTTTCCACCCTGAGGCAGCTCATGACAACAGTTTCCAGCAACACCAGCGTGTGCTGGCAGCCTCCCTGTCTCTGGCTTGCAGATAAAGATTACAATGGCATCTGGGTGGGGGCCTGGCTGAGGAAACCCTTCCCACAGCATCTCTGGGGATGTCTCTGCAGCCCTGGCCAAGGGAACCCTTCCCACGGCATCCCTTGGGGTGTCCTCTGCAGCCCTGGCCAAGGGAACCCTTCCCACAGCATCCCTGGGGATGTCTCTGCAGCCCTGGCCAAGGGAACCCTTCCCACAGCATCCCTTGGGGTGTCCTCTGCAGCCCTGGCCAAGGGAACCCTTCCCACAGCATCCCTTGGGGTGTCCTCTGCAGCCCTGGCCAAGGGAACCCTTCCCACAGCATCCCTGGGGATGTGTCTGCAGCCTGCAAGGATTCCTGCAGTGCCCAGGTGGTGCTGCTGGGATGGACACAGAGCTCTCCTGGCTCTGGAGAGGGCAGAGCCCATCTAGGGACAGCTGGGTGACCACAGAGACAGGGAGGTGACCACAGGGACAGCTGGGGACTCCAGGGACAGGTGGGTGACTCCAAGGGCAGGTGGGTGATTCCAGGGGCAGGTGGGTGACTCCCCAGAGAGGTGGGTGACTCTGGGGCAGGTGGGGCACTCCAGGGACAACTGGGGACCCCAGGGGCAGGTGAGTGACTCCTGGGACAGGCAGGTGACTCCCCAGATAGGTGGATAAGCCCAGAGGCAGGTGGGTGATCCCAGAGGCAGATAGGGACTCCAAGGGGCAGGTTAGTGACTCCAGAGTCAGGTGAGCGACTCCAGGGACAGGTGGGTGACCCCAGGAGCAGGTGGGTGACTCCAAGGGCAGGTGGGGACTCCAGGGACAGGTGAGGCACTTCCAGGACAAGTAAGTGACTCCAGGAGCAGGTGGGTGATCCCAGAGGCAGATGGGGACTCCACGAGCCCGTGGGTGACCCCAGGGGCAGGTGGGGACTCCAGGGACCAGTGGGTGACCCCAAGGACAGGAGAGGACTCCAGGGGCAGGTGAGTAACCCCAGGAACAGGTTAATGATTCCAGGGACCCATGAGTGACCCCAGGGCAGGTGTTGGCTGCAGGGCTCTGCCACCACACTGCTTGGCACAGGAGCACCGAGGGAACTGTGTCTTGTCGCTGCTGTTCATAGCTGGACAAAACCAGAGATGCTGCGCTGGAATTTGAAATGCTGGAATTTGAATTCTTAGAACGTTGGGTCTGTAAGTCAAAGTTTAGAATTAAATACAGGATTTGAGCTGAGATCTTGG
This sequence comes from Melospiza melodia melodia, assembly GCF_035770615.1. Lineage (NCBI taxonomy): Eukaryota > Metazoa > Chordata > Aves > Passeriformes > Passerellidae > Melospiza > Melospiza melodia. The sequence continues at coordinate 3,275,067 of NC_086202.1, forward strand.
AAAAGGTTTTAAACTTAGGTGATAGAAGTGAGAATGTGGATTTATAGTTTAAAGGAGAAACACATTGGGAAGATGAAAGTTTAGAGTTTTAGAGTTTAAGATATAGAAAAAATAAAAGTAGTTATAAAGGTACAAAAAGTAAACAAAATGTTTAGAATACAGTACTGTAAGTTTGTGTGTTATAACATGATTGGTTAAGAAAGCCTAACCTGTAATACGAGTCCATAAGATGAAATATTTAAGGATTGGATTTAAAAGACAAATATCTTTGTTGATAGTGTTTTATTAGTCAATAAATCCTTAAAAGGTTTTGGAATTAGAGGCCTTGTGACCTTTTGAGTTATGTGGTGAAGATATAACTTGAACTCACTCTTTTTACTTATGCAGAAGATAAAAAAAATAAATCATATAATTTAAAGTAATTTAGAATACCTGCTTTTAATTTATTTAAAATTTCTTCATAATTCCTCACAATGCTGAAAGACTGCAAGGCCATGCCCAGCCATGGAGTTCTTGCTCCTGCTTCATGCTGAGCCCTTTTTCCAACCCCACCAGTCCTAAAGTGTGGGAGCAGCCCCAAGGAAAGCAGCAGGATTATTCCTGATTACAGCAGAACCACACAGAAGTGCTTTACTGGCCTGGAGCCAGGAGGCTCCGTGCTGTGGGAGCTGGGGAGGAAATGCTGAGCCCCATTCCTGCATCCCAAGAGATGCTGAGCCCCATTCCTGCATCCCCAGGGATGCTGAGCCCCATTCCTGCATCCCCAGAGATGCTGAGCCCCATTCCAACATCCCCGGGGATGCTGAGCCCCATTCCTGCATCCCCAGAGATGCTGAGCCCCATTCCAACATCCCCGGGGATGCTGAGCCCCATTCCTGCATCCCAAGAGATGCTGAGCCCCATTCCTGCATCCCCAGGGCTGCTGAGCCCCATTCCTGCATCCCAAGAGATGCTGAGCCCCATTCCTGCATCCCCAGAGATGCTGAGCCCCATTCCTGCCTCCCCAGAGATGCTGAGCCCCATTCCTGCATCCCCAGAGATGCTGAGCCCCATTCCTGCATCCCCAGAGATGCTGAGCCCCATTCCTGCATCCCCAGAGATGCTGAGCCCCATTCCAACATCCCCAGAGATGCTGAGCCCCATTCCAACATCCCCAGAGATGCTGAGCCCCATTCCTGCATCCCAAGAGATGCTGAGCCCCATTCCTGCATCCCCAGAGATGCTGAGCCCCATTCCAACATCCCCAGAGATGCTGAGCCCCATTCCTGCATCCCAAGAGATGCTGAGCCCCATTCCAACATCCCCAGAGATGCTGAGCCCCATTCCAACATCCCCAGAGATGCTGAGCCCCATTCCTGCATCCCAAGAGATGCTGAGCCCCATTCCAACATCCCCAGGGCTGCTGAGCCCCATTCCTGCATCCCCAGGGATGCTGAGCCCCATTCCTGCATCCCCAGGGATGCTGAGCCCCATTCCTGCATCCCCAGAGATGCTGAGCCCCATTCCTGCATCCCCAGAGATGCTGAGCCCCATTCCTGCATCCCCAGAGATGCTGAGCCCCATTCCTGCATCCCCAGAGATGCTGAGCCCCATTCCTGCATCCCAAGGGATGCTGAGCCCCATTCCTGCATCCCAAGAGATGCTGAGCCCCATTCCTGCATCCCAAGGGATAAAGCAACATAAAGCAGTGCCTTTCTCAGCCTCCTCTGTCCCAGTGCCCTGCCAGAGTTTGGGAAGTGCCTGGCTGGAGGAGCCACAGGACCCCGTGGTGCCTCCCCAAAAATCCAAAATCCTGTCCAGGCCAGGTGAGTGGCACCCCACACAGGGACTCTCCATGCTCTGCCTGTCACATATGCTCACACTGCACTGTAGTCACATTTTCCCCTCCCTGACCCTCAACATCTCAATTTTCTGTCTGCCTTTGAAATCTTGGCTAATTAGGAGGCTACATGTTCCCTGTGAGACTGGCCTTTTATGCAGAATTTGTAATTAGAGTGACTGTGCAGTGCTCTATTAATTGCAAGAATTGTGATTTTTAGATTAATGAGTTAATTGCTAATATCTGCATACGACATTCCCTCAAGATGTATTACATTACAGTAAATAAACCTTGTGCCTGGAATGGCAGGCATTAAAGGAAACTGCCATGATTAGTTTGAATACTTTAGATAGCTAAAATAATATTTACTCAAAACACAATGTGTGTAAAACTGGATTTTAAAGCTTTTTTTTTTTTTATCCCTCAGCCTCCCTCACCAGATAACATTTTTATTTGATAGCTTGGATTCTGCTATTTTTGATAGCAGGATTTGCTATCAAAATGTGCTGGATGCTGCTTTTATTGATAGCAGGATTGTGCTCTTCCCACAGAGATCCTCCAGCCCTGCCCAGGTGGAGCTCTCCATCCTGCCCTCCCTTTCCAAGGACACTTTGAAACTCCTTTGGAATTGATCCCAAATGCTGCACCTTGTCCTGAAGGATGCTCCAGGGATCCCTGTGCAACCCCCAGCACGGTGGAGCCAGGGAAAAGCTGAAGCTGCAGAAGTTGCAACAGGATGAGGGGGAATTATCCATATTTAAACTCCCAAGCTGCTCCTGCTCAACTGTTGTAGCAAAATCCCATTGGAAATGTAACAGCCAGAGCTAGCCAAGACCTTGGGAACAGCTGAGTGATTTTCATCAGACAAGGAGCTGTTTGCTGAAAAGTGTAATTTTGGGACAGCTGAAACTATTTGCAAATTCATCACGATTTCAGGAAATAGCCTTCTGTAGAATAAAAGCCCCGAATGGAAAAAGTTTCCCAGTTTCCCAGTTTGATATTTTCTAGATTAAGTGCCTCTTTTTGTTTTGCAAATGAAATTTGATTTAGATATTTATCTAAATTAGATAAAAACCTGCAGAGGATGAATGCCAACGTTGGTTTGCACGACACAATCCCTTTGGGGGTGGCTCTGAGTGGTTCTTTCCTTTTTGTACTTTCTGTTTATTTGTTTAAACAAAACCTAGGCCCTACCCAAAACGATTTCCCAGGATTTTAGTTTAGGCTGAGCTGTTCACAGGAGTTATTCTTACTTGCTTCTGCACAGCAATAAAGGCAGGATGAGTTAATTCCAGTAATGAGCAACTGCCTAGCTCAGGATCCATACCCCACAGAGTCCTGCGAGGCGCAGAGGAAAGTTTATCTGGAAATCACAGTGCATTTGTGCTTTATAAAAGTGCTGTTTGCTCACAGTGCTGAGAGCCACAGCAGCTCAGGGGCATTGCTGCTGCTCCCCAGATTCTCAACCAAACCCCCTCCAGATTCAGCCCCTTTAGGCACCTGATTTTTCCATGAGATGCCTCATTACATGAACTAAAACTTCCTTAGAAGACAGCATTAACGGCAATTGGAAAATCCTCTTCACTTGTCAAAGTATTGGAGATTTTTTGAGCCTGGCTAGTGAAGGCTTCTGCTTGCTTTCCCAAGGAGAGCAGCTGTCCCCACTGCTGCCTGTTTGTGGAAATGGTCAGACCAAAATGTGTGTTTGGAGAGAGCACTGCATGGAATTCTGGTTTGGGAGATGCGCATGCAGCTCGGATTCCCACCCAAGCACTGCTGCACCTCCCAGTGCTGTTCACTGTGGTGCTGGATGCACTCACCAAAAATTGGGGATACAAAGGGATTGAGCAGAGCTCACACAGGGAAGCAGGAGGAAAAGAAAGGTGTGTGCCAGACAAGGAAAGATCCCAAACCAGAACAGTCTACACACAGAGTTCGTACCTGCAATATATTGCATTATATATATATATATATAAAATATATAATATTATATATATATATATATATATAGTTAATATTTCTATTATCTATTAATATAATATAATTAATATAAATTTTGATACCTGCAATATATTGCATTATATATATTATATTGCAATTATATATATATATATAATGCAATAATATATTTAATGGAATATATATTATATTATATTATATTATATTATATTATATTATATTATATTATATTATATTATATTATATTATATTATATTATATTATATTATAGTATATTATAGTATATTAATATATAGTACATATTATATATTATATATAAATATATTTATATTATTTATTTATATTTATATATAGCATATATTAATAAAAATAAATAATATATTTATATATTAATATACCATATAAAATATATTTTATAAATATATATAAAATATATATGATACAATATATGTATTACATTATATATCATATTATATTACATAATATAATATAATATAATATAATATAATATAATATAATATAATATAATACAATACAATACAATACAATACAATATAATATAATATAATATAATATAATATAATATAATATAATATAATATAATATAATATAATATAATATAATATAATATAATATAATATAAGCTGTCATCATGGAATACATAGCACTTCTCAGAACAGCATCAGTAACTTCTCATCCTGGAATCTCCCCCCAAACCATGAGAGAAGATGTTATGTACTAAAAAAAGGCAGCAGAATGTTGGTTGCATTGTGGGCATTTCAAAAAGATGCTGGAACAAACAGGAGCATCCATCCTGTCTCTGTGTTTTGGAGATTTTTTTTTTCCTGCCTACAGATCCTGGGACTCGAGGTTTTCTGGGGATTTAATGGCAAAGATTGAAAGCATCTTAGAGGTCTTTTCAAACTTTAATCATTGTCTGATTTCTCTGGCTGCCGTGTTCTGAAGTTTATTCAGAAAACAGAAATGTAAGAGACCAGATCTTCTGTGCCTTTTATCTTTCTCTTTAAAGAATCCAATTCCTACTGCTTGTTTACTGCCAAGTAAGAAGTGAGAAGGCTTACTTAGAAACCAAGGACTGGTCTTCACCACAAAAGTCTGTTGCTTTGATAATGCTGCTGTTAAAGCAGCAAAAATCCTCCTGGGGACACAATTCAGTCGCTAAAAGAAATGCAGACACCAGTGCAGCTTCTTCAAGTTTGGAAAGGAAAACAGGCAAGATGCTACAGGACATGTTTACATCAGTGTAATTATATCAAAATAGGACTTCCAATGTATGACTGCTTCAGTTTAAAAACTCAAAACCCCTCTCTGTAGCAGCTGTGACTGGCTGCTTTCAGGTGGATTGTCCTTTCTTCAATACTCACAACAGCTCAGACTGCTCTGTGATTCTGTGGCTCTGAATTAACCTGGTGATGAGCAGCTTTTGGCAGGGCTGCCTGAGAGGTGGCTACAGGGCTTTGTTTCCCCATAACAAACCCTGCAGTCCAGATGCAGAACTGGAAGGGTGAGTTCAGGTAGCTTTGCTGCCTGTGCATGGGCAGAATCACTCCCAAACACCCAAATGACCTCTGGGACAATGCTCATTTTTTAAATTCCCACCCAGATCCACTGCCAATCCCACCTGGTGGTGGTGCCTGTGCTGGGTGGCCCCGGCTTGTTTGGATGGCAGTACAAGGCCATCCAAACAAGGATGCACAAGGCCAGTTTGGAGGGTACAAGGCTCACCCAGCTCAGTCCCCTTTGTACTTGTGTACCAACCCTGCCTTATCTGCATTTGCCTCGCTCGCTCCCTCGCTGACACCACGCTCGCTACATCTCTGGTGACCACAGAGATTTAAGACACAATTGTACTATCAATGAAATGCAACTTATGCCTTCCAGGCACTGAAATCCTCGGAGGGCCTCGTGCAGGGCTGCACCGCTTCAGTTTTATGCCAGTGAGTTCCTAATTAGCATAGGAGGCTGCAGGCTCTGCTGAGGAGGATGCTGGCTGGGAAGGAAGCAGCTCCTCCTGCCCTGCCCAGGGACCCTGCACTTCATCTCTGCTCCCCAGGTACCTCTGTGACCCACCAGCCTGCAGGTGCTTTGGGACTGGGATGATCTTGCCAAGGACGGGCAGCACAAGGAGGACAAGGTCAGAGCTCTGCTCAGCCTCACCCCAGCCCTTTTCTCTGCCCCAGGGCAAAGTCTGAGAAACAGAAATATCCCTTCCAGCTCCCAGCAGCATGAACCCAGGGACTCTGCCTGGATGGCCCCGTGCAGTAACCCCTGATGGACCTGTATACAAGATTATTTCAGCCCCATGAGCTGATTTGGCTCTGCAGCATTTTGGGTGCACTATTTAATTTTGTACCACGAGAAAAGACGCTCAGATACCTAATGGTGAATTGATATATTCCTGTGTTATGAGAATCTATCCTCATTCCCTGTTCCCTCTCCCACACCCTTGAGGGTTTCAGACATCTGTCATAGCCCCTTTGGCCAGCTCTTTTGCAGACAGATCTCAGATGATGCCCCAGGCGTGACTGTAATTCAAACAGTGAGTGACAGATAGAATAAGGCTCCGTGAGTCGGGGCTGAGGAACACGAGCCCACGTTTCACTCGCTCCAAACACCAGCAATGCCCAAGCAGGAGCATTCCCAGTGTCTGGAATGCCCAGCCCACCCTTTCATTTTGCAACCAGACTCTTTTCTGTGGACATTAAAAAAACAGTAAATCACCCCATAACTAATTTACAAAACAATAACAACTATAGAATTAGAGGCTGAGTGCTGTAGAGTTCCCCATTAAGATATTACAGGGTGCTGGAAACAGAGGTCATTGAAACAAGCTGGAGTTTATGGAAGGTAAAGGTTGAGGAAGTCCATGATAAGGGAGAGGGAGCAGGAAGTGTCTTTATCTGATAACTATTTGTTTAGAAACACCTGGCACATAGATCAAATTAGGGCATCCAAATGCCCTTCAAACTTTAAACCAGACAGATTGAGTCAAGCACCTTTCATTAAACTTTCCTGGAAAGATTAAACATCAGCCCTGTGTTCTATCAGCAGAACAATTCTGCTCATGCAGTGATGACATTAAGATGTTTTATGGAAGGGGTGTACAAATGTGCATGCACTCTGCGAGGCTTTTCTCCAGACTTGTAATTCCTCACTTAAGAATATAAACCGAAGAAAATGGGAATAAAAATGCCCCAACAGTTCTGCATAATGATTTCATACACAAGCAGGGGTAAAAAAACACCCCACAACAGGATTATGAAAAGAGAATTTTATTGTATGTTGGCATCCTTTTGCTCATGTTTGCAAAGGGAAATGGATTTGAGAATTTCCCACCGATTTGAATTCAGTGGCTGTAGCAGGGCAGAAGTAATATGTATTGCCTCGTTCTAATCATCGATTCAATTCAAGACTTCTCAGCATGGAACTCTTTCTCTTTCTCAATGGGAATAAATTTTCCAAGAAGGGATAACACCAACATATTATATAAAACATCACCCAGCCCCTAAATTTGTGTGACTTTGTGGGAATCAGTCAAAATCTATATTTAATTTGATGTGAGGAAAGCACTATGCCAAGCCCAGATTACAACACCACTGCTGCTATTACGATCAATGTAGTGCTGAACTAAATTGTTTTATATATTGTATTAGGGGATCCCAGGTGTTTTGCTGGTCTTACAGCCCACTTGTTGCTGCAGTCGTAGCTAGGAAAGGATTAATAAATTCTGATATGATGTGTGGGTACCCCATTCCCTGCCAACCCACGCTTGTTGGGTCCCTAATTGTTACCAGGAACTTTTCAGTACAGCTACAGATAAAATAAATTGAATAGAGGAACAGCTTGGATTTGCTTTGCAGGCATCCCTCAGCAGCTACGTTTGCAGGACTGTTTTTGTCCTAGCAGGGATTATCAGCACAGCCACCCCCAGTTATTCCATAAGCTTGGGTGCCCCAGAGATGTGTGGAGCCTTTCTTTCCAGTAACAGCCTACTGCCGCAAACATCTGCCCAGAAGTTGGGTAAAACCTAGAAACAAGCTGCAGGAAAGAGGGCAGAAGAGAGGTCTGGTCTGTGCCTGCTCACAGCAGAACAATCCTCCTCCTGGGCTGATAATTCTTCCACTTGTCCCAAAACTGCTGCTCCCAAGCTCTGGGAAGCCAAAACACGCTTGTGTCCCCACCGCAACCACATCCCTGTATTCAAAGGAGAAACGTGAACTCCATGGGAGCCTTTTCTCCCCCAGATCCTGCAGAATGCAGCGTCATGCTTGTGTCACCTCCCGTAATACATTAACACGAGGTCAGAGCCTGGCAAATGCTCCTCAGTGCTGCCACAGGCCCAGCCCTGCTCCTCCCTCCCACCGCGGCCTCTCCTGGCGTGTCCCACCAGGCTGAAGGCAGAACCAGCCTGGGCAGCACATCCAGCTGAAAATGAGCTTTTTTTTCCCTCACTCCCCTCCCCCTGTTTCCCAGGATTAGTGTTCAGCTGGATCCATTCCCTGATCCACTTCACCTTGCAGCTGCACAAACGCTGGTGCTGGCAGCAGGCGGAGCAGGGAGGGCTGGGAGCGCGTGGCCGGGGCCCAGAGCAGCCAACTGCTCCTGGAGCCACTTGCAGCAGCAGCTGAGCACAAACTGCTATTTTTTTTTAATTTTTTTTTTTTTTTTTTCTTTTAGTGGACTTGGTTTTCTTTCAAAATTCGGGAGAGCTGAGAGAGTTTCTGCCCAGGCTGCAAATAACCCACACTTTCCCAAGGCAGGAGCTCCAAGTCCAGCGTGACCCCGCGGCAGGACGTCACCAGGGATGTGAAAGTCCTGCTCCCAGAGGACAGGAAGGGCAGGAAGGGCAGGACTGAGGAAGATTTGGGGTCTCAGGACCCTTATGGAGCACACTGACCACTCACAGCAGTGTGGGATCACAAATGGGAAACCCAGCACCTCAAGCACCAAGAGTACAAATGGGGGTCACCTCCCATAGGGAATCCACTTGAGGTACTCCCATGGAATATTGAGAACTGTTATTCCGGGCAACTTCCACATTGAAACCTGTCTTGGTGGTTTCTTTTTTATGATGACAACCAAGATTCACTGTGCTTTAAAAGCAGAAAGAAAAAAAAAAAAAAGATAAATGCATCTACCCTCCTTTTGCTCAGCTCCCACCCAGAGCTTGTGGCATGAATGAGTTCTTTTCACTTGTATTAAGTTACTGTTATGGTATGAAACTCCAAGTCTGGGTTGAAAACCTTTTAAACGTGTAAAAAATAGTGTTACAGTAATTAAATTCTAAAAATTGATCCTAAAATGGAGAGGGAAGCTGCTGATCTAAGATAATACACTGCCTTTAAGAGCAATTTTTTTCTACCAGTGCAATCCCTCACACTGGATGACATCCTTACAGTAAATAAAATAAAAAGTGATGTGAACCATCCTCCTAATGAACTTGCTTTCACAAGACTGATACCAAATGGTGGGATTTTGGCTCCCCACTAGAAGTAATTGTTCTTGATGGTGCTTATTCACTCATGTCAGTCTGGTGTGAGATCAAAACTATGAGGAAAACAACCCTTCTTCTAAATTCTCAGGTCCAGAACAGTTTACCAAATATGTTTTGGAACGAATCCATCTCTTGGTTTGCATCAATCACAGGAGTGAAATGAAGGATGTGCTTCTTTCAATGCATTTTCAAGTTAAAACAGGGTGCTGATATTAAAAGTGGAGTATGTGGGAAAATAAATCAGTCCATTTTTCCAAATTTACACCCACAAAAGCCTTTAAGGAAAATGCCCTACTGTATTCATATTCCTGCTTATTGGAGTTGTATTACAGGCAGATGCACCAAACTCTTGACTTACATTTCTAGAAAAGGAGCGTTTCCTGCCTCCCACTTGTAAAAAAACCATGAGCACCTTCTCAATTATTGCAATGATTATCCATTATAACCTAGCCAGCATATCTGCTCCAAACCAGTTCCCTTTTTAAAACTGGTAAAAAATAAATAGGTTATTGACATTGGTGCTGGATACTCGGCGTTCCTCACGTCCAAATCTCATTTCCAATGATCAAATGCGTCTCAGAAGGATCCAGGCAGGATTTGTGTCTGCCTGTTCCTGCCTAGCACCGAGTAACTAAGTTGCACAAACACTTGGAGCAGTAAAATAACTGGTCTATTCTAGTCAACAGATACTCTAAATCTGCGGGGAGAGAGATGAAATTTATGCACTGAGAGTCATCCAGCTGAAGTCACCGTGGCTCCTCGCGCTGCACGAAAGTGACGCAGGAGCGTTGTCTTTGCAGGATCGAGGCCCACGTTTGCATCTGCAAATCAACCCTTTCACGAAAAGCAGGCTGTAAATTTTATTTATTATTATTATTTTAGTTCCTTGAGCCGTAGCAGTGCAGCAGGAGGTGCTGCTGTGTAGAGGCAAAGTGTGATTGTGCTCCTGCCCGTGTGATGGGTGCTCAGCTGCTTGGAGTGGGTCAGGATTTGAAAATATCCCAACATCACCACTCCCCTGAATCCCCTGCTCAAGGAAAACAAGTCATCCACAAGAGAAGCATGTCATCCTTCACTAAAAAAAAAAAAATTCAAATTCATCAAATGGAACCAGTACAGACACAGGGGCTGCAAACTTTCTGTTATGTTTTAGTGAGTGAAGCTGCAACACTGGGCCAGCAGCATTGTCCCAGCAAGGGAGGTGAGCCCTGGCTGGAAGGGAAAAGGGGCAAATCCTGCACCCCAAACACCCAGTTCTCATACTGGAGGGAACTGTATGAAGTCTGTCTTTAAAAGTTCATTTGATTTCACAAAAAATGAAATGCTGGAAGAGTTTGGTTCCTAATTGTTACTAGAAACTTTTCAGTACAGCTACTGATAAATTAAAATAAATTGAATAGAGGAACAGCTTGGATTTGCTTTGCAGGTATATTTTTGTCCTAGCAGGGATTATCAGCACAGCCACCCCCAGTTATTCCATAAGCTTGGGTGCCTCAGAGATGTGTGGAGCCTTTCCAGTAACAGCCTACTGCCTCAAACATCTGCCCAGAAGTTGGGTAAAATCTAGAAACAAGCTGCAGGAAAGAGGGCAGAAGAGAGGTCTGGTCTGTGCCTGCCCACAGCAGAACAATCCTCCTCCTGGGCTGGTAATTCTTCCACTTGTCCCAAAACTGCTGCTCCCAAGCTCTGGGAAGCCAAAACACCCCACTCTGAGCACACACTAAATTTTACACAAACCGGTGAGGCACTGGAGGAGCTGAAACTCCTTCAAGGTTGGACAGCAGCTGAATGGAAGTTTTAAAAGCTGCAATTTGAAGTTAAACCCCCGTCGTTCCAGGCCTCCCACTGAACCCACTGTGTATCTCCTTTCCGAGCATCTCATTACAAAGGCTATTTCACACTTGATGAATGTTCGATCGCAATCCAAATAGTTTGAAGAAAAATCCACATGCCTGAGGATTGCCCCCTGCTAAACTCCAAGATGCGTAGCTTAAGAGCTTTCTCCTTTACAACCTGTAACCTAATTGCTCTGGTAATGAAATAATTATTTGTGTCTTTGGCCTCAACTTATGTCACTGCCTTTGTTTACATCATGAACCCAGGGTTATTTATTGGAAGCAATTGCTGTGTTCCTGCCTGGCACCCCCATACATTGTGTGTGGAATGTTTAACACAGCAAAATGGGTAAAGCAAAGAGAGAGTGGGGTAGTGGTGTAAAAAAATCCCCACTGCAATGCCAGGAGCAAGGCCTTGGTCAGTGCAATTCCCTCCATCCAGTACAGCCCACGTCCCACATGCAAAGGAGCTGCCCACAATATTTTGACAGTTAGCAGTGCTGCCGATGAAGGAAATTCAAGAAGTCCCAGCAATACGGAAATTGTGATTTCCACATTGAGGTTTCCTCTAGGCAAGCAGAGTTTTCCCTTTGCAGGGACTTTTGCCAAAGGGAAAAGTGCAGAATCAGATGCATCTTCCAGCTGAAAGCCGCTGAATTTTGCTAAAACCTATGTGGAGGTGCCTGGCTGTACCCACACCATGCAGAGCCTGGGCATCACGGGGTGGGCACAGCTGTGGCATCTCTGCAGTGACACCATGGGGAATCCTGGTGAGCCGAGGCCACGGGAGGCTCCAGCTTCTGCGGGACAGCAGCAGCAGCCGCCGGCAGCAGGTGCTGGGAGGACAAATGATGGACGTGGTGTAAGCATCCACTGAGGACATACAACGTGCTCACAAGAATCAAGATCTTTAGGCCCTTAACCGTGTAATTCCACCCACAAAAACTGAAGCTCGCTTATTTATTGTGATGGACAATTGAGCTGGTTCAAGGGTTTTATTTGAGTAGAAAAGGAATGTACTGTTTCCCAGGCTGATTGAGAAGCACGGGATATATATATATAATGCAGGGAGGCTCGATGATTATACAACAAAAAGATGGGATCACCACCTGCCCACATTCTTCTGATAAGCAGATGAAGAACGTCTGTCAAAACACTAATTCCCAAATCTAGGGGGGTAACACGGCACACAAATACAAACAGATGCGCGGCGAGCGCGCTCTCGCTATCTCGCACCCTGCCGAACGGCGCTCGCAGCGAGCCGGGCTCCGCGCAGCCCCTCGGCCCCGGGGATGCCAAAGCCGCATCCCCGCCGGCCCCGATCCCCGCCGGGCTCTATCCGCCGGCCGCGCTGCCGGGATGGGGCCGGGATGTGCGAGAGCCGGGCCGGGCGTCCCCCGGGGCCGCCGGCGGTGCCCGCGCTGCCGCCGCTGCTGCGGGGCCGGGCCGGGCGCGCTGAGCGCGGGTGGCCGAACAAAGGCGGCGGCGGCCGCTCCTGCCCGCCCTCCCCGCCCCGCCGCCGAGCGCAACAGGCGCCGCGCCCCGCGGAGCCCCCGCAGCCCCGGCGAGCCCCTGCCCTGCCCCGCACGGCCCCGGGGCCGCTCCCCACCCGCGGCGCCTCCCGCCGCCCCCCCCCGCCCCTTCCTCGCTGCGTCTGTTTGTACTTTAGCTGATCCACTAATCCCCCGAGAGAGCCTATTTGTAGTGAAGAGTATCTATAGGGGGCGAGGCTGGTCCATGTGGGTTTGTGTCATTGGTTTGCAAGGAGAGACCCCGCCTATTGCCAAAAAAAAAAAAAAAAAAAAAAAAAAAAAGAGAGAGAGAGAGAGAGAAAAAGAAGAAGGGAAAAAAAAAAAAAAAAAAGCGAGGCAGTGAGAGCCTCTACCTCTCTTCGCTCACCCAGCGTGGCGAGGGGGAGCGGCCGCTCCGCCCAACGCCGCCCGGGCACTTTCTGGCTTAAAAAAAAAAAAAAAAAAAAAAGAAAAAAAAAACCCCAAACAAAAAAGGAAAAAAAAAAAAAAAGGCAGGAAAAAAAAAGAGGAAGAAGGAAAGGGGGGGGGGGGGAAGAGCGGCCCTCCCCCCCAAGTTGCAATTAGCATCCTCTCCGCTGCTGCTGCGGGGCTCCGGTGCCCCCGTCCGCTCCCGGCGCGGCGGCGGGCGGAGCAGGAGAGCGGGGAAAGGGGGGGTGGGGGGGAAGGATTAAGTTGGTTTTTTTTTTTTTTTTGTGCGGTGTGCGAACGGGTGGCGTTTTTAAGGTGGATCTCCGGCAAGCAGAGCCCGGCGGTGGATGCGGGAAGGGATGCGGCGGTGAAGAGCGGCGCGGGGCTGGCGGCGGCCGGGAGCAGGTAAGGGAGCGGCGGCGGCTGCGCTTCCCGGCGAGAAGGACAAGGGAAAAGCGAGGACATCTTTGCTTTAGTCAACCTCACCGGCGAGGGGGACAGAGCAGGCAAAAAAAAAACCAACCCGAGGAGGGGAGGGTAGGTGGAAATGTGATGGTGGTGGGAGGCGGCCGCGCAAGTTGCGCGGGTGGGCGCGGAGCGGCGGGGTGAAGTGGGAAATCTTTTGTTGTGCCGGGCCCCGCATTGTTTACTTAGTGCCGAGAGCCGCCGACAACATCTGCCGGGGGATTAACGGGGCGGCGGCGGCAGGAAAGTTTGGGCAAGGGGGGAACCCCGCGGTGCGGCGCGGCCGATGCTCCGGGGGACGCGGAGCAGCCGCCGCCTTGCGCTGCCTTTATAATTTATACTTGTTTTCGGGGGGGCATAGTGTATTTAGTTATTGCCTTTTTTTTTTTTTTTAATTTTAGGTAGATTACGGGAGGGAAAAAAAATTGGTGTAGCATTTTAATATTTTTTTAAATTTAAATTTTTAAAAAATATTTTTATTGCTGCTGAATAACCGCGCTCGCCCCTCAGTCACTTAGCAACTCTGCACGCTCCTAACCCGCGGAGGTGCGCGGTGTCCGCGGGGCCGCGCCTCGCTCCTTCCCTCCCTCCCACCTTGTACCCCTCCGCCAGAAATCAGAATCATTTCCCCACTATTTATTTATTACGTCTATTTCCCTCCCTCGACCTGCACATTTTAAGCCTTTCCCTGGTATCACCAGAATGAAAAATCAGAGGGGGTGCGTGGATTTAGGCGCTGAGATTGTTCTTTTCGCACCCCTCCGCTCCACCATAAAAAAAAAAAAAAATAACATTTCACCCCCCCCCCAAACTTGCAGGACTTGCTGAGGGGGAAAGAATAGGCTTTTGTCCTGCCGAGGGACGTGCCCCCAAGGTAAATCCCGGCTGGAGCTTAGAGCCTGGTACTTCTCCGGGTCTCAGGGCTCCGGCTGTGCTGGGGAGGAGGAAAGTAGGAGATGGAGATCTCAAAGTAGTAGAAGTAATTTCTTCTTTCAGCTGCACTTCTCCTCTGCCTTTGAATTGCCTGCAATGAATGTACGTAGCTCTAATTGAAGTACTTTAATCATTCACACTTGATTAAGTGCACCGTGACCGGAGGAGAGGAATACACACGGTTCCCCAGAACGGGAGGGGTGGGATGACATTTTAATCCTGTGTTTTAAAAAACATGAGTGGAGCAGGAGGAAAAAAGCGATCGGCGGTGAGGGCTCGGTGTAACGGTCCCTTGTTCCCATACAGATGGTGCCTTTCCTTCGGGAGGAAATCCCGGGTTTTGCCGATATTTGGGCACGGGGGAGGAAGAAGAGGCACGTACTTTTAGGTTTGTTTAAGCGGAGTGAGGGAAATAATGATAGACGAGATGCGTGGTGACAAAATGCTTTTGTTCCTGTTTCCATCAGTGCATAAGGGCGCCGACCTGCTTTAGCATTCTTTAAAGGTCTCTCTTTTACCAAGGAAAATTGAAGACGGTCTCATTATAGGAGAGTGTGTTTGGAATACTATGAGGTATTTATGAATTCTGAGGTGACTGTTGGATCTCAGACATTTCAATTACGCATCCTCTAGTAAAAAAAAAAAAAAAAAAAATTATTTGTAGCGGTGTGTTCTGTAATCTGTTACTTCCATAAAGCTGATTTGTGCTCCAGCTCCGGAGCTGGCGGAGGGAATGGGTCCGTCCACGGGGCTCGAATCTTAAACAAGGATTTCTGTTCTTTGCCTGGCAAAACTTTCTGCTGCAGGGGCAGCCCCGAGTTCCCATGAAAGCGATTGTTTGGGAAACGTCAGCTATCGTCAGTATTTTTCTGGAAAATCTGGCGTCGTGAATGCAGGGTGGTATTTTTAGAAAGGAGCTTTTTATTTTTGGAGGCGTTTTGTGAAACCCACCTGTTAGCCATTAGGGGGGACAGAGGTTGGCTTTCATCCTTAGCAAACCCGGGGGGCTCAGGGCCGTTCCTCACTTGATCCAAGCTCTCCCCGGTCATGGGCAATCAAAATATCTTTCCTTTTCGAAGTTACAACCAAGTGTTTCTGAAGCTGAGCAGAAAATAAGGTAGTTCAGTCAGAGTGGTGGCACTCTCCTGTGTTTAGGAGTGCGGATCGCAGGAGCATTTGGCTTTTCCTTTCTCTCCTAGAATTTCAGACTGAGATGCTTCCCCGGTCCAGGGTTTTATTGTCAATTTTATAGTGTACAAATCACAGGTGACGTTTCCTTGCTGTCAGCTTTACCTGTTTTTGAGGCAGTTTTCCAGCCCATGTGGATGTGGGGTTTGGCTGCCCCTTTGCTGACAGCTCCCTCTCATCCCCCCGCTCCTCCGAGGGCAAAGCTGTGCCCTTTTCCCACTCCTGCTTTTCCTGGGTGGAAAACACTCACAGGAGTTTCCCCACAGCAAGAACTGCAGCACAAACTGTCATCTTCAACTCTGTCATTTCAGCGCACAGATTTGTCACTGGGGTCTGGTGATAATATTCCTTGTATCAGAAAAAACATCAGCCTCAAAGTACGAGGTCCCAGGCATGAGCTGGAAGTAACACACTGAAGCCTTTGGCCAGAAATGTTGATTTATCCATCAGGCTGGCTGCAGTTCAAATAAAACTTCTTCAGTTCAGCTGACTCTGGCAAGAATGAAATACACTAATAAAAATAACCCCCCTGCATCTGGGTTTGCCCAACCATTTGGAAAAGGTAGGTTAATTTTCCCTGGGTGTTTACTAGCTGTGGGAATTGACAGGGGCTTCATGTTTAAAGCAGAAGAAATGGAAAAGCTGCTGGGAACACAGCGCTGGCAATTGACAAGTGTTTTGTTAAGATCTGGTGGATGAAGCTGTCTCATAAACCTGATGGGTGTCACATTTGCTCCTCACATACATCTAGGGAGGGTTCCTGCCTTTGCTTTGCATTTTGGTTGTAGTAAGTTACAGGAGTAAAGAGTGAAGCTTCTGGTGAGCAATTCAATTTGGGCTGATGACTTACACCTGCCCTAGAAATTGGGTTTTTTTTTCAGGTCCCTCTGTCCAGCTGTAAGGGTATTTAGATTATGGGCTCTGAAAGGAGGAATGGTCAGGGCTCACAGCTGAATTAAAGACCAGGAGGAATGGCTGCAAGATGATTTTTGGGGTCCTCTCTTGCAGGGAGCACTGAAACTTTGGAGAGGAGGTTTTGGCAAGTCACTGCTGGTTTTGCTCTGGTTACTGGGATAGCAGAATTGTTTTAGGCAGAAATTGGTGTTTTCTCCATTGCTGTTTGTGGTGCTGGAAGATGTAACTTCAAGTGCAGTTTGTCACACGCAGCATGAGGATGGAATTCTAGAATGCAGTTTGTCATGGTCAGATATGCCTGGGCCACCTCCCATTCCTTATGCCACGTTCCCATGGTTGGGGTTTTTTCCCTCCTTCTCCTTTGCCAAAGGAAACAAGATAAGATTTAGGTGAAGGGATGAAAAACATCATGACCATCCTCTGCAGCAACAAGGTCTTGGAAACCAAATCTCCTCATTGTACCACCCACGTGTTTTCTGCTTCTGCTCTGCCCCATCGTGGTGAGGAGTCTGGGATTTTGGCATTTCACCAGGGAGTCACCACATAACACTCTGTGTGAAGTCAGCAGGAGTTTTGGTGACAGAGCACAGAGGAATCAGTGTCACTTGTTCAGTTCTACAATGGTGCTTTATAAGTGTGCTCTCCCCTTTCTTGCACCAGAGATTTTTTTAAGAACCAGCAATAAACATCTGGAGCTTTTTAGTTTTTGTTTCTCCTCTCTGAGGTGATAATGCAGGTGGAACATTGGAGTTTGCTTTTTGTTGGACTTGATCTGGGTGAGGGGGGAACATGGTGGTGCTGTGTGGGAAGGTCATGGGGACCCTCCTGACGAAATTTGGGTTTTGTAATGTTTTTATAGAATCACAGAATGGTTTGATTTGGAAGGAACCTTAAAGCTCATCCAATTCCAACCCCCTGCCACGGACAGAGACACTTTCCATTACACCAGGTAGCTCAAAGCTCCACCCAGCTTTGCCTTAAACCCTTCCTGGGATGTGCTGTGATTTATTGGAGCCTGGTTATGTGATTTGGAACTTCCATGGGATTATCAGAAAGAACTACAGCTGTAGCTGAGGGGAGAAACACGTGGTGGAAGCAGAGTTTTGCACCTGCATGATGTGGGAGTCAGTGTGGGTGGGATGGAGTTTGCTTTGCCTGTCTGAGGCCTGTAATTGTGTCCTGTGGCAGGAGGAGTGTGGTGAAGAGCAAGGGCAGTGTTTTGGGGTGAAACATCAAAGCTGTGCTGCTGCAGAGGATGCCCCAATGTGCTGTGTGTGTGTGTCACTGCCTCTGTTCCCACTGGTGGTGTGATTCTGGGTGTTTCACGTGTTTTATCCAGCGGGGAGAGGAGTGTAGCTCCCAGGGTGTTGATGTCAGACCTCTGCAGCAGCTCTGGCAAGGCTCAGCATGGTTGGAACCAGCTCTGATGGACCCACCAACCCTCCCCGGAGGTCATCAGTGCTGCTGCCTGGTGGGGTTGCAGATTTTGGGGGTTTTCTGGGATTTTTTGCCCATCCTGGAATGCCAGCCAGGAGCAGAGCATGCTCTGGGGGATCCTGGATGCTCATCCCTGCTCCCTGGTTTTCCCAGGGGAGGGCAGTCCCTGGAATCCCTCTTGGGGTCCCTGTGCTCCACAGCTGGCAGGAGCTGTGTGTCCATGCATGCCAGGCTTATTTTGGATAATTCAGCCTTGTTTTTCACATACATGGTTCTTCCAGGGTGGATCAAGGTAGGCATCTTGATAGGCATCCATAAAGTCCCATCTGTTCTGAGACTTTAGGTAAGATTCAAATAAAACCTGAATTGCTCGAATGCATCAGTTGTAGATTTTAATTATTAATGATTTGCTCCTTTAGCCGTATCTGGCAGTGATTTCACCTGTCCTTTAAGCCAATAAAAAACAGTGGTCCTGCTGAAAGTAACTGCCCTGGGCTCCTTTCCACCCCTCCTGATGGAAGTAGGTTTTATATAGTTTAAATAAACCTGGTTGTTGAATTTTGGGCTCTGCTTCACCCAACAGCTGGAGCAGGGTGGGATTAGGAAGGATCTTTGCCACCACACTGGCCAAACCAAGATTAACCAAATCCCACCATTTTTTTGGCCCAGGTGTAGAGTTCAGGTTCCTTGGCTGGGAGTTTTTTGAGGGGGTGCTGTAGGGACCTGGTGGAGCTGATTTGCACAGCAGTTGTGCTGCCGTTGCTCCTGTGTACATTCACTTGTGCAGTGTTGACAGACACTCAGCCACTGTTTCTGTGCAACAACACACACCAATTATTACAGAAATAGACCCCTGAAGCAGGCTCAGAGGGAAAACGTGGGGATTACAGACACAATATTTACAAGGAGCCAAGTCTTTAATGAGACCAGGAATAATGCAGATGGATTCTCTGTTGCTAAATATAACAGATATGTAATGGATGCTGTCTATCTTCTTTTTTTTTTTTTTTCTTTTAGTGATCCATTCACACTGAAAAAAGAGAAGCTTGTGTGCTGAAGAGGTTGGCACAAAATTGTGGGATATTCCAAAATTAGCCTGGCTTTTGGTTGTTGCTGTAATGACTATAAATGTGTGGCTCTGCAAGGTGTGAGTGACCCTGGCTGGGAGCATGATGAGCCCCTCTGAAATGCTGATGGCCTTTAGGATAGTAACAGGTGCACAAGGAGTGCAGGGTTGGCCCCAAAGAGGCAGAGGGAAGAGATGGGAATCTGTAAATCCTGTGGTTTCCATGCAGCTGGAGCTGGTAACATCATTGTTGGGGTAGAAAATGAGAAAAATCATCAATGAGTCCCTGTGCAGGCAGTGGGTGTCACACCCTGGGGTGTGGGGAATGTCCTTTGTTGGTGTTAGTGGACAGAAAACCCTGCAAATAAATTCCCTTTTAAAAAACAGCTGAGGCCAAGTATAAGAGATGCTGGTGGTACCTGTAGAGTTGTCATGCAGTGTCAGGTTTTTTCTCATTTTGATGTTGAAAACCAAGTTTTCCATGAGAGGGGATGTTGGAAGGACCGAGTAAATTAAGCAAAGTAATTAAGCTAAATAGTAGATGTTACATTTAAAAGTTGAGAGCCTTAAGCTTTGCTGTGATTAGTTGTGGATGAAATTAATTTCAATTCAATATGTGGAAAAAACCCTTTTTCAGTAGTTTTCATGTTCTCATGGTTGTTAGAGGTTTCATGATCCTGCAGCACAAGCTCATGTAGGTTTTATATTTGCCACTTGTTTGAGCTTTTCCCTTTTTTCCTACAAAAATGGTACAGTGAAACATCAAACCTGAAATTGGGGTGTCCCAAAGCTTAAAACTGGAATAGCTGTGCCAGCTTAAGCTTCACCCTTTGCTGGGGTGAGATTTCATTCTGGTCTAGCCACAGGCAGTGAGGTTGTGGCCACTGGTTTTTGTTGTGGTTGTTTCTGAAAAAAAATCCATTGAATGATGTGTCAGGAGGGAGAATGGGTTTTTTAAGGTGCTCTGGGTTCTTTAAGGTGCTGGCTGCCGAATTGGGGTGCTCCAGCTCAGTCCATGTCTGCACATCCAGGTGCCTGAGAGGAGAATCAGTGGCAAAAAACAGAAATCAGAGCTTGAGGGAAAGGGAAGGGGATGCAGAGAGAAACTGTGCCTGGTAGTGATGAGAGCAACAAACAGTCCTGAAAGATATTAGAAATAAAAACTGGGTAGAAAAATCATAAATATTGCACTTTTTTGATGGGGAAAAGTAATGTTATGTTTAGTCCCTGTGAATGTTGTGGTAGAAGTGAGTGTTGAGCAGTCACTGCTGTAGTCAGACCTTTGTGCTCCTGGTGCCTCTCACTGAAGAGGTTTACAGAGCTAACTGAGCCAGTAATGTGTGTTTTTTACTGAATCTTGAACTACTGAAGAGTTCCTGTGAACTGTGGCAATGCTTACCTTGCGTTATTGTAGAAAAGCAGGAAAATGGGCTGGGCTGAACAGCACAGACCTGTCAGCTCCATGTGAGCCCTGGGCAAGCATCCTGAGGATTTATTTGAGGATGGAGATGCCCTGGATGGTGATGCTCTCACCTCCCATTGGTATGGGTTTAGGGGCAGCACATCCTGGAGAACCAACTTTTCTTTTTTCACCTAAAGAGCTGGTGAATGGGATTGATAAAAGTAACTGAGGAGGGTTTGTTTCTTAAAATTCAGCAAGAAATGCAGCTTGGTACAGAAGCTCTCTTCGGACTGGGGATGTGCGGGACAACTGGCTGAGCTCTCAAAATCCAGTGGTAAAACCAGGAATAATTCCCAAACAACCCTTTCCAGCAGCCTCCCTGAACACTCATTTTTGTCCTCACGCTGCTTAATGTTTGAGCAAGCTGTGATAAGGCAGAGAGTCACCGCAGCTGGAGCTTGAAATGTCACCAGGGCTGGCAGAGTGGTAAATAACAAACAGGAGTGACTGCTGCTGCTGGTGACAGCAATTTGTATTGCTTGGCTACAAGCAGGTAATATTTCTCAGATGGCCAACTGTAAATTCCTCTATCTCAGGGCAAACAAGCCAGGCTGGAGCTCCAGGATGCCGCCTGCAGAAATCACGCCCTGGTGGGGCAGTGGGGAGGCACAACCAGCAGCACTGAGATGATACCGTGGCCAAAGGCCCTGTGTGCTCCTGTCTGTGCTGGCTGCCAGGCTGGGGAGGGACGTGGCAGCCTCCCTGTCCCTGCTGCCTGCCCAGGAGGGGCTGTGGGAATGCCAGAGGAGCCAGGAAGGGGCCAGAACCTCTGTTGGCCTGGCTTATCCAGGAGAATGCTGGAAGGTGAATTAATTAAGGGGATTAGTGTTGTCACAGGGAAAATAAATTGGGTAATAAAGAGTTCTTGGGTCTGGCAGGCGGAGTTTTAACAAGACCTGAAAGCTGGAAGGTGAAGCCAGAAGAATAGAGCTGAGGTCTGTGGTTTCAGCACTGATGATGGTGAAAGAGGCTGCTGGAGGTGCTGGTGATTTCTCCACCTCTGGAAATGCCAAGTGCAGGCATGTGTGCTCATTGGAGTGAGTGAGGCTCAAGCAGGGATTGATTTAGGTAAGTTAGTGTGCAGCATGTCAGGCTGGAAAATCACAGGGGTCTCTTCTGACCTCAGAATCCACAAAAGCCCATCTTTAAATGAGAACATCTAGGGATTTGCAGATCCCAAGCTTCAGCATGACAGATTTTTCTTCCAGAGAGTGACTTGCAGAAAGGAAACCTCTGTGTGGAGGGGGAGATTGCAGGGTGGGACCTTGAGCACTCAGGAAAGATCACAGGTTCTTCATTTCCCATCATTTCCTTAAAGAATGCCTTGTGTCTGTCACAGGGATGAGTTACCTCTGGGCCAGCACCAGGAACCTGACATGGGGTGAGAGGTTCACAGGGACAGCGTTGGTCCATTTTGTGGCTAATGCCTGGCTCAGGTGAGAGTTAATTTAGGTGCAGGATTCCTCTTTCTGATAGTCATTTGCTGTATCTAATTGTGCAGAATTTAGTCAAGCTCCCAGCCCGTTCTTGGTGACCATGGTACAACAGAAATAACTCCGTCCCTGGTGAGAAACCTACGAGCAGAAGAGTGAAAACTGATGGAAACAGATCAAATTCAGATTTAGCATTAATTGTACATTGCTGGGGTAGCGGTAGGTATGAAAGCAATGTGTTTGTGTGCATGTTTTTTTGTATTTTGAAGTGGGAATATCCAGCTGGATGTTTGCAGGTTTACTCTGCTTTTAGGTGAGTTTGCAGGTGGGTCTGCCCATCTCATCCATCGTTCGTGGATGGGGTCTGTGGGGTTGCTGGGCTCTGGTCTGTGTGGTACTTGAGTGTGCAGGAGCTGCTATGGCAGGAACATTGTTTCATATCCCCTCAGTATGTGTATATATCTATATATATCTACATCCACCTGTATATCTGTTTATCTACCCCTGTATCTATGCACAGAGGTCTACCATGTCTATCTCAGTTTAAATATATATATATACAGAGGTCTGTATCTGCTAGGTTTACACTGGTTTTTTTAGGTCTAGAAGTTAAATATGTTAAAAACCAGTGGCAAAGAAAACAAGGAGTGGAAAAATGTCAAATGACAATGTTGTTTGGTTTATTTGGCTTCTCGAGGTGTCCCTGTGCTGTGTGATCTCTGGGAGAGGAGCTGGAGGAAAGCAGGAATTGGTTGGTGCAATTAAAAGCAGGGCAGTGAGATGGGCTCTCATGGTAACACAGCCTGGGCTAATGCTGTGAATTAAGGACATTTAGATGTTTGCCTTTGTATGATTTAGCTTAAACAAACAAACATTAATCTCATTACTCAAGCAAATGAAATAAACCTTTAAGGCCCTTAAACCGTGCCGATGGTAGGTGTGTGTCAGAGCAGTGAGACCTGTCTCTGCTCAGGGCATCTCCTCCTGAGAGTAACTTACTCCTGGGTGTAAGTGCTCCCAGCAGGGGCTGCTGGAGGGGTCCCACAGCTGCTCCTGAGCTGGACCCACAGGGATGGATCATCAGTCCAGCTCCCGGCCCTGCAGACACCCCAACATTCCCGCCTTGTCCAAATGCATCCCTGGGGCCGTGCCCATTCCCTGGGGAGCCTGTTCAGTGCTCACCACCCTCTGGGGGAAGAACCTTCTACTGATACCCAACCTAAACCTCTCCCAACGCATCCTGCTGCAGTTTGGGAATGGCAAATCCTCCAGTTTGGGAATGGCAAATCCTCCTGCACTTTGAGAATGGCATTGTCCTGGCTGCAGAGCCAGGGGCACAGGAGGTGAGAGGCTCTGCTGCCAAGCACCAGGCGCTGCTCCCCGTGCTGCCATGAGTCAGGCACCGTGATGCTTCTTCATCCTTTCATTGTAAGAGATGGGATTGCAGAGGTCCTTGTGGGGATGTAATGAACCCCCCTGCTGCTGTCACACACAGCCACGTTTTCCTGTGTGCCACGTCCTTCCGTCGCTCTCAGGCTGAAATGGATGTGACAAACCTCAGCCTGGAGACGCTGGGGATTTTCTTTTTAAGTGTCCTGTGGACTGCACTTTCTTTAGAGGAGAATATGAGAATTTTATTAGCTTGGACGTGCCAAGCTAGCCCAGGAATTTTCTGTTGTCCTTCAATTGGATTTGTTTGGGCTTTGGTTAGGCAGGGAAATGACTGAACTGCATGTCATGTTTATAAGATCAAGAGTACCTTGCTATTTTCACACAGATCTCTTAATAGAGATTAAACACAAAATAAAGCAGAATGCATCAACAGTGTTATTCCCATAAGCAATATTGTAACTTGTATGCAGTGTAATTATATTTTGTACACTTGCCAATTAAGCAGTTACGCTTTAGAGAAAAATTACTTTCAAGAGATGGAAGAAAAGTATTGCAGTAAATCAAATAAAATATACATGTGTTGAAGGAGTTTGTGCATGCAGCTGAAATGTTAAAATTTCCTGCTGTGTTCAGGTTGTGGTGTGCATAATGATGCTCCGTGTCCAGTAGCTTTTTTGGGACTTGAAAATAGCAGATAAAAGAAAAAAAAAAAGGCATGAAAACCACATTTCTTCCTGGGCTAGATACACACCATGTAAAGCTGAGGTGTTCAGTGGGTTCTGGCCTCCATCTTCTCTCCTGCTGAACTCCTGCACAGGTCTGTGCTCCTCAAGACCCCTCCCAACCCAAACCAGTCTGTAATTCTGTGTTGTGTGTCTAAAATGGACAAGAGCACTGTGGCTCTTGCTACCCATCAGCTCTGTGAGCCTCTGTTTTTTTAAGATCTCTTGTGGTTTTTTCCTCTGAGCCACTAAATGAGCATTTTCTGGGGCAGCCACCCCACAGCTCATGGCCACGGCAGGGTCACTGCTGCTTCACAGGCTCAGGGAATCCCAGAATGGTTTGGGAGGGAAGGGAACTTAAAGATTATCCCTGCAATGGGCAGGGACACCTTACACTGTCCCAGAGTGCTCCAAAACCCTGAAATAACCTGAAAGTGTACCCAGAAACGCTGGTAATCCCCTGGGAATTACAGGAAGCTCTGTAAAGTCATAAGGAAATTACCAAGGTACTGAGACTTGCTAGCAGGCACAGAATCAGCCCAATAGCTGTTTAATTATTTTTCCTAATGTAAACTTTGTGCAAGGGAGTGTTAGGGAGTTTGAGCTGCTGATAGAAATGATACAAGATTTTTTTATTGCACTAAGAGGTCTTTATTTGAGGGTTTCGGAATATTTTGAAGAGCATCAGGTTAAATGAGCTGATCAGCTTGGATGGGGCTTGGAGCAGCCTGGTCTAGTGGAAGGTGGCCCTGACCCTGGAAAGGGGTTGGAAGATGATCTTTAGACCTCTCCCAACCCAAAACATTCTGTAATTCTGTGTTGTGTGTCTAAGATGAGTCTAAAATGATGAGAGCCCTGTGGCTCTTGCTCCCCATCACCTCTGGGAGCCTCTGTTCGTGTAAGATCTCATGGTTTTTTTCCTCTGAACCACTAAATGAATATTTTCATCTGGAAATCAAATAATTTATTTAAAAATCACTTTCCATTGTATAGAATTAAGAGTATCTCACTTGAAATGCATCAAAAAAATATATCAAAGTAAGAAAACAACCCTCAGAAAACTCAGGTGAGGTCTGCTGGGAGGGAAGTGCTGCAGACCCTTCCTAAGTTGTGCTGGTGGCCTGGTGACCATCCCTCTCTCACTGAAATCCATGGGATGGGTCAGGCTCTGGGGTCTGTGCTGCTCCTGCCTCCATAAACCAGCACACACAAGCAGCCTGGGCTTGGGAGGGTTTCCTGACCTTTTAAAGTGTGCTGTGTGGGGAATCATCTGCCAGCAGTTCAGTGGTGGTCCTGCTTGAAGGATACATCAGTGTTTGCAGTATAATCCCCTCTTACCTGGAGGGTTTAACCAGCCGCAGCATTGTCTCCTGTGATGTGCATCTTTCCCAAAACTAGCTCGTTTAAAATAAAACAAACCACTTTCCAAGCGGCTCTGCTGCCCCTTCCTGAACTCTGTACCGCACAGGCAGTCCCATAGGTCGGATGAGGGAATCCAGGTGTTTGTTTTTGAGGTGTGGCTGCCTTGGTGAGGCACAGGGCTGGCCAGGGGGTGCTGCTGGAGCTGTGTGAGAGGGCTCTGCTCTGCACCCCTGGCTCGCCCTCCTGCAGCCTTTGGAATGAGCTGGGTGTCCTCTGAAATGCTCATGTCCTGACTGGGAATGGCTCAGCCTGACTGGCTTCTGGTTTCTGTGTTTCAAACCTGCGCATTTTCAAAGGCTTACCAAAGGTGTTTGCATGGAAAAGCTTGTCATGGGGGTTTTGTTTAAAGATGGCAAAATAAAGCAGTGAAATAAAAGAAAATGATGTAGAGTAGGGTCACCAGCTGCCCTCCAGCTCTGCTTTCCTGGACCCTGCCCGGCAGCATCACATCCCCACATGGGCTGTGGCAGCTTCTGCCTTCCCCAGCTGTGCTCTGGGGAGGATGAGGATGTGCTTGGGCAGGCTCACACTCACCTGCTGGGATCCTATTCCCACTCCCACTGCATTTCCACTCCTGTGCTGGGTCCCTTCCTCCTCCCCTCTCACCCGGTCCATTTGCTGGATCCACACGGATGCTGTCAGGCCTGTTGTTGCTCCCCTCCAGCCCTGAGCCTTTGCATCCTCAGGAGGCTGGCAGCCAAGGCAAGGCTATTTCTGGGGGTTTATTTTTAGCCTGATGCTGCTGGCCCTGCTCTTGGTGCTGGCCATCACTTTGTGATCTAGTGGTGATGCAGTGGGGCCGTGGCTGTGGGTGGGATTGTTCCCCTGGGGCATCATCCCTGACCTCCATCCCAGTGGGAATGCCCACCAGGCTCTGTCACTGCCCGCAGCAAGCAGAATGTTTTGGAAATGCTGAGGTTTGGAAGTGCTGAGGGCTAGTCACAGGGCAAACTGCAAATTTTGTGTAAGGTTAAATAAATGTTCACCCCACGTTGTCCTGTGTGTTTACATTTTGTGAAGGTTTCTTGCCTTTCTACTGACTTTGTCACAGATTAATTCCTGGATTTATTTGTAGCTACATTGCTTCCAGCAAGTTTAGGGGAATTGTCCTGCTTCTAAAATAATTTATTTTTCTTTATATCGTGCACTTCATTGCCTTGAAAACTGTACTATGAGTCATACCAATAAAAAGTGAGGCTAAATTGGATTTGGCATCACTTTTTTTTACCAACCTAGCACAAAAAGGCCAACCTTCTGCTCAAGATGCAGGACTTCGGTCAAGTTGAAGAGTTTCCGTGTTGTGCCTTGGGTTTATCAATGTCTCATAACCTTTCCTCCTCTCTCCCACCATCCCAAGCCTCTCTGATAGTTTTAATTTGAGAAGAAATAAGCCAAGGTGTGCTCTGAGTATAAGGAGATGATTATCACAACAGAATAATTACGTTTGGGCACTTGATTTGATTTGTTAGCTGGAAGATTAGTCGGAAGGCAGAGAAGAAAATGAATGCATTGTTGACTGCAGGAAGTTATTTATGAGTTTTTACTTATGTTTAAAGGAATTCCCCCTGTGACTTTAGTAGCAGTGCAATTTATGGCCTCTCACATTGGCTAGCTGAATAAATAAATAGAATAAAGACAGGAAGAATAAAATGAAATGGTACCAGCTTTGGTGGGTGTAAAGTTTCTGTTGTGGAATGCAGGAAGCCATGGCTTTCAAAAACCCAGATCAACAAAAATAATGCCCATGTGAATGAAATCCTAGCATGTTTTACATTAATTATGTTGTGGCAGGAGAAATGCTTGTGCACTCGCACACTCTGTGTGGAGTTTGTGTTATGGTTCTATAATTTCTTCCATAACTATCTTAAGGTGTTATTCCTTATGTTATGGTTCTGTAATTCCTTCCATAACTGTCTTAAAGTATTATTCCTTCCCTGGCTGCTTCTCCCATTCCTGCTTCCACAAATCAAGCAAACAGCATAATCCAGGAGGGAGGAATGGTGTCTGTGCTGTACACCTAACACTGAGAGCTGCTGGTGCCATTCACTGTGGTTGGACTTGATGATCTTAGAGGTCTCTCCCAGCCTCATTACTCTGTGGTTCTGTGGGTCTGCTGGCTCAGGAAACCCTCAGGAAGTGAAGGGGCTGCTTGGAAGTGGGGACAGGTTTGGACAGGACTGACTCCTGCAAAGGGGACTCTGCAGTTGTCATTGGAAAGCTCCTGCTGGGAATTCACAGCAAGCACTCTGAGAGGGGTCAGTGTGTGTGTCCTGCTGATGTGGGGCTGGACTGTCCCCTCCATGGGCTGCTCTCCCAAGATGTGTCCGTGTTGCTCTCATGGCAGAGCAGAGCTGTCCAAGGAGGCTTTTAGCACCCAGCGTGGTTATCACTTGACTGTTAAATCTTGTCACTCCATCCCTGGTGTTTTTGAGTCGTGTCCTGGGTCAGCAGGGTGCAGTAAAGTGGAAATAAAGGCCAACCTCCTGCTCTGGCTCAGGAGAGGGCTGGTGACGAGTGCGCTGATTCTGTCAGAGGAAATCAGGGATGCTCCTGCGGGGATGGGAGGCCAGGCTCAGCTCCTGCCGCGCTGCTGGGCTGATGCTGATCTCCACCAGCTGCTGGCAGGCTCCAAAACTGTGCTCCGCAGTAGCTCACATGTGGATCAGACTGGCTGTGCTTTTGGGAAGCCCACCGGGCAGATCTCCTGCCTTTTCCAGGTGGCGCTGGAGAAGTGGCACGTGTCCTGCACTGGCAGTGCTTGGGGACAATGCCAGGCAGAAATGCCGGACGGAAAGCAGCCTGCTGGCATCTCCCAAGGCTGCCACTCATGAGTGTTAAACCTTCAGGGACTGAAGGCGCTCTCCTCAGGGCAATGGCCTTGCCTTCAGATGCTGCATGTACAGGGTTTGGTGATTGGTTCCTCCAATTATTCCTTTGAAAGGGAAGGGAGTCCTGCCTGAAGTCCAGACCATTTGTTTTTATGGACAAAACCTGTAGGAAGACCTTATGGAGGTTTGGAAAGTAGTGTAAAGTGGCTGAACTTGATTTAAACATTAAGAAAGATTAACTCTTGTGCTCCCCAGCAATCCAAAGGGATTGGTGGGACTGGACTGCACAAACCAAGGGGGATGGACACAACCAATGCTGAGCTGTCCCATTTACACCTCAGCTGTTTGGTTGTTCTTGTGTTTGTGTGTTACGATGAATAAAAGCAGCTGGGTAAACTGAGAAGCAGAAACAGAACACAAATTCCTCACTGTGCCTACCCTGCAGATGAGTGTTGGTCAAGGACCACTTGCCAAGTGCAAGGAATGGGAATAACACTGCCTCAGCTAGCCAGAAGACTCCTTGGTTTTTGTGGGGGCAGGAAAAATGGTTTGGATGGGATAGAGAAGGTGTTGAGTGCCCTTACCTGGGAAGTGATGCTGTGTCCTTCAAGGGGCTCAGGGCAGAAATGAGCTTCCCCATGTGATGTGAATTTGTCCAGGTGTGGTGGATGTCAGGCAGGATCTTCTCTGGTGGCCCAGCTCTCCTGGCTTCTGCAGGAGATGTGGTTTAGGAGAGCCATGGAGGAGCTCTGAGGGGCAGCTTCTCATCATTGAGAAACCCATGAAAATGGATGTGCTTTCCTGCAGTGTTCAGCTTTCCCTGGCTGCATTTAAGGGATGTTTCTGACACTGATCATCAGTGTTGTGTCAGCAGAAGGTATTGACAGAGCCATGAACCAGAGAGCAGCTGCTCACTGAGGGATTGGGTATTGATATTTATGTCATGAGTTCCACAGCTCATCTTTGGGAATCCCCAGAAATCTTGGTCACCCTTTACAGTGGTTGGTGGAGGGAAGGAAGTGGTGGAAAATTACTTTGTTCCCCCTCACAACTGAACCCACCAGTGTGTTTTTTTTCCATGGTGGATGGGTAAGTATTGGAGGATTTTTAAGCACTGGGTATAAGCTTGAAGACAGCCAGATTTGGTGGTGATTTATGTGGCTGTGCTGTAATTGTCTGTGTTATGCCCCAGAAAGTTGAGAGAGCATTAGAATAAAATCTTTCAATAATGTGCAACAAATTCTCATCATTAAGGAGTAACCATTGTGTATGTTGTGTTGAGTAATTATAGAGTACAAGGAAGATTTGATACAGGAATTGTAGCTTAATCTCCTGCTCTCCATTACATTTTCCCTTTGGAGGTAGCAAGAAATGGGAGGTATATTTTTATTTTCCAGTTTGAGTGTGCTTGGTCAGGATGGTCTTGCTTTTAATGTTGCTTCACCGGGGAGAATTTACAGTGGGGATTTCCATTAATGCTAATGAGAGTTATGCCTGAGCACTTCACTGACCTGATGACAGAGGGGAAGAAATAATCATTAAATTCTTTGTCTTTTAAAAAAAATAAAATGACCCTAAAATGTCCAATATGTCAGTGGGGAGCAACTGGGAATGGGAGCTGCCATCATTGCTGCACTTGATCATTCACTGGTGGAAAAGGGAAAGGAAAAACAGTCCAGAAATGCATTCTAGGTGGGGTAAATAATGAATAATATAAGGATAGATATTGTGATTATAAAACAAAACATACAGATTGCTCCTGTAAAGTTGTTGGAATGAGTTGCAGTGGGTTTTCTTTATGGGTGTGATTAACACACTCTCCCATTTAAAGCCATTAGGGGTAGTGCTGCACTTGATTTAAAGTAAGTGCAGTTAATATTTTTGGTTATAAATTTCAGGCATGCTGGTAAGAAATCATCAAAAAAATACAATTCTTCATGGAGAGGGAGTACAAATCCATATTATTGCCCCTGGAGAAGAGGAGGTTCTTCTCCTGCAGCTGGGTTTTGCTGGTTGGGAAGGGCTGGTTGTGTGCTGGGGAATTGGAGCGAGCACAGAGTTAATGGGAGCTGTTGTGACACATCTTTTGTACGGGAGTCTATCGAAAGGGAGTGAGGAAAGGGCTATACCTAATCAGTATAAATGTCAGTAGCATATTTTAATAAATTCTTGATTTTGCTTGGACTGTTTGCAATTGCATATTTAAAAGGAATCTGCCATCCCCTTTCGAAGGTATGTGACATTTAAAAGATCTGTAAAGAAGATTGGTTTGACAGCTTCAAATTACATTTGAAAGAGTTTTTTTCCTTTCAAAACAGAAAATGAATACTTCCTATTCTAAATGTCACTGCCGAGACATAAACATGTTTAATCAAATTATATATTTAATTTATGTAAAACGTAATTTTTTATTCATGCAAGAGACTCACTTGTTACATTTATACCATCTCCGAAGCCTCAGAAAGTTGGTGAACTGATGAATCTCTTGAATAAATCAACGCTCAGCAGTTTTTCACATCCTTCCAAAATAGCCTTTGGCTTCTTGTTGGCTCTGCCACATCCAGCTGGGGTTGCCATTCTGCCCCGATGAGCAGAGCTGAGGGGTTGGATGGGTTTTTGCAGGGTGAAGGGAGCAGCTCCCACAGAGGAGCTGGTGTGGTTGGAGGGTGCTGGTGATGGACTTGTGTCCTCTTGTCCATGGTGATAGTGGTGAACCAAAGAGATGAAGCTGCTGGGCCAAAGTGTGAGGGTGCTCACAGGGGTTTTGGATGAGGGAAGAGACGAGGGTCTGATTCTATGTTTTAGAAGGCTTGATTTATTATTTTATGATGTATATTACATTAAAACTATACTGAAAGAATAGAAGAAAGGATTTCATCAGAAGGCTGGCTAAGAATAGAATAGCAAAGAATGATAATAAAGGTTTGTGGCTCGGCTCTCTGTCTGAGCCAGCTGACTGTGATTATCCATTAATTACAAACATCCAACATGGGCCAATCCCAGATGCACCTGTTGCATTCCCCAGCAGCAGATAATCAATGTTTACATTTTGTTCCTGAGGCCTCCAGCTTCTCAAGAGGAAAAATCCTAAAGAAGGAATTTTTCATAGAAGATGTCTGCGACACCAAAGCTCCTCCCAGGGGAAAGGAGAAGCTGTGGGATGTGGTGCTCTGCTCTCCAGCTTTCACAGCATCTGTGTCAAGGGCAGATCTTGAAGCAGGCCTCCAGGAGATGAGGAGCTCTGGCTGCTGGCAGAGCAGGGTGAGGAGCAGGATGCTGCCCAGGCTGTGCTGGAGATCTCTGCAGCTGCTCCCTGCTGTCACTGTCATATTTTCTGAACAATCCCTTCACCCAGGATTTTTCTCCTGGGAAGCTGAGAAGCCTCAGAGAAAAAGGGAAACAATAATTATCTCATTTGCTTCTCCTGTGTTTTGCTCACGTGGAATGTGTTTGGAAATTGTTTACCCACAGGTGATTGTTCCATTGGATTCATGTGAGTTGTTTTCACTCTTTGGCCAATCAGTGCCAAGCTGTGTTGTGACTCTGGAAAGAGTCACAAGTTTTTATTATTATCTTTCTAGCCTTCTGTAGGAGGGGTGTGTCCGCTCCTATGGGCATGTCCCCAGAGTGTTACCCCCTCCCAATGCCCATTTTTGGGATGGTAGGTGTGTGTCCTCCTACTTACTTCTGTAAGTATCCTTTCTGTATTCTTTAGTATAGTTTAGTTTAATATTCTTTTATATAATATAGTATCATAAAATAATAAACTCACCTTTGAAGAACGTGGAGTCAGATTCATCATCCCTTCCATCCACTGGAGACCCTGCAAATCAATACCCTGCTCATCTCTGCCCCTGCCAGCAGAGCCCCCTGGGCTGGGAGAGCATCCTGGTGCTTCCAGGGCAGACTGCTTCTCAAGGAGGGACCTTGAGCAGCAATCCTGGGCAAAAACAAAACAAAGGGGACTGTTGTCTGCAGGTATAAGCTTGAAGACAGCCAGATTTGGTGGCAGTGGTGATTTATGTCACAATGGCCATGCTTGGTGTGACATAGAGCAGGGCGTCCTGGTCCTTGATCATCTTGGTGTGAATAGAGCAGGGCTTGGCAAAGCTTTGGGGATGCCCTGTTGTGTTGGTGCTGTGTCTCAGTGACCAGGCAGCCCCTGGGTGAGCTGGAGGCTGCTGTGCAGGCTCTGAAAGCCAAGAGGGAGCTCAGAGTGCAGTCGTGTTTCTGGAAACCTCCTCTGGTGGGGGTCAGAGCAGGTCCTGCAGGCTCCTCTGCCGCGTCCTGAGCTGGCGCTGGAGCGCTTTGCTGGGACTCTGGAGCACATTGGTTTGTCCAGCTCCAGTGGTGCCATCCTCTTCCATTTTTTGAGCTCATCAAGAACTACAGGTAGTGATTCTGGTTTAGCTGTTGACTGATCAGGGAGAAGTCACAGCCCTGGGAGTTAATGCAGCTCTCAGGCCGTGCACACTGCCAGGCAGGTCCTGCTGGAGGGCAGACCTAGACTGACATAAAACCTTGGCATACATCTTAAAGCAGAGTCTGATGGTTAATTTGGTACATTCCTGTGTACTCTGAAAGGTGCACAGGGCAGAACAAGTACACTCAGCATGGATGCTGGAGGGGAAAGCTCAGAAGCCTGATGGTCCTCAGGTAAATCCATCCTCCAGCAGGAAAACTTGCTGAGCATCATTCACCTAAGATACTTCATGTTCTCAACACCTAAAACTTCTCTGTCCTTTTCATGCTCCTGCAGTGTGTTTGTATGTAATTATTCATGTAGGACATGGCCAAGCCAGGGGACCTTAAATGAGAGTGGTAAATGAGTCCTGGAGACTGCTCCATGTAGCTGTTGTGGCAGTCACAGCTCTGCCCACCAGGCCTCCCTTGAAAAGGGACACTTTTCTTGGGTAAACACAAACATGTGAAAGAGTTTGCATCTTTCAGCTCCTTCTTTTTTTTTTTTTTTTTTTAATAGCAAGAGGGGTTGAGCGCGTGAAGTGATATTGACAAAGCTATAATTTCACTAATTAGCCAGCTGTCATCTGTATGGAAAAATGACAGGGAATATTTCTTTCCTGGTCTGTAGTTTACTTAGAAGGGGAAATGTATCTCTCTGAAGATACAGGGGAGCTTTCAGTTTGCTGAAAGTATTACTGAAAACGTGTCAGACAGGGGGAGGCATTTGAGCCTCGTCCCTCAGAGTGTCCAAGGCCAGGGTGGATGGGCAGGGATGGACTGGACTGAACAGCTTTTAAAGATCCCTTCCAGCCCAAACTCTTCTGTGATTTTATGTGCATTTTTTGAGATTCCAGCAGCACCCCCAGCCTGATACCAGAATGATGCAGGAGATGAGAGAGGGGTTTTGCTTTGCACCTGCTGATGTAAAATTTCCTGGTCCTGATTTTCTCCTTCCCTGGAGCACCTCACTGCAGGGTGAGGGACACCAGGCTGGGGTCAGAGTGTGCTCTGAAGGGTTTGTGCTCTGTCTCTGTCCTTACATCAGTCTGGAATGAAACTAGCCATGTGGATCTGGAACTGAGGCTGGCCAGGTGGATTCAGAGCGTATTTTGTATTTATATTTTGTTTCATTAAAAAGATAAAAACAAAAGCCTTGAAAATAGCCATGTTTATAGTTCAGACACTGTAGATTGGTGTGGAGATTTTGGACAACAAAGAGTAGCAAACAGTAGAGGTTTTCAGTGTATCCCTCCTTTATGTTGTAGGGGAAGTGCACAGTCTATAGTTTTTTTATTACCCATTTCACCATGAAATATGTCGCAACATTAAGTTGTATATTTCCATTGAAATATATGGCAGGAATAAAATTCCAGATAAAAGGTAACTATTTGACATTCTGTATAGTTGTTGTCTTGCTGTTAAAATAACACATTGACTACTAAGTTGATATGAGGCAGAGATGAAGAGGAAGCTGTGTCAGCAGGAATTTCTGAGGCGCTCTGTGGCACCAGCAGTGCTGCCTTCCCTCGCTGTCCCCTTCCCTTGGAAGTGCCAAAGCAGAGCTTGCCCTCAAATATTAACATCCTGAGAGCTTCAGTCAAGTGATCCACCCCGCCTCTTTCAAAAGAAAATACACTTGCAGTACATTTCAGCAAAGCGTGATGTTTAAAATTTGTTTTTGCCCTGCATGGGCTCTGCTGTAGAGAGTTTCAGTCTAAAATTAGAAGAAAGTGGAGGCAAAGTGCAGTTAGCTGAGTTAATAAGATTTCAGGAGATTGCAGTGCCTCACTGGCCAAAGCCCTAATGCTGTAGAGGGTAGGATTATCCCAACTGAGTCAGCTAAATTAAAATAATTTTAATTTAATTTTTCGTTTAACTTTGATGCTGCAGTATATATTTTATCCCTCTGATGTAATTGCTGTCTTTAAAGCTTTTGATGACCCTGTGGTCATCAAAATGGTCTTTTGTGCCTTGTCAGGGCATGTCCTGCAGTTGCTGTACTCAGGTGTCACCCCCTGTCACTGCCCGTTTCTGGGATTTTAGGAGCTGTGTGTTCTATGGGCATGTCCCCAAAATGTCACCCCTTCCTAGTGTCCATTTCTGGGATTTTAGGAGGTGTGTCACCCCCCTCTCAGTTCCATTTCTGGGATTTTAGGAGGTGTGTCACCTCCTACGGACATGTCCCCAGAGTGTCACCCCCTGTCACTGCCCAATTCTGGGATTTTGCATCCCAGAGTGGAGGCCTTGTGGAGTGTTATTTCAGAAGCACACACAATAATATGAAGTTATTTCTGGGATTTCAGAAGTACACACAATAATATTATTTCTGGGATTTTAGGAGCTGTGTGTCCTATGGCCATGTCCCCAGCATGTCATCCCCTCTCTGTGCCCATTTCTGGGATTTTAGGAGGTGTGTGTGTCCTATGAGCATGTCCCCAGGGTGTCACCCCCTCCCAGTCCCATTTCTGGGATTTTAGGAGGTGTGTGTCCTCTGAGCATGTCCCCAGGGTGTCACTCCCTCTCTGTGCCCATTTCTGGGATTTTAGGAGCTGTGTGTCCTATGAGCATGTCCCCAGGGTGTCACCCCCTCCCAGTGCCATTTCTGGGATTTTAGGAGCTGTGTGTCCTATGGCCATGTCCCCAGGGTGTCACCCCCTCTCTGTGCCCATTTCTGGGATTTTAGGAGCTGTGTGTCCTATGGCCATGTCCCCAGCATGTCACCCCCTCCTAGTGCCATTTCTGGGATTTTAGGAGCTGTGTGTCCTATGGCCATGTCCCCAGCGTGTCACCCCCTCTCAGTGCCCATTTCTGGGATTTTAGGAGCTGTGTGTCCTATGGCCATGTCCCCAGCGTGTCACCCCCTCTCACTGCCATTTCTGGGATTTTAGGATCAAGCCCAGCACTGTGGGGTTCCTGGCTGAGCATCAATGTGCTGCAGAGCATTTTAACCCCTGGGTTTTGCTGTTTCTGTGTGCTTTGGTGTTGCTGGGCTGCTCTGGAGCTCCTGTTGGTGTGCCCAGGTGTGGTCCCAAAGCAAGGGGCAGTGTCCCAGCTCTGCTCCTGGGGAAGTCACTGGCAGGGTTAAACCCACCCTGCTGCGCACAACCTGCTCAGGGCTGGTATTAAAAACTCATGGAGATAACACTCTTGGCAATCTAGCAGCAAAAATGGAATAGCTTGGTAGTAAATTAGATTTTTAGTCAAATAGAAAAAAAAAAAATGTTCGTTTTCCATTGTAATGACAAACTTGGGTTTTTTGCACAATGTGTTATTTCTTCCCTTTTCATACACACTTTCCCTGCGCTATTTATAGATTTACATGTGTGCAACTTGAAACCAGGCAGTTTGAAATGTTCTAATCTCAGATTTTCCATAAACATTCCTGCCTGTACTGAGACCCCTGTGCACCGAGTTTATGAAAACAGTCCCCTCTGGGCAGAGATTTTTCTAATTCCCTGAATATAAGGGGAGAAATTTATAATGAAGTGTTGGTAGGACCTTTGGTATAATGTTGTGAATATTCCTGTCTACAGACATGGGAAGGATTTGCTCTCAAGCCTTTTGCTGCATAAAGGATAATTTCACATTCATATTATTGTTTTTGTAACTAAATTTCATGGAAAACGTGCTTTTAAATATGTGAAGAGTTCTGCTGTGACAACATATACTTAAAATGCCTCATTCAATGTGAAGAATTACTGCAAAATAATTGATTCTGCTCAAATGTCTTCTCTTAAGCAGGTTTAATGTTCGGCATAAGAGGCCTTGTGGAGTGTTATTTCAGAAGCACACACAATAATATTAAGGTATTTGGCTTTCTCCCCATATGTTGATACTTAAAGTCTGGCCTGACAGACATTAATGTTATTAAAGGGCTTTGCAGAGGAGGCCAGTGCATCATTGCTGCTGCTGCTGTAATCATGACAAGTGTGGGATGTGCAGGTTGGGAGCACCAGGGGCTCCCACAGAATCACAGGAGGGTTTAGGTTGGAAGGGACCTTAAAGATGATTTTAAAGATGATTTACTCACACCCCCTGCCACGAGCACAGACACCTTGCTGTGGGTCAGGCTGCTCAGAGCCCAGTCCAGCCTGACCTTGGGTGTTTCCAGGAAGAAGCAGCCACAGCATCTGGTCCTGCAGCCTGGCAGATCACGAGAAATCAGCTCATGTCCTCGGGTGCAGGAGCACTGTTTTCCAGGCTGCTGGTCAGGTAAATAATGAAAAAAAAAAAATCCAGCCTGTGTCCTGGGTTGTCCTTATGAATCAGCTGTGGGTTTATTCCAAAGTCCTTGGTGGCTTCCAGGTATTTTGTTGTGTGGAGTTTCCTCTTTCTCCTGGTGTTTTTTCCATCTCTGACAGTATGCTAACAAGTTTTACTGTCCCTCTGAAATGTTGAATGTAACAGAGGCAGTGAGCAGAGTGTCTGGTCCCCAGAGCCTCTCTGGAGGCTGCTGGCATTCCCATCATCTGTGATGTGTGCCTGCCGTGTCTGCAGAGCTCAGAGTGCCCTTGGCGGCTCTGGGCCCATGGAAAGGGGTGATTTGTGAAAGTGAGGAGAGCCTGAGCATCCTGGCAAACCACTGGCAGTGAATAATCCATGGGAGAGCTGGGCTGCAGCCTGCACAGGGCTGGTCCCACCATGGGTTTGGCTCTGGGTGAGGTGGTGGTGATCTAATTCCTTCTTTTAGTGGGAGCCCTTGTGGCTCTGTTGCATCAGATTTGAGCTTCCTTGGGCATCCCAGTGGACAGAAATCCTAAATGCACCAAAATGCAGTCGTGATGCTATTCCCACCTTTCTGGAGTCAGCTTCAGAAGATTTTGGCTGCATCTGGCTGGAACAGGACCATGGCTTGGTCCCTTCAGCACCTCTTCAGTCTGCTTTCAACAGCACTTAGGAAATGTTAATTGAAAACAGCATCTGTGCATCTTTACCCCAGGCTCCACTTGTGCACTCCCTGAGTGCTCCAAATTACTGCTCCTGTCTCCAGGGGCTGCTGCTTGTGCAGGGATGCTGCAGGAGGCTGTGCTCAGAGAGCCTTTACAGTAATTCAGCTCCACAGTCATGGGGAGAGGTCAGACTGGGATCTCTGGAGCTGCAGCTGTGAGTTGGTGCTGCCAGTGCCCAAAGCAGATTCTTTCTGTTGCTTCCAGGGTTATTTTTTAGCTGTCACTTATTGCTCTCCTCAGGGACTTTTCACAAGGGCATGTAGTGATAGGACCGGGGGGAATGGCTTCAAGCTGGATGAGGGTAGATTTTGATTAGAAATAAGGAATAAATTGTTCCCTGTGAGTGTGGGCAGGCCCTGGCACAGGGTGCCCAGAGCAGCTGTGGCTGCCCCTGGATCCCTGAAGGATTGTGAGCACCAGGACTGTCCAAGGACAGGGCTTGGAGCAGCCTGGGATGATGGAAGATGTCCCTGCCCATCCAGGGGGCTGTAGGTGATCTCTAAGGTCCCTTCCAACCCAAACCAATCTGTGATTTTGTATTTCTATGATTTTTAGGGTGACCTAAAGGAAAGGGTCTGTAGTTTTGCTTCTAAAGCATATCTCCCTTGGCAAAGAGAACCTCAGAATTGCTTTCCTGCCTTTACCTGTTCAGAAAACATCTCCTTCATCTAAGCTGAGTCTGAGGACAGCTTTTAAAAGGTATTTCTCTCATGACAAATGATTTTCTTGGCACCGAGCATTCTTCCCTTCCGCACTGATGCTGCCTCCTCGGTTTCCTTCTCCAGCATCCCCGCTCGCTGCCAGGCTCCAGGTGCAGCCCAAAACCTGATTTTTTGGATGCTAAAACCCTTGCCTCAGGTGTTTGAAGTATCCATGGCAAAGGGCCCCTGGAAAGAAAGGTTTGGAGCTGGGAGAGCTCCGTGGCCATGGCACTGCTGCTGTACCGTGGTGTGAAATCCTGTAGCCCCACGTGGCATTTGGGGAAAAACAAGTGATGCAGCAAACTGACAATTCCCCCTTGGTGTTTGCTGAGTCCCTTCTGTACACACTGGAGCGTGGCTGCTGCTGGGAAGGCAAACGGGGTGGGAAAATAATAATAATAATAAGGATGGAAATTGTGGCTTGGGAAAGGTAGAAAAACACAGGGTGGGGTTGAGGGGGAGCAGGAGGAGTTGGGAAGATCCTGTCAGACCCTTGTGTGGAAGGAGACCCTGTCTGCAATACCCAGCCTGGGGGGATTGTGCTTCCCAGGGGCACATCCCAGCCCAAGGTGCTGCCCAGGTGGGTTCCCCAAAATACTGAACTCCTGAATTTCCACCTCAGACAGCAGATCTGCAGAGAGGAGCGTGGAGATGGATGTGCCAGCCAGGAGTGGCACTGGGAATGGCACCCTGCCCCTCCTCGGGCATGGCAGTGCTGCATCCTCTCCTTCCCTCTTTGCAGGGAAAGTGCAGTTTTATTGAGCATCAGGATTGAATTCTTAACTGACTAATCAATTTTAGTAGTAAGTTAAAACGCCTGGTATTAATGGACAACTGCAACCATTAATCAGGGTTACAGCAGATTAACAGTTGTCAGCATTTATGCTGATGCTGGACGGATTGCACTCGCCAATTCCATATTTTTCTGAACGTGGAACACTCCAGCTTTGCTCCTATTGATTATTTTCTCCCTTCCTGAGCTCTGCTTTGGAATCACGAGCCTAACCCACATCGGTATATGCCTGTTTTGCACACTTGGTTTCATGTCAAAAGAGATGAAAAAGGTTCATTTGTTCAACTATTTGACTGTTCAATTTGATGGAGGATGTGGCTACACCAAGACAGAGTGTGTTTAATGAAACTATTTAACCATCTCTGTCAGCTCCAGGAATCGCAAGGCGTTAGTAAAATATGATTCAGGGAGTTTGGGGGAGGTAAATAAGAAATACTCTTATGATTCACTTACCAAATCCATCTTGTCTTCTGTGTTTTATCACAGTAAGCAGTTTTTTTTAAGTCAGTGCAGCAATTTCTTTTTGTTTAAAACCAACCAAAATAGAAACCGGTCTTAAACCTTCCTTGGTTTTGTGAGCATTCTTCCTTCATCCATTTTCTTGGGATATTTTTCAGATTGAAGCTCGGATTTCCTAAAATCTTTTTAGTCCACAGTCTTCAATTAGCTGATTACTATAGATTATATTCATACACTGGATACCTCATCAAGCTGTCTAATAGCTGGATCATATTGATTGTCCTTCAATTAATCACAGACCCTATTTTCATTTATCAAACCTAAAATACATGTAATTAACTCTGAGGTGATATAGCTCACCGTAAAGTGATTTTGCTACTGCTGTGGAGATAACTCAGTAGATTATACTAATAGGAAATGCAAGTTGAAATTAAATTAATGGTATCGTGTCCATCACAGAAGAATAATTAAAAAACTAGAAGTGAATGACTTTTAGTGAGGAATCCTTTGTAACAGCAAATGCAGATGTTTGTTTTTCTTATTTACACCTTGGGGTCTTGCCATCCTTGAGCTTTTGAGCAATTGCCATCAAGTTTGCCAGAGGAGATGCCAGAAATGTCCCTGGTTTTGCAGCAGGAAGGGAGAGGGGACAGGAAAGGTGCAGAGTGAGTAACTGCAGGTTATTTTTTTTCCTATTAATGAGGGAGTTCATGGGAAAAAAAAAAAAGCTACCAGATGACATTGTTTTGTTTTCAAAGCAACTTTATTCATTTGAATGTAATCTCTTCTTCCCCCTGTGCTCATATTGAAATTGGCTCAATGTGCTTAATTCCATGACAGACTGAATTGTAATAAATAATATACACTATCCCCAGCCCAGCTTGCTGCAATTGGCATGGTATTGATAACAGCCAGGCTCCCAATTGCTCATCATGGCTGAGGCTTGAAGCTGCAGTTTTATTCATAAACACA
Organism: Melospiza melodia melodia; assembly: GCF_035770615.1. Taxonomy (NCBI): domain Eukaryota; kingdom Metazoa; phylum Chordata; class Aves; order Passeriformes; family Passerellidae; genus Melospiza; species Melospiza melodia. Next base: position 3,315,736 of record NC_086202.1, read on the forward strand.
ACGTGTGTGTAAACTCAGGGAGGGCTGAGTGTTCCTGCGTGTCATCGCTCCTGCTTCCAACCACAATGGCCATGCTCTGGAAATGCAGGTTTTTGGGAATGCAGTGGCACTAATCACTGAGAACTCAGGTATTTCAAAATCTTTTTTTTTCCCTTATGGGTGGAAATGTGTTTGTTTCTAGAGCAGAGGGGTTACCCAGCATATTTTAGGACTTACACTGATTCTTCGATATCCCTCAGAATGCTGGGGTATTCTGAACTCTGAAGAGTCCTTGAAATATCTCAGTTGGGTTTTTTGGAGGGTTTCATAGCCAGAATTAAGAGATGTGCATTTAAAAAATGTATTTTAGAAAAGTTTTCCTCTGAATTTGCAATATGCATCATTCAACTAATGCCTGTGAAGATACAAATTAAAAATTACTATTTTCTTTCAGTTGGTTTGGTTACTCCTCGGAGAACAGGAATTTGAGGTTTGTCACTGGTGCTGTTTCACTACCACTTCAGCTTCCCTGCCTTAGGCACTTTGTTATCAGACATTAATATCTGCAACAGCAACCAATTATCTTGTAATTTTAACAAAGGCATCAGAAAAGAGAAAGTGCTAGTTGGTTCCGTGGTCGTAAATACATAGATCACAAGCAAAGAACCTTTACTTTTATTATGCAAAATAATGACTGTGTTGCCGTTAATGGAATTTACTTTATACTCTGACAATTTATACTTGTACATGTCTGGGGAAGAGCTTTCCCACCAGGCTGTTTTGACAGCTCTCTGTAATAATATAGGAGAGTGATGTGTCTAACGAAGTCTCCGAGAAAAATCTCTGGTTTGCATTTCAGGACGTGTCACTCAGCGTGCTCTGCAGTGGGGGATAGCATGGCAGAGCTGCCTTGCATCCCGTGCAGTCCCTGCAAGCTGCCTCTGCCTCCCCTGGGCAGGGCAGGGCAGGTCCTGCTCCAGACTTTGGGGAAAAGTTGTGTATGTGTGAATCTGTGAGTGCTGCTGTGTTTTGTTGGTCTGGAATCCCAGCATATGCTGTGGTTCTTGGGGCTGTCCTGTGCACGGCCAGGAGTTGGATTGGATGATCCTTTGGGATCTCTTCCATCTCAGATTCTGTGATGTTGAACTGCACAGCCAAGATGTGTGATTTTGTTTTGTCATAAAACCTTTTGAGAGCTGAGTGACGGTCTCAGGTGCCATCTGCAAGCTCTGTGCTGAGCCTGTGATGCCTTGTGCAGGCTGCCCTAGAGCAGAGACTGGACAGAGTTCCAGAATACAGCAGGGATTGATTCAAAGCATCTCCTCCATGGATGCACCTTGGGCAGCACCAGAGCCCAGCCAGGGCTGCTCCCAGGATGAACCAAAATGGCCCCAAAATGCACGGCCGGGCACGGGCTCTGTCCCTGGGATCAGTTCTGCTCCATTTGCACCTTGCAGTTCATTGTCCCATTCCAGCTTTAGCCCAGGCAGTCCCACCCTGCTTGTTTTTCTCTCTCCAGCCCACGGTGTTTGTGCTCCTGGGCTGAGATTTGGGTCATTTGTCCTTGGTGCCCAGCTGGAGCAGGAATTGTTTTGTGTCCCTGCTCTGTGCACAGAGCTCAGCATCCCTGATGTGAGCCCAGACCCACACACTAAAGCAGCACAGAATGTGAAAAATAGAAAAACTAAACCTGAGGCATCAAATGAGGGATTCAAGCTGTGGTTTCATGGGCTGGAAAGGAGGGACCTGTTTGAGCCCATGCATTGGAAGGTGCTGGGGATAAGAGTCTGCTCTCATTACATGTGTATGAAAAGGTGACTGTGGAAAAATCCATAAATAATGTGTATGTATCAAAACAACACCATCAGAATGGTAAATGCAGTGTAGTCCGTGGAGTTTCCCATATTCAGGGGCCAGGAATGTGGCTGAATTTAAGTGTTAAGTTGGGCTTTGTTGTTGTTTGTCTCTTCTTTTCCTCAGCAAGCTTTTCTTCTCTGCTAATCCTCAGAAGCAGCCCAAGAAATGACATTTATGCATATTTCATAATGTGATTTCTGTAGGCACACAGAGCAAACAAATCAATTTCTCAGCAGCACGCTGTTTAAAAGAAACAGCAACAACCTGTGGGATAAGTTGCAGAAGCTGTTAAAATTAATTATAAATGGCAGAAGATATAACATTTGGGGGAAAAAGTGCTAATGTGTGAAGAATAATAAACATTCAGAAGATGAAAAGGAACTCTCTGTGATCTGATTATTTAAACTTCATATATTTATAAATATCACAACACGTTAAAACAATGTACCGCTCGCTACCAACAGCACATTACCATTTCATTCTGGAATTGCAGCAGCCTCATCTGCTCTCACAAATAATCACTTTCACCTTTCTGAGCTCAGAGTTCTGCTGCAGATTTGTGTCTGTGTGACTGGCAGGGCACTGTGCTGTTTTTCAAACGAGAGCAGCAGTGGGTTGGTGGTGGCTGTGGGTGGGGTTTTGCTGCTCTGTGGGTTTAAGCTGCTCACTTAGGAGATGCTTTTCTCCTAGGCGAGGTCTTGGGCAATGTGGATCTGACTTGCGTTAGAGTAATCCAGTGTGGCTGCTGTCAGTGGTGGATGTTTCACTGGTATCCACCAAAGGAGGAGGGAAATGGAAAAGGATCTCTGTTTGAAGTGTGAATTGTGCAGAATAAGCCAAGTCTGTGCAAAATGATGCTGATACAGAGGCGTTTCCTGAGTACAGTGATTTCTTTTCAGCAGCAGGTACAGCCATGGAAGGGCTTGTGACAAGGGACAAGAGGGGTGGCTTCCAGCTGCAGGAGGGTAGATTGAGATTAGATATTAAGAGGAAAATCGTGGCTGTGAGGATGGGCAGGCCCTGGCACAGGTGCCCAGAGCAGCTGTGGCTGCCCCTGGATCCCTGGCAGTGCCCAAGGCCAGGCTGGACAGGGCTTGGAGCAGCCTGGGATAGCAGAAGGTGTCCCTGCCATGGCAGGGGGTGGAACTAAATGAACCTTAAGGTCCCTTCCAACACAAACCATCCCCTGAGTCCATGCTGAAGTGCCTTATTTCTATGGGGGAATTAATATAAATTTGTCTAACCAAAGTGGTTTTTCAATGCTACAGGCTTTGGTGAGAGTAGAGTAGGACCTGTGGGTGATGGACGCACTCTGCAGCCTTGGGCTTTGGATCAGATGGTCTTTAAATGTCATTTCCAAGCCAAACCATTTTGTCAGTCTGTGATATGTGGGGTGTTGAAGATGCCTCTGGATCACAGCACTGTGGTTGCTTCAAACCCCACCTGAGCTGTGGAGGGGAAATCACTGCAATTTTTACAGATATTGAGAAATGTGGTAACATAATGAGATCTTCTCTGGTAACCAGGACTGATGCCACTGAAGTTGGCTGGGATTCTGTTCCTGTACAGCACCTGTACCCTTTGTACAAGCACTGTTAGGAACTTTCCTCAGCTTGCTTGTTTGGTGAAGAGGTGAGGTTATTGGTCAGCAAAATACGATCTAATTGGAATTAAAATGTTACTTTTATTATGATTTTATGGATGAGGTCAGTGGAAAATTCTTGGGAGACAGGATGTTCCTGCTTGGGACTTCTCACATTCCTGGGTTTGGGCGCATTTTGGTGAGAGGCTGCTCCTGGCTGGGTGGAAAAGCTGCTGGGTGTGCAACAAAGGATGGAGAGCATCTCTCAGCCACAGAAGGGGCTCTGGGAGGTGGGTGCGAGATGGAAACTTGGTGACACACTGACCATCCTCACAGCAAGGGCTTTGCTAAACTGGCTGGATTTTACACCAGTGAGCTTGGCAGGGCTTTGCTGTTCTCCCCTGTGGCACAACAAGGTTGGGGTTCCACCGTACCCACAAACCTCCCTGTGATTTTAGCAACCTCTCACTGCAGCTACCCCAAAATCCCATTTACCTCAAAATCCACTCTTCTAATAATTATTTTTCCCCCTGAAGATGCTGACCCCATAGCACAGCCCCCAAGCAAGCCGCTGTGTGGCCGTCACCCCGCGGGCTGCCCGACGGGATGTGACGCCTCAGCCCTGACAGATGTCCCTGGTGCTGGCACCCCGGGAGGGGACAAGCTGGATGAGGGTTTTGGGGGAGCCACCCCGGGATGTCCCCCCAAAGCCAGGATGCTGCCCCGGCAGGGAGGGCTCCCCAAGCCCCCTGAGCTGCCCGGTGGCTTTGTCCCAGCACAGGAAGGGAGCAGGGCTGGGCAGCCGGGCCCTCCGTGCTGAAAGGATGTTAGATCCAGGTCACTGAGTTCGGGCTGCTGCCTTTTCTGACAAAGTCTGGAAAATGCAGATTTGTAGCAGCCCTGTGTTAATGAATTCCGACTGCTTGGGTTTCGCGCTGAATAATGGCCGGAATTACCAGAGATAGTGACTTATGAGATGTGATTGAATATCATCCCTTTTCTGGAGATTAAATTGATAAAATGATGTAATATCACATTATTTTTATTAGCAGGCTTTGATACAAAATTCTCTGTAGAGCAGAAGATTTTGTTATAATAAAACAAAGGTACTGAAATGAGAAAAAAATTCAATAAATTTTTACAGCGTAGTATCACATTTTAAATGCAGTTTTGTGCATATGGTGAGTGAATGCAATACCTCTTTACCCTCAGGCCGCCCACTTTCATACATTAAAAATATTCTATTTAAATGCAGATTTTGATTTGCTATCTGGCATGGCATTCAAGGAGAAGAGACAGGAGAAAAGGAAGAGTGTGTGCATCTCTTAATTTTATTACATGTTTCTTTTGACGCACAAAGGTGTGAGCAGTTGTTAAGTGTAAGGACATGCCTGTGTAAAAAAAAAAAAAAGTGCGTGGTTGATTTTTTAAAATCTGTAAAGGAAAAGGTAATCTCAGCCTCAGCAGAGAGTCCAGTGAGTTCTTGTGGATGTAAATATGTAAATATTCATCATCACGTGTGTGTTACAGACTGGACCACTGGTTCCCAGTGTCGTGACTGTGTCAGGACAGCGCTGCTGAAAATCAGATCCCAGATGAAAATAGCTGCCTGCTAAACCAGAAAGATTGTTTTTAGCCAAAATCAGTGCAATAATCCATTTTTTTTTGGTGTGGCCCCATCCAGTGTGGCAGCAGGGTGCAGGTTGAGGGGTTCTCATGAGCCAGGGGTGGATGTCCCTTTTTTTGTTTGCTTGGTGTCATCTGGATGGCTGCAATTTTCTAGAGTTAAAACCCAAATATTTCTTTTTAGAGCTACCTTAGAAATGCCGGAGGTGGACTGCAAGGGGCAAAAGTCATATTGGTAAAATCCCTTGAACACCATGGATTTTGCCATTTGATGGTGTTAAAACCAGGGAGGTGGCGTTTGGGCTAAGGACTCTTTGTCTTCATTTGTCTGTCGTGTGGGTGAAAGCCTATTTTCAGAACTGGAGAATATTTGAATTTCAGTGCCCTGGAGCAAATAGGTTGAGTGGTATCAGAGATTATCAGATTTAATTCATTTATTTTAAATGTAAATTGATTTGAAGCCACTGGGAGCTGTTAGAAGTGTGCAGTCGTTGGCCTCCACACTTTATATTATTTCTCCTGCCGTCCACTTCCGTCCATCCCTTCTCCCAGTCTTTTATCTGACTTATTTGTTCCTGCTGTCTCAGAGAGACCTGAGTTTTGGGGCTCTCTGCATCACGTAGAGGATGTGAGGCTGCTTCTCCTGACAAGTGCTGGAACATTCTGGGTTTGCTGCGTCTGTGTCCCAAAACATCATCTCCTAGAGCCATGATTCTTCCCTGCATCCAGCAGTTTCTCTCCTGTGCTTGAAACACAGAAATAATGCAGGTGTTAATGGTGCAAGGGGATGGTTTAATTGGGATGGGTGCTGGGTTGCAGTGGGGCTGAGTGTAAAAGCCACTGGGCTCCCATTTCCAGGCTGTGCCAGCTCCTTGGGCACAGCTTCCCTGCTCCTGCCAGTTCGGTGCAAAATCCATGTTTTCAGGGACTCTGTGACTCACCACGAGCAGTTTATAGTTTCCTGTAAATATAAATTCAGGGCTGTACCAAAGAGTGCCAAATGAGTGTTTTTAAGTCTATATATAAAGTATTTGATCTCGCAGGGCATCGCATTTGCCAATTTTTCTCTTGGGCACGTAGATATTAAAATCATATTATGCCCAATATGTGGTTGTAAATTGAAGTCGCAGTGGAAAGGAATATTACAATTTTTCCCCTTTAATGTTAGTCTCAAAGAATGTGTCCTTCTGAAGAAAAGGTTATTTGTCTAATATGCTGGAGAACAGTTCATAAAATTAACTGAAGAGTTATCCCCATAAAATGAGCTGCAAAGAGAAAGCAACCAAAGAAACTCCTGGGAAGCAAATCCCCCTTGGTTTTCCAGCACCAGTGCCAACTTGCCAACTCTTGATTTTTCAAGCATTGTGAGTGTTAGGGTGGCATTGAGGGGGATTTAAAATATGCCCTTCTTTTTGGGGAGAAATAAATCCCAACACAGAATCACAGAATGGTTTGGGCTGAAAGACACCTTGAAGCTCATCTTGTTCCACTCAGCCTCTGCCATGGGCAGGGACACCTTCCACTAGACCAGGTTGCTCCAAACCCCAGCCAACCTGGCCTTGATGTCCCTCTCCTCCTTAAGCATTCAAAAGTAAAAGCGTTTTGAAATAAGTGTACTCTTAAAATAAATGTTAATAGGTGAGAAATAAATTTAAAACATCCAGGGAAACACTGGATGTTATGTTACCTGCCTCATGAGTGCTTAACTCAAGGCTCTGCAATTTCAGACTGATAATTTTAGCTGGTTTTGGGGGTATTTTTTATAGCAGACGTGGTGGGAGGAGAAGGAAAATCAGTGGAATTGGTTTACATATTGCCTTAACTACTCTCACAATAGTGGAAAGCTCTCATCAAGTATGTATCAGATTATTTTATGCCAACATTAATATTGGAAGCACACATGTAATCTGGAGTCAGCAGGTTCATACACTACTATCTCATTAAATTTTCAGGCAAAAGCTGCAAAAATTAATTGGAGGCGTGTAATAGTTTAGAATGTGAACTGGCTTATGGTAATATAAATTACATGAGGAGAAGACAGTTTTATATACTGAGAGAGGGAAAACTGGTTTACTTTAATGAGAAGAGATAGAAATGTGGAGCTATTTTTTCATTACAGATGCACTCTAAACTGTTTGGACTTACTTGATGAATAGAGTTAATTCTCTGCTACAGTTCCAATAATTCATGTTGCACAGTTTAATGACTTCTAGATAAAAACAGGATTGAAATGTTAATTTCTATGAAGAAATTGGAGCACTCTCATACATCAAGCTTTTTTTCTATTAAACTACTAGTTAATTTCACTAAACAAGTCTCTTAGAGATATTTCATGCTACATAGATTTTTGTATTTCTTACCTGCTTTGTTTTATTCCGTTGGCCCTGAGCGTTGGCTAACACAAAGCGCTGCTGGGATGCAGAAAAATTTCAGTTGTACTTAACTTGTCCTTAGGATAATTAATTTTTTTTTCTGCAGCTCACCCTGTGATGTTTAGGCCTGTTGGTGCTTTCTCCTGTATTTCCCAGCTGATCCATCTGGTGAGGGGCTGAAGCTGTCTGCTGCCTGTGCCATCCAGGCATAGCTGAACCTCCTCCTTTATTCAGTTTGACTGCTGGTCTTCTGTGTGCTGCCTAGAGGTTGGGTACTGCTGGTTGATGCTGCGTAGAGAGGACAAAATTGGGTTTTTTAGTTTTGCATATTCTTTGTTTCAGGAGTTTTTCTGCTAAGTTGGATTTTTTTCTGTTGTTCCAGCCCAATTTTCATCATCAGAGATGAACAGTTCTCCCATCAGCCTTGCATTTCCCCTGTTTGGTGCCATCCCACTGACTCTTGCATGTCCATTGCCCTTCTGCCCCTTTGATATTTGCAGTTTCATGTGTGTAGTTTGATATTTCTGGTATTTTGCAACATCTGCCCAGGGCAGTGCTGGAGTCACCATCCCTGGAAGTGTTTAAAAAACATCAAGATGGAGCATTCAGGAATATGATTTAATAGTGAATTGGTAGTGTTGGATTAACTGTAGGACTTTATGATCTTAGAGGGCTTTTCCAACTTACACAATTCTATGATTCCATGACCGTAACATGGGAACTTCATCATACAACCTCCCTTAGTAGAAACCAAGGATCCCTAGGTTCTTCTAGGCATGGAAATTTCCTCTTCCATGGGATTGCAGAACTTATTCTCCTGCTGGAGGTACCTCCTGCCCATTCACCTCTAAACCACATCCTCAAGTGCCTCCTCCAGACATTTTTTAGACATTTCCAGGGATGATGACTCCTCCACTTGGACTGTAAAAGGGCAGGGAGATGGAGAGCCAAGAGTCACTGATGGGGGAGCTTCAGTTCCCACAACATGACCTAGAGCAGGGAGGTGAAGGCATGGGCTGCCCAGCACAGGTGGCATTCCCTTGGGCTGTTGTGCTTCTCGGGAACAGGATTTCACCTGTTAAGTTCAAAAAAGCCTGAGTTTTGTTGCAAACAAGAGAATTTTCTAACCTCGTGCTTTAGATGCACAGTTTCTTGGGGTTTTGTGTATGTGTTGAAGAAGGAAACATCCAGGTGCAGGTTTTTGCAAATTTAGGAAGACAGAGGTGAGCTTGGCCAGTGAGACGGTGGCTGTGGGGACACCACAGTGGAGCTGTGGGTGGTCTCTCCTTTGGGGACACTGCATTGGAGCTGCAGATGGACTCTGCTTTGGGGACACCACAGTGGAGCTGTGGATGGTTTCTCCTTTGGGGACACCACAGTGGAGCTGTGGATGGTTTCTCCTTTGGGGACACCACAGTGGAGCTGTGGATGGTTTCTCCTTTGGGGACACCACAGTGGAGCTGTGGATGGTTTCTCCTTTGGGGACACCACAGTGGAGCTGTGAATGGTTTCTCCTTTGGGGACACCACAGTGGAGCTGTGGGTGATCTCCCCTTTGGGGACACCACAGTGGAGCTGGGGTTGGGCTCTGCTTTGGGGACACCACAGTAGAGCTGGGGATGGTTTCTCCTTTGGGGACACCACAGTGGAGCTGTGGATGGTTTCTCCTTTGGGGACACTGCAGTGGAGCTGTGGATGGGCTCTGCTTTGGGGCCCAGAGTGCTCACACCACCTCCCACCTGCTGGAACATGGCCAGTGCCTCCTGCTACCCAAAGAAGGAGGAATTTTGGGGGGTGGTGACATCAGCCAAGTCCCTGTCCAGGTGGGAAGGTGAGGGACTGGATGTGGGTGGGAGGGAGCCGTGTTTCTCAGCCTGGTTCCCCCATTCCATGCCATGGGCTGTTGATCCTGAAAGGCACTTTTATCCATGGACCTTGTTCTGCATTGTACATCCCTGGTGTCCGACACAGGATTAAATAAAGTGTCACGCGTGCGAGGTGTATGGGGCAATTATTTTAACCCATTTCGCCTTCTAGTGTGGAAAATCTGCTTAAAATAGGACTTGCTAAAGTCATTGTACCATATACAAAGGGGTTATTAAAATGCACTCTCGAAATAGAAAATAGGATTAGAAGAGACACTTTGGCTTTGAGGCCTTCTCCAGCCGAAAGAAGGCCTCGTGGCCAAAATGTCTCCTTTAATCTCATTTTCTGTTTTGTGGTAGGAATTTTAACTCTCCTCACCCCCTCCCAGCCCCGCTGTGTCTCTCTGCCCACATGCTGGTCTGGCACAGCTCAGCTCCCTTCCCACAACTGGGGGATATTTTTCTCTTGTCATAATATCAAGACATTTTATTTTCTAGTCCATACAAATCCCGCTCCCCCCCAAAACCCACAACCTGTTTCCATCAGCCCACTTTTGGTTGTTTGCTAAGGCTCCCATCTATCAGGAATCCTTGGTCTTCAGCCCTGGTGGAGGTTTGTTGTGCTTCTGAGTCCTTGGGACAAAAAACACCTGGAAATTTTAATTATTTAGTGTGGAATGCTGAATTTTCCATCTCTGAAGGTAATTTGGTAGGGAACATCTGTGATACGGATACCTCTATATGTCTATATGTTCTTATATCTGTATATTAGTTGAAATGCAAAAGCTGCAAGCTACACCAACAACTTAATGTTTTAAACATGTCCTATAATTTAAATTTGACCTTTCCTGGATAATATCAAACTGATATCTAGTTGCTTCACCGCCTTCTAACATTTTGATTCCTAAATGGAGTTTTTAATTTAACATGCAAAAATTTATGCTCCAGATTAGGGGGAAAAAACCCTCCAAATCTTGCTGCAACTCTTAATTACAGTTAATTACTGTATTTCTTAATTAGATTCTTAATTTCCAACTATTTAACTTCAGTGAAACAAATGGAAAAGCAGCAGTCCAGAGAGAGCTTGAAAGAAGGAGTCTGAAGATCCGAAAGCAGTCGTGTTGTTTTTATATTTTTGTATTTTGAAGGAATCCTGAAGGCACTGAATTTTATTTCCATAACTGGGAAGGGCAGCAATCTGTGTTTATACTTGTGGCAGAAAAATTCTGAGGGGAAAATTACTCCTTTTGAAAGGGTTTGCATCCATGTTGCAGGTTGGAGGAGGGAGAGAGAGGTGCCAGAACGAAATGCAGGGAAATATTCAGGTTACTCATCATTTGGAGTAATAAGTATTTAAAGAGCTTGATGTTGGCTGGAATTTTAAATCTGAAAACCTTTTGGATGTTTACAGTTGGAGTTCTCAAAATTCCTCTCAGCTGGGTCACCTCAGTGTGTACCCATACATTCAACACCTGGAGGTGTCTAAGATGAGGATGGATGGTCTAGTGGAAGGTGTCCCTGCCCATGGCAGGGGGTGAATTACATGAGCTTTCAGGTCCCTGCCAACCAAACCTTGCTGGAATTCTCTGAGTGTCATGGGGAGGTCCAGCTCCAGCATTTGGGTTTCCTCAGAAGATGCTTCACCTGCCCACATGCCCCAAGTCAGAGCCTCCCCGAGCACCCAGCTCTCAGGATTTTTATGTTTTTCCTCACAAAACAAAAACAACCATTAAACCCCCCCAAACCATGTTGTTTGAGTGCAGAGCAGCACCAGACAGGAGCGTGCTTCTGCCTCAGGCAGGCTGATTCTCCCTCGGAGGTGGATACGAGCGGTCAGCTTTAAACCTTATAACAAAAGGTTAATTTTTCTTCCTTGACGTCTTGCTGACTAAGTCAAACCCCGAACATGAGGTCGATGGCTGCTTCCTACGTTCCCAAAGACAGCTTTGCTCACCAGCGATATCAGTTTTGTGTCTCTTGGCAACAGATTGGTTCTGGCACCCCGAGGACGGGGCGCCCTGGCATTCTTGAGCTGCCAAGAGGCACGAAGTGGATACTGAGGGGATTTGGTGCCTTGCTGAAAATACCTTAAAATATGTTTTGTGCCATAATAACGTGTTTTGAAAAATGAGCTTTTTTGTTGTTGAGTAGTTTGGTTTTTTTCTGGAACCAGTCCTCCCCCAGACTCATTTATGGGTATGTTTGTAATGCCTTGGCTCCCACTCCCTTTGTGGATGGATGTGTCCTCGCTGGAATGCTGCTTGCCCTCGCCCAGGGGTGATGCCTCCATTGCAGAGCTGTTTTATTTCACTTTTTCCTATGCACAGGAAAAGGAAAGAAAAACCTGATAGAGCCATAAGATGAAAACATTAATTTATGGGGTTTTTCCTTCTGTCCCATCTTTGAAAGAGGTGTGAATCCAGCATTTTGTTAAGGTGCTTATCTCAAAAATAGAAGAAAAAATATGCATCAAAGGAGGTGATTTTTTTTTAATATATATTATAGGGCTAATTATGATGTGTCTATTAGATATCTTGGCAAAATCTTTAGTGCCTTATGTGCATAACCAGGACAAGTGCTGAAACTGCGTAGAATAATTTATAATGCACGTCACAGCCAAAAATTTACTGTCATTCAATCAGTGAATTAAATAAGCGTCATCTTACCAAGCTTTGAAATCACCCATTTCATTATTGCAGATTTCATTTACAGTGGTGAGGAAGGACAGCAGCTGGGAGGTGCTGCACAGGCTGGGCTGGGAGGAGGAGGATGCACCTGGGGATTCCTGGAGATTCCTTGCCAGGTAGCCATGGCCTCTCTGATGGGGTGAAGAAGCCACAACAATCAGAGAGCAGATTCCTGTTTCTGTTGGATCTAGAGATGATGTGCTCTTGGCTTGTGGAGGGCCAGGCTGAGGTGGTGCATCAGGGCAAAATGTGGAAGATCCAGCTCAGAGGAGGCCAGTGTGGGAAAGAGGAGCTGGAGGGAAGAGACAGAATGTGAAATTTGAGGGTTTCAAATGCGGTGTGGATGTGCTTGAGGAAGCTGAGGGAAAAGCAGACAGCAGGGCAGAGGGTTTGGGGGGTTGGCATGTGAGTGGCTCTGATTGGAGGGGCTTGGGCAGATGCAGTCACTTTGCCTCTGAGCTGGGTGGTGCAGAGTTTTCTGGGGCACATGTGATGGTCACCTGAGAGCTGCAGAAATACCCCTCTGTTTATACCCAAGGGTAGATTCTCTTCTCCTTGGTGCTTGTTCCACTAGAGACCTCTTCCCTGCTGCTAGGGGGATGCTCATCTGGGTTTGCAAACACCAGAGAGAGATGTCTGAGGAGTTCTGTAGTGGCCTTCAGCTAAGGAGGCAGTTCTTCGAGACTCAGAACAAGTGGTGATCTCGGCATTGCTTCCTTTCATCCTAAATGACACCATCCTCTTTCTTGTTATTGTCACAAATCTTAAGATTGTTCTTCTTCCCATTTTAAATAGAGCATGTGGGAAGATCTAAATAGGCAACTTACTCTAGTGGGAAGTTGTTACACGTGCCATCACGTACTCTGGTATTTATTCCTCTCCATTAAATTATATTCTCCAGACCATTTTTAAATGTGTTAATTTCAAGGAGACAGATTTTTAAAAATACATATACTCAAACAGTGTTGGAACCCATTAAAAAAAAATCTATATAAAATCAATTGTGTGCGAGAAGAAGTCTACAAACAAAAGGGCAGAGACAGGCATACCAGCTTTAATTTAGCACTGGATTCCCTTTGACAGGAGCCATTTAGATAGAGGGCAAAAAATTATCTCACTGAAAAAGGCAGTGATTGATCACATGTTGGTAAGTGAATCAAGTCTGCAAAAAACAGAGGCGATTAAGGGACAAAGAGGAATTATCATATTACAATGTTGCTGCCTGTCAAAGCTCCGTCTTGTTGTGCATTCATGTGTCACGTTGTGACATTCGATCAGCGCTTAACTCCCTGGGACAAAGGGATGGTCGTTAAAAATCTTTAAATGCTGCTCAGGATTGTGCTGGGGGTGTAAATCCGTGTTTTGACTGCTGACAGAGATCTTTATGCCCGCAAGAATAGATACACAGGACCTGGCTGACAACTTATTAAGTGGATCTTAGCACCAGGGCATTTCCAGCTCTTTCTTGTCTTTGGTCTTGCTTTGCTGTGATGGGATGGGTTGGGAGGTGCCAGGGAGAGCAGGCTGGCACTGCTCATGGGCAGGTAAAACAGCTGGAAATTGGTGAAACCAAATCAAAACAGCTGAAAATTTGGTGAAACCAAAGGTATTGATCTCCAGAAAATGGAAACTCTGGAGGCAGGAGGTGGGCTGGTAAAACCTGCAGTGAAATGGGAAGGATGAGGATGTAATGGAAGGAGGTTTGTGGGGAAAATGAAAGAAAACCCGTGGGTGGCAGAGCTGTGGGGAGAGTCTGTGTGCTGGATGGACTCTGGGGTTAACAGAGTGAGTCTGGAGACAGAGGAGACAGGACGTGCAGGTTCTGTGTCAGCATTTTCCCCAGCCTACATCCAGTTAATGCCTCGCCCAGCTCAGCTGCTTCCTGATGGCCGTGCTGGAGAGGAGCAAGTGGGATGTGGGCAGTGATGAGCAGTGACAGGTACAGGGGAGCATGGCAGCTCCATGGCTCAGCATGGTCCCTGCTGAGGTGCTGGTATCCTGCTCCTGGGGCACAGAAACCTCTGGAGAACATGGCATGCTCATAAACCTTCTCTAGAAACATGTGCAGAAATGTGCTAAATCTTTAAAATAACGGACTGCAGTTTAAAAAGTAAGAGGTCTTTAGTTTTTCTGCATTTTGTGGCCTTGGCAGTTGCTCTCAGGGTGCTGCTGCTGTGGCTCTCTCTGTCCTTTGCCACCCGTGTGGGTCCTCCTCTGGACACACACGCACGGATGTGCAGGAGCTCTGTTGGAGAATCCACTTTGCTCTGCTGAGTTTCAGGGTCATGCTGATTTGGGGGCTGCAACCAGATCATCTTCAAGCTCCCTTTCTAAGCCAGACAATTCCATGATTCTGTGGCATGTCATTTTCTTGGATTTTGTGTCTTCAGTACATGTAGTTAACCAGGGTCTTGCCTGCCTGGCTCTGTACACAAGATTCACCTGCTTGGTGTTTTTTTTAAGGAAAAAGGAATGGAAAACAGCTGTGTGCCTCATCTAAGTGCTACACCAAAAAAGCAGAGTTAAAGGTGCCTACATGACAAAGATCAGATAAAAGCAAAACAAAAACCACAAACCAGCAAAGTGGTAGCTCTCTGAGAACCAGCCTTAGTGATTTTCAAAGAGCCTCTGTTAAAGCAAATGTCTGGCTTGGATGAGAACAGAAAACAAGTAAAGCATCAGCTTTTTGTCAGGGAATAGGTGTATACTAGTTTGCTCTAAGTATCTGCATCATGACTATGTGTCTGAATATAATAATCTGGAAAAAAGGGGTGGACAGGGAATGGTGGCATTGAGGCCATGAGGGATTCTGTGGCATCTCTGGTGGGAGGCAGCCCTGTGCAGAAGGAGGCAGAGCTGAAATTAAGGAGGATCACACGATCAGAGGAAAGCCACCACTACCAAACCCAAGGCTGGGTGCCCAGGAAGGAGCACTCTCAGTTCCTTGCACACATTGCTGTGCTTTCAATGAACTGGAACCACTGGGGAAAAAGACTGGAGGGTCCACTTAATAAGGTCCATGAGGACATCTTCTTCTCAGTGTCACAAGAGATCAAGCAGGGTGTGAGACCATGGGAAGAATGGGTGAGAAAATACGGAAAATATGATAATGCTGTTATGAGGGTGCTCAGAGTGTCCCAGGGAGTGTGTGCTGGGGAGGTTAGGGAGGTGATGGCTGCAATAGATTCACACAATTATAGAATGATTGGGTTGGAAGGGACCTTAAAGACCATTTCCACCACTCCTTCCACTAGACCAGATTGCTCCAAGCTCTGTCCAAGCTGACCTTGGTCACTTCCAGGGATGGGGCAGCCACAGCTTTTCAGGACAATCTGTGCCAGGGCCTCACCCCCTTCACAGGGAAGAATTTCTTCCCAATATCCCATCGAACCCTCCTCTCTTTGAGCTGAAAGCCATTCACCCTTGTCCTATCAATAGTCACAGCTTGTAGCCATGTCTGCGTGGTTGAAGAGATTGGGGCTGTTTAGAAAGATCATGTGAGTAAGAGGATTTGTGTGAGAGGTTTTGTAGACTAATGTTTGACATATTTAACCTTTCTCAAAATACGAGAGCAAAGGAAAATCCAATAAAACCAGGGGCGTGCACGGGGCACTCTGCAATTGATGTTTCCCCCCAGTGCCTGCTGAAACCCTGGGAGTGTTGGGCAGCCCCACAGTGCCCCTCAGCCTGACCTGTTCCCTCCTCCCTGCTCCTGCCTTTGGAAGTTTCCCCTTCTCTGTGGACAAGCATATTTTAGCCTGTTTGGCACTGTTTGGCAGCGTGTACTGAAACTGCTTTCCATACTGCGTTAGAAATACGGTCGGTCACAGCGTGTTCTCCTCTGCTACCAAATCCTTGCTGAGAATCTGAAATATTTTGAAGCCACATTCAATTAACGTGACTTCTTTGGGAGCACAGGACTTCTCTCAGTGGTGTTTTCAGCAGCCTCAGTGTTGCCTTTGTCAGACAGAAATGAGTCTTGCACTCCAGTCTTGATGGAAGCAATGGGGAAACTCATAGATCCTGTGGGGGTCCCTGGTTGGGGATGGGGTATGTGGTAAGGGCTGGGATACAGGGTGGTTTGGCTGCAGATTTTGTGGAGGGAAGCTCCACACACATTCTTCTTCCTTATACTTCTTCCTTTGAGCTCAAGAATAATTCTTGAACTGGCAGGGATGATTAATGCATAGATACTGAAAAACATAGTTGGCTTTTTAAAACTGTAGTTACTTGGAAATATGGGCTGGCTGCCATGGATGAGGGTGCTGTAGGAGTTTATCTGAACACAAAATACTGGAAAGTCAAATTTTACAGTCGTTTAATTTGTCCAGTGTTTTCAAATAAGGATACTAAATGAATATATTTAAAACAGTGTTATTTGGGAAAAATATTTATTTGACAGGGTCACTGTGAGTTCACTGGTACAATGCTGGAATAGCACAATATTGTTCAAAGTGGAGATGGAGAGGAATGCCTGCTCAGTTAAAGCCCTGGCAGTGCTGCCCCAAATGTGAGCTTGCAGATGGCAGCAAGTGGCCCTGTCCCTGGGGTGTGTCCCTCAAAGGTGGCTTTTTCTGCAGGGACAGCTTCAGTGGCTCTGTGTTAGAATCACAGAATGGTTTGGGTTGGAAGGAGCCTTAAAGACCATCTAGTTTCAATCCCCTGCTGGCAGAGATGACTTCCACTAGACCAGGTTACTGAGAGCCCCATCCAACCTGGCTTTGAACACATCCAAGGATGGGGAATCAACCATAAGGGATTAATCATCTAATCTGTTTGAAATCTGTGGAAGCAGAGCTCTCTGGTGCGCTTTGTTTGGGACACTGGTGATGGAACAAGGGTGGGTGCTATCCCAGGTGGGCCACATCTCATGGCCACAGCTCTTCCTGTGGTCTGGGTTAGTGAGTGCACATCTGGCCAGAAGAAACAAAGGAGGATCCCTGTCCTGATGGGCAGTAGTTGTGTGTTAACGAGCCCTCACCACGGAGCAGGACACTGCTCTGAGCTTTGTGCCTGGCAGGGAAGATGGTGGGACACGAGCACTGCTGGCCATCGCTGAGACCATTAAAAGGATTCAGAAATGATTTCAGAAACCCTACTTCTGCTAGGAGTCAGGAGCAGCTCCAGCCAAGGCAGCTCGGTGCCAGGAACAGCTCGGATGGTGGAGTCTCCTGCCGGCAGCACCGCTCTGCCAAGAGCTAATCCCCTGTGAGAGCAGGGGAACAAAACAGCGCCGCTCGCACAGCTCCTCCTTGGGCACGGGGAATCGATATTAACCCTGCATCAACGTGAAATTCCCGCTCTGTTTTCCGTGGCTTGCGCTGCAGGCACACCTCCTTGCCAAGGATCAGCCGCCCCAACACGGAGCGCAGGAGTGAGCTTGGCCGCGCTGCCAGGTTTGCTCGCAGGCAAACAAAACCCTGGCACCTCTGCAGATGCCAGCCTGCCTTGCTTTCTGCTCCTTTGGAAGCACTGCTTCTCCTTGGGAGCGGGCTGGCCAGCCTGGAGAGCTGTGGGGACCCACTCCACAGCTCCTGGGCTGTGTGCAGAGCCAGGCTTTGGAGCTGCAGCCCTTATTTTGGTGCCAAACCCAAAGCTTTTGTGCCCAGAGGGTGGATGCGATGCTTGCTTAGTGAAACGGGTTAATGCTTCGCTGGACTCCAACACGTCAATGGCTTGGACAGCTCAAAGCAAACAAAATTCCAGTTTGGATTGAGCTGGCCCAAAATGAAAATCCTTGTTTTCTTTTTTCCTCCTGGAGTTTTGGGCACATTGTGCCCACACGAAGCTCTGTAGTTGGCTGGAGTGGCACGTTGGTGATGTGAAATGATTCCACAGGAAGAGTGGATAAACATTTTTATATTGATGTGTCTAGTGAGGGAAAGTTTGCATGTAGACAGCCTTTAAATTAGAGTTTAGGTGGTCTCTTCATCTCTGTCCAGGATTTTTTCCTGTTTCCAGTTTGTAATCTGTGGGCCAGGTTTGTAAAAGCTTTTCGAAATTAATCCATTCGAAAAATGCAAATAAGAGGGCAGCTGAAGGCAGGTCTTCTGCCTCGGGCAGTGAATTTGGCTCTCGCTTCCAGTGTTCCCACTCAGTTCCCAGAAGAAGGATTTGAAAAGGAGAAGGAAAAAACCCCACAACAGAGGAATTGCTGTAGGTGATTCATAGGGGGATGCTGCTGTTCCATCACTTGTGCTCTGCTCTCTCGGTGGCACGCTGTATCCTTGCCCATGGACACAGCTCCTCCCTTGGCTCTTCTCATCATCTGTAAAGATGCTGCAATGTTTTTACAAGAGCAGAAAGGCATGAAACCATCCTTCCTGCCATCTCATTCCTCAGAGGTTCCCATTCTCCAGTGATGGACCACGGGAATGGTTCTGTGAGCAATCATGGGGTCCTCGAGGAGGAAAATACAGTAACTATATGGATCTTTTGCTTTAGTTATTCAAAGATTGCTTTTCAGTTTTACAGCTTTTAGGTATAAAATGCACATGCTGAAAGGAAATTTAGAGACCAGACAGGTTTAGCCAGTGCCTTCTTCATTCACAACTGGTAAATCCTCAGAGTAATTTTTAGCAGACCTAAAGCGTTGGAAGGGATAATCTTTGAAAACAGGCAGAAGAAAACAACCCTAGTTTGCACTGAATAAAAAAACTAAAAGACGAAAATCCAGTGGGCAAAGGGAGCTTTAAAATGTCCCAGTTTTGGACAGGCTTTGGTCAGCATTTTTGTGGTCCACATGTAGGAAACCAGGTTTCAGGAGCTCCTGTGCCTGAAGAAGGGCTTGGTGTTGAGCACAGCTCCCATTTCACATCTTTTGGTGTTCCTTGGGTACGTGTTGCTGCAGTGTGTGTTCTCCTAGGTGATGTGTACATGGACAGCCTGCTCCTGGGCGTATTCCATGTGCATGAAGCCTGTCTCAGAGCCCTCAGCCTGTTTGTTCCTGTGTGTTTGTAGCCACAGGGAGAAAATTCCCGCTAGCGTTGTTCTGTCAAATGCTCTTTGTTTAAGTCTCCTAAGTTTTCTAATCACTTTGTCTCTTTGTTTTCGAGTCAGTAGTTTTTATTGTGAAAGCCATGGCGTATTGATAACTATTGGGGAAATTCCCTGAGGCTGCTGAGCGGGAATCTGCCTTGATGACAGAGATGCTTCCAATTTTTAAGCAAAACAGCCTGTAAATTGTGCCATCAACTAACAAGTATGGGATCCCTGCTGTGTAATGTGTGGGATCCTGGAGTATTTTTATTTCCAGGGTGATACCCTCATGGTAGCATGTGGAGCTACAGCTGGGCCGCCAAGGAGCATCCTGCTTTGGGAAGATGAACAGAGAATATGTTCCTCAGGATTGCCATGCCTAATTAGCCTCAAGTTCTGGTATTAGGAGATGTTAATGAGCTGCAGCATATAAACTAACCGCAGGAAAAAACCTTTTTAATGGCTCTGCCAGCGGTAGGAAGAGGAGTGCTGCTGGGGGAGCTGACTCACAGCCCAGCACTGGTGGCACTGGGCAGGGGGTGGCCGTGCCCAGCTTGGCCACAGGGACCTGATGGCACCCGTGGGCATGGCCCGTGTTGTCCCAGAGGTACCTCAGAAGTGAGTTTCTCTGAGCTTTGCAAATGCAGGGAAGTCTGGTCATTTTCTGTGAAACAGTTTAATTAGCAGAAAGGTGGCCTCTGTTAGTCCTTATTTTTGTTGATTTTGAGGATGGATCCCTGGAAATGACCAGTGTATCCAGCAGTGCAGGCTAACAGTGCACTGCCTGCTCCTGTTTGAATGTTATACTGCATTTACCCTTAGTTTTCCCTTTTTTTTTTTCTTATAGTGAAGATAAAGGTTTAGAAACAGAGATAGGAGATTTAATTAATTTGTGCTTCTGTATCAAAATTAAAGAGACTTTCAGAGAAGTTCATTCTTTCTGATCCATTTTGACACCTTTCTTAAGATACAGGTGAGGAAGTTGCATTTCCATTGTCTCTCCACAGACCTCCACTGTGCACTGTTTTACCATACCAGCTATTCTGTTCATTATTTCAAAAAGTGCCCTATTCATGGGTGAGCTGAGCTGCTGCAGTGTGAGGTTGTTATTCATCATACTGGAAAATATGCCTTCTTTTTTTTTTTTTTTGTTCCATTGCTTTGAAATTGTGTAAAACAGACATGGGGGAAAAAGAAACAAACCAGCTTGCCAGGCTCTTAAGTGAAATGATTGCATTGAAGAGCAGAGTTGGAGAGGAGCCAGCACAGAACCTCTGATCAGGCAAGAAGGGAAAGGATAACGTGGCCACAGCAAGGGCGTGGGGCTGGAGAAAAGCTCTGAGAGGAAGAGCTAATTGAGGAGGGGATTGAAACAAGAAATGTTTAATAAAAGGGTGTTGGTTAGTTAGTCATGAAGAAAAGTTGTGTGTGTCAGGTGGGAATTGGCAGAGGGAGGTGTTAAGAATGCCTCTGCGGAGCATCTGGTGGACCCTGCTGGGGATGCTGCCTGTACTGCTAACCATGACACTGAGAAATTTAGGCTGAATGTAAAAGAAATTGTATTTTATTTAAAGAGAAAAATTTCTCTAACTTCATGACCCAGAAGTGTCCGTCAGTGTGGTCCCTTCCAGCCATGGAGCCATGGGTTGCTGTTGGGAAGTTGCCTTGGGTGAGTGGATCCTTTGTGCTATTTCAGCTGTAAACTCAGAGTGTGTGTGCTGGAGCTCTGGATTATCGTGCTGGACCTGGAGGAGCTCATCTGTGTGTGCTGCAGAGCTAGCCCCTGGTCCTGCAGGGATGAGCTGCCCGTGTCATCCTCTGCCAGCAAGGGGGACAGCTCCTGATGGCCACTTGCTCCAGCCCGTGGCCATTCCAGATAGGCTTCAGATCAGAGTTCTACCAGAGCCGGAGACATGCATGTGTTTCCAGAATGGATGATAAACTTCTGATTGCTCAGTTCTGATAGCAGTAAAACTGCTGCAGGATGCTCTGCTTGGTCGTTGTGTGGGCAACACAAAGAGGTTCTCTTTGGAAGGTGCTTTCCAAGCCTGACTTTGCACTCTACAGCTGCCACTGGAGATTCCAGAGGCACAGAAAAGTTTGGGACCTTAAAGGGCATCCAGTGTCACCCTTGTCATGGGCAGGAACACCTTCCACCATCCCAGGTTGCTCTGAGCCCTATCCAGCCTGATCTTAAACACTGTCAAGGATGAGGCATCCCCAGCTGGTATGGAAAAGGCCGTGGGACAAATGGGATCCTGCTGAAAATGCCTCTTCTGGAGGCTGAGGGGTGGTGGGACTCAGCTGTGCCTGCAGCAGGGGAGAGCACTGAGGAGTGGGAGCACTTGCACCCCCACCAGAGCAGCCACTGGTGGATGGAACATCTCTCAGAGCTGGCAGCCAGCATGGAAGAAAGCAAAATAAACAAAAGCCATCCCTATTTCAAGCTGTGGTATTTTGACTTAGTTAAAATATTTATCTAAGAAATCTAATGGGGTAATGTAAAAATGTAAGTTTATTAAAGTTCCAAAGAACAGGAAGAACAGACAAAAGGCCTGGGAGGAATACCACAGTGTTTTCATTCTTTTAATGATTATCTGCTGGGTTTTTTTAAGTGCTTGGGGATGAAGGACTTACTGTATTGGTCTGACTACAAAGTACTCACAGAGCCCAAGTGTAACCGTTCTGGGCAGGGCTCATTTTCTGATATCCTGGATTCTTGAGCTCTGTCAGTGTCATACCAGCCATTTCCCATCCTATTTATTGCATCCAGCTTTTTAAGTAATGGGCCAAGTAATGATGGCAGATGCTATAATAATTTTTTTGTTAATGATTTAGAGCTCTATTTGCACAATAATTAATTCTGCACAGTTCCCTGGCACAATACAAGAGGAATGCTCTCCTAACTTTTTACTCCACATGTTAAATGAGAGTACTGAGCCTGGAGGGTGCAAGGCAGTCCAAGGGTGAGCCTGGGAGCTTCAGACCCAGGATTGTTGTAGCCTCATGGGTGTCAGATGAGCTTAAATGTTCTCTGTGGACTGTACTGGATGCTTGGAAGAGCCCACTTGGTTCCTGATGGCAGCACAGCTGGGTTGTAGCTGCTTACAGCAGCAAATGCAGACAGTGCCTGACGATCCCAAACATTTGACCCACCCTTACTGAGGGGCAGATGGATCCTGAGAGCTCTAAAAGCCACTTGAAAGAATCAGCTCTTGGCGTAGAAAAAAAATAAATTATGTTCTCTGTGTACTTCCAGGATGACCAAAGTGGTGTTTGCGTGGGTTCTGTTGCTGCTGCAGCTCCCGGTCACTCCAGGCAGGATGGTTTTGTTCCTTGCTCAGTTTTCCCTTTTGTCTGTTTGGATTTTCAGCTGATGAGCAGAAAGGTCTTGATTCACACTTGGCACAACACAGCTCTGATCTCAGCAGCAGATGCCAGATGCTGCCGGAATACAAAGAAATAATGAAAGTAACCCGAAAAGTGAGTCAGCTGTAGGTGTGATGGGGGTGCCTCCTCTGCTTTGTCTTCCTCTGGCTTTTCTTGCTCCATCCACTCTGCCTTCAGCTTTAATCTCAGCTCCTCGTTTCTCCCCTTTATTCTTCCTCCAGCTTCATTCCCTTTTGTCTCTCTTTCCTGCCTTTTGCCGTTCTCTTACTGCCCACTCCTGTGCCATGACCACGTGGTGGGGGAGTGATGTTCCCCACAATGATAATGAAAAACCTATTTCCCTTCCACTTCAGTTCCCTGGCACCCCCCAGTACCATTTTTAGTGCCATCTCAGCAGCAGACATTTCATTTATGGAAATTCAGAGCGTTTGTTCTTTCTCTAGGCACGACCCTGAGTACTGGTGTCATTGCAGAAGTGCTAACTGCAGCCAGTACCTCTTGGTAAAGCACTGAATCACTTTATTTCTTCATTGTGAATCACTAATTTTATTTTCTCCTAATGCTGTGTGGAGTTTCTCTGGTTCTGGAGGTCACTGGAGCCTTGTAGCTGCAGCCAAAAGCATTTTAAATGGTCATTGTGCAGTGTAGCAATGCCATCAATCTCCTGGGCCATTATTTTATCTAAAAAGCTGGATTTGATATCCATTTTCATGTTTAAAGCAAAATTACTGGCAGGCTGCCATATCGTGTGAGGCACAGAGAGTGGGAACTTGTTCATAAAGCTTTAGTGTGAGTGTGACTGTTACCTACTGCTTTGGGATATTTTTCAGCAAATCAAGACCTGCTGGTTCTGAATGGGGTCTTTCCTTCTGAACTGGTCTTGTTTTATTCTTTCATTTCCAATCCAGTCTGCAGTCTGGCTCAGATAATGATTAGATCTTTTTAATTGAAGTCTCATCAGCATCAAATGCTGGCTTTACTGGAAATACCTGACTTTTGGGCTTCTATATGTATATGAAAAAAGGAAAAAGAAGAAAAAACTCTGAAAATAATAGTGGAATGTAAGTCTGGGGCATATTGAATTAATTTCCTGTTCCACTTCTGCATCAGCTAACCAGACAAATAACCAATTTGTTAAGGGCTCTGCTACTTCCTTCAATCACTTGCTCACAATGCACTTTTTACATTTTATTTCCTGGTTTTTCCATTTGAGTTCCTTACATCCCCTGCAGATCTCTCTGTTTTGGTGCCAACAGCAACATGGCCAGTGAGGGAGGGCAGGCTGTGATCCTGCACCTCCCAGCTGCCCCATCCACCCTCTGGATGAGGGTTTTCTGCAGGGACAGCGAGCTCTTGGATGCACATCCCTTGGAGAATCCAAATTGAGGATCTTCCTGTTGCTGTGTCTTCATTGCCTTGTTGGTGGCAGCAGGAATTGCAGCTGTTGTAGGTGGGTTCCCAGTTTATGGAGCTGTTTCTGAGAGCAGTGAAGTGAAATCCCACTGTGGCATGGTGAGGGGAGAGAGGGAGGTATCGTGGAACCCCAGAATGGTTTGGGTTGGAAAGGACCTTAAAGCCCATCCAGTGCCCCTCCTGCCATGGCAGGGACACCTTCACTGTCCCAGATTTCTCCAAGCCCCATCCAGCCTGGCCTTGGACACTTCCAGGGATGCAGGGGTAACCCCAGCTGCTCTGGGCACGCTGTGCCAGGGCCTGCCCACCCTCTGTGTAAAGAATTTCTTCCCACCATCACATGTCAGGGTTTGTACTGGGAGCAGGATTAAGCAATCTTAACACAGGGCTTTCATTATTTTCCTCTCCTGGTGCATGATGGATTCCTTTGGAGACTGGTACAGCGCTGGTTAACAAAGTATGGTGTGGCTTTTTGCTCCATTCAGTGCATTTTGTGGGCTTATAGTTGTGTGTAGGAAATTGATTCTGGACACTCTGCCAGGGGTGTCATTCCAGAGAGATGGAGGCAACGAGGAGAAAAAACCAAACAGCACTCTGAGTTTCTGGGTAAACTGCCTTAACTGCGAAATGGCTCCTTGCAGAGACACAATCCTATAGGAAAATCTGTAAGAAAAATAAAGATATGTAACCTGAGAAGTCTTGAGCAGAAGTTGCAGAGGGCTCCAGTGTTCTCTGATGGAGAGGGGAGGAAGTACAGCAAGTCAGTTGCAGTGTTGTGGAGCATAATAAATAATTTATTACCACACACTGTCATTGGTTCCTGAACAGCGTGGGACAGACTCTGCTTTCAGATGGTGTCCCCACATTTGTGGCTCTGTGAATATCTGTGATTGAGGACAGAATTTGGGTCACACCCTGCAAAGTCTGCATGTAAAATATTCCAGAGCCACCCCAGAAAACTCTCCAGGCTGGCCCTGTGCTGGTGGATGTGAGGGTGGCAATTATTATCAATCCAATGGTATTTTGGGGTTGACCATAAAAAAACTTTGGTCTAAGGCTGGAATTTGATAAATAAGATTAATTGGACCTTTTCAGTGCTGATACAGTTTCGATGTATAGAAACACACTACAGCCTTGGCTGTCCAAAAAGGGTGGATAGAAAATGCTGATTTATAGAGTGAGCTCAGTAGGTGCAGTGGGTTTAAAAATCCTTGTCAGGGGGAAATAACTTGGGCAACTTTTTACCATTTGAGTTTCTTTTTTGCAACAAAGCCAGAAAGTCAGTGGGAAACTGGGGAGGGAATAAGTGTGAAAAGCAGCAGCAGAAATCTCCTAATTTTCTGGTAATTGTGAGCTTTCAGACCAGCTACCACAGTAACTTTTACTTTCTGGTTTTCCAGAAAGTAATAATTTGTCATACAGTAATAATTTTAAATTTGTCATGCTGGAGGGAGATGCCAATATCAAACTGAAAATGAACTAAATGCTTTTTGATTGGAATTGAAAAGGAAGCGTTTCCTGCTTTAAGCTAAGTTTTAATTTAACCTAATTACACAATAAGGCAGTCAGTGTTTAGTTAATCATGAAAGGTGAAAATTCAGCAGCAAGGCAGCAGGCACATCCTCACCCAGCACATGGTGTGAGCTCTGTGGGTTGGCAGAGAAATATGGAATTCCTGGCTTTACAGGTTTACGTCTGAGTGACTCTCCATGTCCCTTCATGTGCTTTTCCCTCTGGGACTTTTCCAGAGCTGTGTTTAATACAGAACTGCTAGGACACCCGTGAGTTATGGGATAATAATTCCGTGTCAGATACTGGGAGAGTGAAGCTTATTTTACAAGAATGCCCTTTGATGGAAGTAGGGCCCCTAATTCAAACTTGAGTGCGTTCTGAGAGACATCTACATGCACACAATAAAATCCAGGGAGAACAATTTGCATAGAAAAGCCAGGAAACAGCTGGGCTTGCACACAGCTCAGATTTTAGGGGTGGTTTTCTGGGGGAACAAGGGAAGAGTCAAGCAAAAGAATTTAAAACCAGACCATTTTTGAGGATTTTTTATAATATTACATATGTTAGAATAATTTTTAAAAACACAGCTGTGTGCTGGCTGCCTAAACCAGGTGGTTTTACCTTACATTAATATTTAGATTGTTGTTCTTTGTAATTATCAGCCAACAGTAATGGTAACAGAGACTTACTTGTCTGGCTCATATATGTCTGTATTTGCTCTTACTTTAAATTCTTTCCCATAGATACAATTCAGCACAATCAATGCCAACAAAATTATTTTGAAAGCAGATTAGATTAAATATCTCATCCCTTACTGAGCTTCCCATTGGCATGTGAGATGATCCTTAGAGAATTAAGATCTGTTTCAGGGACAGAAATGTTCACATGAGATTGCACAGCCTCTTGCTGGCCATTTTTTCTTTAAGTATTTGACAGAAGTGCCTGGCCAGGCTAAATTCAGCTGTTTTTATATTTGGGAAGGTTGATGACTAACACCAGAGGGGGGGAAAAACTATCTGGGAAGTGTTTTTGTGTACAAGCTTGTAGGTGGTTTTATTCCAGGTTGTCTTGCTGGTGACTTGGGGCTTTCCTAGAAGGATGTCACGGGATCATGGGAGTCACAGATTGGTTTGGGTTGGTGGCAACCATAAAACCCATCTAGTTCCAATCCCCTGCCATGGACAGGAAACCAGGCTGGACCAGGCTGCAGGTCAGGGAAGTGTTGGGATGGGACAGTTGTGTGAGCTGGACCATTCCCAATCCCTGCTGACTGGATTCTGCATTGGGAATATCTCAGATTTGGGGTTGATTTTAAGTGGAGGTGTGCTACTCTTTGGTGCTGATTTAAGCCAAATCCTTGCCCTTACAGAGCCAGGAGGGTGTTTTGAACTGGGAGATGAAAGGATGATGTGGGCACCGTGGGTTAGAGTGATGGGATTTGCACTCTGGGCTGCTCCCCAAAATTGCAGTGCAGGGAAGGCAGAACAGCCTTATCCCCTTGTTCTTCCTCATCTCCTGGATACCTTGAAGCATCAACCCCATCATCCAGAGACACACCCACACCTGCTGATGAAACTGTGGCAGCACTAATGGGTTCACTGATGGCACTTGGAAAGGAGCCCTTCTTCCCTGGGTTTTGGTGTCCATCCCACACCCCTCTCTGCAGAGGTAGAGCCAGGTCTGGTCATGCACACCAGGTGTCTGTGGGATTTGGACCTCAGAGTCCTGGAATTAGGATCCTACCGGGCCTTTACATTGTGTTAAAGCAGGCTGGTGCAGATTTGTGCCTAATAAATATAAAGTCTCAGCTTCCCCCTGCTCTGCCTGTGGCCAATCCGTGGTTTTTATAATCAAGAATAAGTCCCAAGACTGGAAAGCTGCCCACCAGAGCACTGTGATTCCAGATGGTTTAGGGTGATAATTTTGTATAGGTTTATTAGGGTGATTTGGTATCTTTGCTACTTCATGTACTTACTGTAGCAAATAATTTAATGGAAAACAAGCAATTGCTGTGAGTCTGGAAATAAAGTCTGGGAGTTTCCTATTGTTACTGCTTTTGTTGGGTTTATTTAAACCTCGAGTCACTCTTCTTAGCCCAGCAAAAAAGGGAAGGGGGACGACATAGTCAGCAGTGATTTATTTCTTTAATGCATTTTTAATAAGCAGACCCCCAAGAATGAAGCAGTGGTGCATAATTACATTACCCTGGCCACAAAACTTGGGCTGTTCCCACTGTGAGTGGGTTATTTAACACCTGGTGAGCAAAAAGTGAGTGCCCTGCTAGGCTTGGAAGCTGGCACTGACTCTGGGGCTCGCATCTATTCTCTAGCAGCAGTTTCTCAGCTGCTGAAATGTTTTTGCCTGGACTTTGCACCAGGGGCTCCTGCAGCTCTGGTGCCTCTCCTGTGTCCCTGCCCTCCCTCTCCTGTGCCCTTCGTGCACTTCCTTCAGAGGAGAGGCTGTGTGGAGAGGCAGGAGCTCCTTTCCAGATTGCAGTCTCCTAAATTAAAGCAAGCCAAATCGATTTGAATATTACATTTGCCTACAAGGACCTCCTGCTAACTCCTGTGTTTTTCACAATTGCGTTTTCCTGGTTTTGTTTAGTTTTTTTCATCTTTATCACTTCCCTGCTGCTGACTAAAGGAGCTACACAACAGGGGAAAGTGTGACTAACTCACTGCCTGCACAGGGGAAAGAGTGAGCCTGCTTCTACACATGCTGGTGATAAATGCACAGAGTAAACAGAATAGAAAAGTGGAGAAAAACAGTGCTTTTTTTCTGCAATCTCTTTTCTTTTTTTTTTATAGCAATGTTAGTCATTCCTTCCAGCAAGTACAGGTTAAAACAGTTTCCATCATGAGATTTCTTGCAGGAGAAGCAGTATCAGCTGAAAATTTGTGCTTCCTTCTGAAATTGTTTTTCATGTCTCTTGTTGTGAGAAAGTCCAAAAAATGTTTTTCCTCTTATTTTCGATGTCTCCTTTGGTTTGACAGCAAGTCACAGAGATGCAATTTTCCTCTTTCTCCCATGTCCTGTGTCATCTTGGCAGCTATTTCCTATCTCAATTGGGAAGAGAAGGATTTAATCAACGGGAAAAGGGCAGGGGGATTCACCCAGGAATAGGTTTGAAACTGGTTTTAGCTTTGGTTTAAATGGAGTAGATTCCAGATGACGTGGTCCCTTTAATTAAGGGACATCGTGCCCTTGTTTTAAAGCCTGCTGAAATCAGTGGAAAGATGCCACGGACTTCAACGGGCTCTGGAGCAGGTCCAGTCTCCTTTTGTGGTATAGAAATGCTTCTTCAACAATTTAAGAGCTTGGAGGGGCTGAATCAGAAGCCAGCAAGTGACCTGCTCATGTATTAGGTCAGGAAACAGGTCTGAGCTCAGCCCCCACTGATTCAGGTGCTAATGAACTGCCCTGTTTTCCCTCTGTGTCGTGTTACAGCAGACCTTCTTTCCTATTTTTCCTTCAAGTATCCCAGCACGGCTTTGGAAGGGGAAGGGAAATCTAATTTGTGTGTAAATACAGTATTGTGGTGTTTGTTTAATGCCTTTGTTTGCTTTGAAAGTTCGTCCTGTACTAATGAATTTACAAAACCTACATTATCCATAAAACTGTCGCTGGTGCAGAATCCTGTAATAACTCAGATAAAGTATTTAAACCACGAGTGAGTTTGCTCTATCCTTGAGTTGATAAATTGTGTAGCTTCATTTGGTAGGAATCAGCAATTTTATGTGGCAATTAATTTTAACGGCAGTAGGGAGCCAAAGGACTGAATTTTTATCCTTGGTTTTCTGCACATGTAGGGGAATATCCTCGTGTTTACTGTTCAGGTTGGTGCCCTGGGATACAGTGTGTGTGTGTGCAGGGAATGGCACTTTACAGCCATTATGGCCCCACTGCTCCAGTTCATGGTCCAACCCTCAGGATAAACCATTTTGGGGATTTCTCATCTCTTAAAATATGTCAGGAAGAGGGCAGATGGCCAAAAAATCCCTTCCCAGAATCTGTGTTGCTTTTCCCCTCTCTACTGCATGAACTTGCTGGTTGCCTTTTTTATTGTTTAAGTCACCACCATCAGGGATGATGCCAAAATCATGAACTTGGAGTCGGAGAGGAAGAGATCAAGTTTTTCTGAAGTGATTCCCATTGTTTGTTTTCCCTTTGCTGGTCTCTGATATCCAGCCTGGAAACATCCCGTTTGTACAGTTGGCTGCAAAACTGTAATTGTGTAGGGTCTGACCTGGGAACCAGGAAAGCCTTGATTCCAATCTCAGCTCCTGCCACCAGAGGTACATAGTGGAGCAAGTCATTTGACTTGATAATTTATGTGTGTGACACTGGCTGCATCCTCAGCAGTGTGCACCCAGCACCGGAGTTCCCTAAAGCTAAAATCTGTCTTGAGGCAATAAAAAATACCACGGGAGGTAATTTGAAAGGGATTTATTTAGGATGCTCTTAAGTAGCATCCACATTTTGGGCTTCTGCTGTTTGTGAAACAGGCTGGAGAGATTTGGGGACATTTCTGCGAAAAACCTGACAGACATCATGGGGTAAATAAAGGTTTTATCATAGAAACAAAGGAGTTGGTCTCCTCTCCATGAGCGTGGAGCTGTTGGTGACTCTGTGGGTGCCACCAGGGGTTTGTCCATGGCTGGGTGTGGATTTCCAACATCATTTGTGTTACAGCGGTTCCCAGAGTGGAGTGATGGCTCCAGAATGAGGTTTGGGGAAGTTATGAACAAGGTCGTGAGCCTGATGGAAATTTCATTTTGTTCCATATTTATTCCGCTGTTTGGGGTTACACAGAGCTACTGGTCTGTAAAATGAGGTCGCAGCCAGGAAAGAAAGTTTGGGAGCTGTTGCTTTAGAGCTTGGGTTGAAATTAATTATTTGTGTACCTCAGAGAGTTGTACTTATTTTTAAACAAGGCAGCTGGGTTAGAAAGCAGTGGGAATTCATTGTGAAACACTTTGTGTGATGGCCAGCCCTTGAACCTTGCACTCCCTTGGTGCACCACCAACCAGAAATTTAAAATTGGCTGCCCAAAGTTGGCTGTGTAGTCACCCCGATATTTCATCGTGTTATTTCAGAAATCCCAGTGGCTCCAGATGCTCCAGGGCCATGGAGGAGTTCATTGTAGTCACAGTTGGAAAGGTCTGGTGTAGCTTGTGTTAAACTCCCACATGTTTAGACAGGAGAAAGGTGGATACAGAAAGGAAGGCCAGAATAATACCGGTTTGAGAAGGAAAAGTCTAACCAGTGTGGAATTGGATGTGAAAAATGCAAAACCAAAGGTGTCAGCTTAGTGTCTTCAAAGGAAAATGTTATCTTATTTTTTCTAAGATGAAAACACCTATGAAGTAATAATCTTTAAAAAGCTGAGTCCTCCTCACACACCAACTCAAAATGCTGATAATTTGCAGAAAGAAAAATCTTTATTTTCATGCACAAAACCTGTGGGCTGTGTGGAAAGCAAAAATCTGATAAAATAGCTGAGCCAGGTGCTTGAAAGTGCTTTTCAAGGAGATTTTTCTGCCCAGGTGCTTACATATGCTTTCCAAGGGGGATTTCTCAGTTGGGTCCCTCTTCCTGACAGCTTCCCCATCACCCATTCCCCCTTTTATCTGAGCTCTGTCATGTCCCCACCACCCTCCTGCTCTCCTGGTTCTGTGTTGCAGGATTATTTTCAAGGTGAATGTTTATATGCAGGCCATGTTCATGAGAAGTGACTCATCTGTGTAGCTTTTGAGTCGTGCAGTGCTGACTCTGGACATATATTTGTTTTTGTATTTGTTGCTCCCTTCTGAAAAAATCCCAAACAAATATTGAAAGGTGTTCTGCTTAGGCTGGAATGGCTAATTCATCTTTAAATCGCTGTGCTTTGGGAATATTTGGTGGAGGGAGGAAGAGCAGCCCTCCCTCACCATGCCTGCCCCAGGGATGCCACATGGGAAGCTGTAGGTTGCTTTTGCTCCTCCAGCTGCAGACTCAGCATTTGAAGGAGAAATTCTGCCTCATTTTTATGGTTTGACTCGTGACTTTGTTGTTGCATGTTCTGAGTTCCAAGGAGGAAAATAAATGGCAGGAAAGGAAAGGAGAGTAGGATATCCATATGCTTCCTGCATGCTGGGGACTCGTGCTCCATGTTAGCTGCTGATAAGGAGGTTTTAAACCCATACGTATTAAAATGTGGCACATGGGTAAGCACTGGGAAAAATAGATGCATTTTTTGTCTTTAAAATCGCCATTCCCTGGCAAAGACTGTGCCATTTGGGACACCTCTGCTCTGGAGACTGGCTGAGAGGGCTGGTGTTGTTCAACTTAAAGAGAAGAAGGCTCTGAGGAGACCTTGGAGTCCCTTCCAGTACCTAAAAGTTCTCCAAGAGAGCTGGAGAGGGGCTTTGGGTGAGGGCCCAGAATGACAGGACAAGGGGGAATGGCTTCAAACTGACAGAGGGCAGGATAAGATCAAGTATTAGTAAGAAATTCTTCCTTGTGCGAGTAGTGAGACTCTTGAAGCCCAGAGAAGCTGTGGCTACTTCATCCTTAGAAGTGTTCAAGGCCACACTGGACAGGGCTTGGAGCAGCCTGGGACAGTGGAAGGTGTCCCTGCCCATGGCAGGGAGCGGGAATGAGATAAGCTTTGAGGTCCCTTCCAGCTCAAACCAGTCTGTGGTTATGCTGCAGCTCTGTGTGTATGTGCATTGCTGCTGGTCAAGGTTTGGAGGCAGCCACTTCATCCATCTCTCACTTCAGTCAATAAAACATGTTTTAATTAGGAAAGCCTTATGTCCATCCTGTTCTCTGTCAGATGCACCTTCCTGGTCCTCAGGAAGGGCAGTGTTCATGGCTCAGTCCCCACTCAGCTTTAAAATGCTGAAGCTTCCATATTGCTCCTTCCTGCACTCTCCTCTTCATTCCCCAGCTTCAGCCTACTCTTGAGAACTTTGCATTTTTGGGGAGCTGAAGAAATTCATCTCCTGGGTTCCTTTGGTGACTCTGTGACCATGGGTGCAGATGTTTATGTTCAGGAGTCCCTGAGCTCCTCCCTGCCTGCAGTAGGTCCATGTTCACATTGATATTGTACAAACCTCAGCCTGTGTGACCGTTTTCCCTGCTGGCACTTCAGATGGTGCCTACGAGTGCTGGCAGCCACGGCAGCGGCGTTGCTGTGGGCTGCCCCAGAGCAGGGATTGTGTTCTCTTGCTCCCTAGCAACTTGGTGTGCTGGTTCAATTACAAAGGGCTCGGGAAAACGCGCTCCATCTGGTTTTCCAACCCCAGATGCGACCACCCCAAAGAGTGATCTAATTCTTCTCTATATAGACTTGAAAACTTCTCACCAGTTGGTGGTGCGGGAAATCAAATGAGAGTCCTTAGGAGCAATAAGATCCACATGCTGGCCTGATTGCACATGGAGCTACACTGCTGCTCCTGCTCCAGTGTGTTTGCAAGGCTGCTCTCAAAGGCGTATTGTTAGGCGAGGGGAAAACCCACAAATCTTAATTTGAGAAATAATTTAATGTGGGCCAATAATTAGCTATTCACCATTGGGGCCCCTTCGTGTCTGTTGTGGTGTGTGAGGAGAAGGCGGGCAGGGCTCACAGGCAGCCTTGGTCTGTAGGCCAGGGGATGTGGAAAGGGGTGATATCTCATCCTGCTTTTCAGTACAGTCCTTTTAGTCTACACTGGATCATCTGAGAGGGTTATTCTTGCTTTAATGTGGTTCAGGTTTTATTTTAAATAAGACCAAAAAAATGGTGCTGCTTTCCACCTCTGCAGACTGAATCAGGATGGGACAAAGGGGAATGGTATTAAACTAAAAAGGGGAGATGTAGGTTAGATATTGGGCAGGAATTATTCCCTGTGAGGGTGCTGAGGCCTTGGCACAGGGTGCCCAGAGAATCTGTGGCTGCCCTTGGATCCCTGAAGTGTCCAAGGCCAGATTGGACAGGGTTCAAAGCAACCTGGAAGGTGTGGAAGGGTGGAGCTGCATTATTTTTAGGGACCTTTCAAACCAAACCCCTCTATAGTTTTGTGGTTGTGGGGAAGGAGAGGCAGAACCCCATCTGGGGAGTTACTGAGGAATGGAAGAGTTTCACACAACCTTGACGGAATGCTGAAGCATAAAATTTCCTTCCTCCTCTGTTCTGCAGAAGATGCTATCCTGAAATTCCTGGTTTGGGAATTTTTGTTGGCTCTAGGGCTCGGGATCAGACCATTATCATTTTAAGCTTGTCCTGAGATGCCAGCAGCTCGTCCTGCCTGGCCGGCCTTGCGCTCTTCTACGCGTGAAGAGCAAGGCCGGGAAAGTCTGCAACCAGCACTAGTCCTACACACTTAGACCTTCAGACTGAGCTTTATCGGGGGTGTGCCAGCCTTGAACACTGTCTCTACCTACTGGAGTGAGCCCTGGTTCGCAGCGGGGCCGTTTTCCGTCGGGGTTTCCTGTGGGAGCCCCGAGCCGCGCACAGGAAGCGCGGCCGGGCCTGCGGCCATTGGCCTCCTGGGCGGGCACAGGGAGCCGTGCCAGGCCCCGGCCGAGGGCACCACCAGAGCCCCGGGCAGCCACAGAGGTGCTCCTGGCAGCCCTCAGGAAAAATAAAAACCTACAGAAAGTCACGACCCCTTGGGACCCGTGTTTTGTCAACAAATCGAGCGGGCGCTATTTTAAGCCGCTATGTACCTCACGCTTCCTGTTTTTCAGAAGAAACTTCTTGTTTTTTTGCTTTTATGTTGACGGATTTATTTTAACGGCTTGTTCCTGAGCCGGTGTGAAGGACTTTTCCCTCCCACGAGGAGGGAGGGAGGGAGGCTCCCTGGGGTCTGCCAGGGGGAAGGACAGCCTCATCCTCCTCACAGGGGCTGCTCAGGGGGTTCCTGGTGCACCAGGGGGACTTGAAGGTGGGCAGCTGTGGGGCAGCTGTCGAGGGGACAGCGCTAAGCTGAGCCATGTGTGCTTCTCTTTCGAGGAGCTGTGGCCCAACCAGTAAGGACAAAGTAAATAGTGTTCATTTCCTGCTGACCTTTTAACACCAACAGATGTTTTCTCTTACAAGTA
Organism: Melospiza melodia melodia; assembly: GCF_035770615.1. Lineage (NCBI taxonomy): Eukaryota > Metazoa > Chordata > Aves > Passeriformes > Passerellidae > Melospiza > Melospiza melodia. Next base: position 3,350,062 of record NC_086202.1, read on the forward strand.
CCATAGGCCACTTCAGTCCCTGACCTCATCAAGTGGGCTGCTGCCGTTTTCATGCTCGGCAGTCTATAAAACTCCTTATTTAAACTGTTTTGTTGAGACCTGCCTGCAGAAGTGGATCTCCTACCTTGGGCAGGACCTGTGTGCTCCTAATTAGAAATGTAGTATTTCTGACTTTCTTTTCTCTGGATGGACCAAGCACTTCCTCCTGATTTTTGTCCTCACTGGAGGATGGCAGATGTTTCCTGTGATGGGCTCTATCAGGCAGCTGGGGGAAGTGAGTTTCCCTTTATAACATTTTCCCTAGCATTCTTTGCACAGGTTGGGTTTGAAACCCTGTGGCTGGAGCAGTAACTCCATCACCTTTATCCCTGTTTGTGATGGTTGAGCAGGATGAATGGAATCTTGGAATCCCCTCCAAGCTCAGAAAGTGAAAGAATGGCAGTACTGGGTCTTTCATCTGTGTGGAGCCATCCCAGGACCCACTGGTGCCTTCTCCTCTCTTCCCCATGGGTCTTGGTCCTGCCCAAGGGAATCAAGAGGATTTCTGCTCCATCCTGGTCTGCTCTGCTTGGAGATCACATTGGTGTTGCGTTTTTACCATGGTGTCTTCCTCCCTCCCACACCACCTGTGGATGGTGATGGGTGGGGATCTCTGCAGGAGCTGAAGCAATTTGGAATGCAAATGTGGTGGGAAGAGCAGTTAAGCTCTCATTCCTGACAGGGGCCTAGGAACATGCAAGTCTGGCCATGACTTCTGTGCCCAGGAGCATCAGAGATGCCTAGTTCATCCAGGAGACATTTAAAGGTGATTTCTCTGGTGGATTTCCTGGTCAGAGCCTGTGTTCTTCTGCCAGTCCTGCCTGGAGACCATGGGAGCAAGCTCTGCAGTGAGGTAATGGAAGAGGGAAATGTGGGGGCTGACTGGTGTGTGTACCATCCATTCTTTGGAGACCTTTCCCTGTTGGTGAAGAGCCTGTTTCCAAAACTGATGTGGCAGTAGTGTCTCATGGGATGTCATCAAGCAGGATGAGATGTCTCTGTGATGAAAAAAGCTCTGTGTGGTGCGTGTGGGCCAGTTTATTTGCTGTGCTGTGCAGTGCAAAATTTGTCCTGGGTTCAGAGAGCAAATCACAGAATCCTACATTGGTTTGGAAGAGAACTTAAACCCCATCCAGGCGTGGGCAGGGACACCTTCCACTGTCCTGGGCTGCTCCAAGCCCTTGGATATATAACCTTGGACACTTCCAGGTGTCCAGGGGCAGTCACAGCTGCTCTGGGCACCTTGTGCCAGGGCCTCCCCATCCTCACAGGGAAAAATTTCCTCATAATATTTTTGGTCTCCTTTACCTTTCCTTTGGGGGACATGTGAGGTATGAATAATTAGCAGTGTGATTTTCAGTTACTGTGTTATGCATCTGGAAAGGGATGTATGTTATTCCAAAGTTCACAGATTTATCTTTAAAAAAGATAAATCTTTAAATCTCTACTCTTTTTTAATAGCATACGGAGCATAAGTTGATAGATACTCCCAGGTTGTCACTTGTTGGGTATTTTGTCTTTCTCTAAGGAGATACTTTGTTTTGTATTTGTTTTTTCAGTACTCTTTGTTTGTACTTGGTGAAAGATGTTCTGAAGTTTTATTTCATGAGTTGAGATTCTATCCAAGAGCAGCATTTCTATGCAGGACAAGGGGAAACAAACCCTCTGTGAGTCAGGTTACCCTCCTTTTCCTGTTAAATCAAAAAGAGAAGAATGCAAATTCTTAAAAATTCCTGACTACTACCCAAACATTACCATTTTTAGAGTTTCAAGTTTAGAGAAAATGACTCACAGGCACTTTTAATAAAGGATTGCTCAAAATAGAGTGGAGTGTGATTCACATTAAAGAACGAAGACCCAAGAGAGGCAACAAAGAAGCCTTTAACCTGATGCTCCCTCATCCCCATGAGGATATTGGGAAGGGGATGGTTGGGATTCTCCTCCTGGCACCTGGTGTTGGGGGAGCAGCATGCAGGGATCCTGCCCATCTTGTTCGTTGGGTTTTATTGGTCACTGTAATTAGGCAATGCCTAATTGTTGAAGGCAGCCCTGCGGATGACACCTTTGAGGCTGAGGTAGAAGCAGATCTGCAATCACAAACCACCCCTGCCTTTTGTTCCCCAGCACTGAGCGTGTGTCCAGCGCCACACTGGGCTATTCTGACTTTTAGGGTCACCGTGGCAAGAGAGATGTCTCATCCACAGCAGTGTGCTTCCTAGAGGGACCCGGAGTGAGGAGCCAGAGCTGGCTCTACCTGAAAGTGAGGAGCACTCACAAAAAGCTTGTAACACAAGCCTTGTGAGAAGAATTGTTTAACAAATAGCCAGATAATCTAGTTTGCCTTTTCCACAGTCAGCCTTTCCCAGGTTTAGCCTTGCAGAGATTTTATCTTGCCAGTCTGCAGAGGTGGTTGCTGGTTGTGGAAAGCATCCCTGACTTACCAAGTGGATTACTGGGCAAAATTGATTTTACTTGGTACATTCATATGCTGAAAAGCAACATAATAGCGTCTGCTTTGCTGCCACAGCAGTGAGGGGGAAGTGCCCCAACATGTGCCGGAGACCCTACACGAGGGTGAGAGGCAACTGGACCATATCCATCACCAGTGTAATTCTGACAGCATCGTTTTGGCTGACTGAGCAGGACCTGCAGACATGCCTTAGGTGTACGTGCTGATGTATATTTTGTGGCTGTCTCTACTTAAGTGCTGTACATTCCCTGTGAGCTATGAGAGCAGAGACCTTCCCCGTGCTCCTTGCAGCTTCTTCAGTTGATATATGGTGTTTTCCTTCCTTTTTGTCAAAGTGTCCTCTGTCCCAGAGATAATGCAATTGCTATTCAGTGCCGTGCAAATACTCTTTTGTATTTGTATCTCTTTTCTATTTAATTACACTGTATAAATGTCCTCGGTAAATTTGATAAGTTGGGTGAAGGATATTGATTTTCGAGTCTCTCTTGTGCTGGGCTTCTTGTAGTAGCAGCAGCCGTTCCCCAGGCCTGTTTCCTGAGGAGGTTTTGAAGGTTCAGTGTTTGAGTAGCTATGGATAACAAAGGAATTTCTTTCTCTACACTCACATTTGATCTGCTGATTGCAGGGTTTAAGGCCAGGGAGAAAACATTGTGTTGGGTGCTTTGTTTTTTAAAGCCTTAGACTCACATCTTCTGCACAAGCAGGTGGGAGGGGAAACCAAGAATAGAGCCATTGCCTTCATTCCTGTAAATAAAGCTACGAGCTCTGGGATGAAATGAGAAGGGGATGCTCCCAGGGTCAGATGAGGTCCTGGGGAGCAGTGGGAGGATCCTGGAAGTGTTCAAAGGCAGGTTGGATGGGGCTTGGAGCAAGCTGGTCTAGTGGAAGGGGTTTGGAGCTATCCAGTGTGTAAGGTCCCTTCCAACCCAAATTGTTCTGTGATTGCCTGATTCTGGGGTTTGGAGCTATCCAGTGTGTAAGGTCCCTTCCAACCCAAACTGTTCTGTGATTGCCTGATTCTGGGGTTTGGAGCTATCCAGTGTGTAAGGTCCCTTCCAACCCAAACTGTTCTGTGATTGCCTGATTCTGAGGTTTGGAGCTATCCAGTTTGCAAGGTTCTTTCCAACCCAAATTGTTCTGTGATTGCATGACTCTGGGGTTTGGAGCTATCCAGTGTGTAAGGTCCCTTCCAACCCAAACTGTTCTGTGATTCCATGATTCTGGGGTTTGGAGCTATCCAGTTTGCAAGGTTCTTTCCAACCCAAATTGTTCTGTGATTGCATGACTCTGGGCCTTGCAGCTGGGCAGGGCCCCCCTCACCCCTCCATCACCCCGTGGCTGACAACAGGGCAGGAGGGGAAGGAGGGACCAGCGAGTGTGTGGGGAGGCAGAGAGGAGGGGAGGGAATTTTCAGGGCTAAAAGGGGAGGACCAATGGTCTATTTTTAACTGCAGTTTTGAATGTGAAGTGTCACCGATGTTAAAAAAAGCTCCTGGTAAATGGTGGGGAAGATGCAGGCGATAGTGCAAAGCCAGCTGCAGCTTTTTGAACTGTTCGCTGATGTTTGTGAGGAGGCTGCAAACACTTGATTCGTGGTGATGTCTTCATTTTCCTTTCCTCAGCCCCAGGTCTCCCTGTGCCAGTGACTTTCTTTAAACAGTACTTAGTTCTCAGCTTGTAAGGATATTTTTGTTCTTTAAGAAGCAAAGAAGAGAGAAATACAGATATTTGAGCACTTTCCTTTTGTGCCTGCTTTCGTCGCGTTCTCTTGGAACATACATTTTTTTTATTTTTTTTTAATGCTGAAAATCGGACGCTGATTTTTTTCTGGCTAATTTCCATGTATTTCTCAGGCAGGATTTTTAGCCTTGATCTATAATGCAGGCCTGTGGCTGTTCTTGCTAAAAGTTTGATCCCACCAGGGCTTTCATTATAAATCCTTATTTTCAGTAGCAAATTGCTGTCTGCAAATGCCACCTCTCAGAGGTTTGGGTGGGTAGGGGGGCGTTGTAGGTAGGTCAGGTCCTGCACCTCTCTGCCATCCTCCCCAACTTCCCCAGGGTTTGGGAACGTGAGGTTTGGGTGTATTTGCTGCTGGCTGCTCTGAGGCAGGAGGCTGGAGCCGTGGCTGTCACGCCAGTGATCCGTGGGATAATGCATCCCCAAGTCGTGGCCGTTTCTGTCTATTGTGTCACCGATCCGCGCATTAAAGGGACCCCGAGTAGGTGTTGCTACAATAAACCCTAACAGCTCTATAGGAGCCGTCACAGTTCATTGCATCAATAATCTGTGTATTAAGGAGTCCTGAGCAGGCCTGGGCACACAATGGACCGTTATGGCTCCAGATGAGCCTGGCTGAATTTAGGTCAGTAACCTGAGTGTTGTTAAATCCCAAAATTGCCCTGCTACAGGGAGCTGGCAAGGCTTGGAATAAAAATGTGTAGATGATGCAAACCTGGTGGTTGCAGGGAGTACTCTTGTCTAAAGGTTGGTAGTGGGAGAATTATTTAATCTTATTTATTGCTGTTATCGAAACCTGTCTCTACTCACTTGGCTCCCTCCTTCTCTCTCCTTGGGCTCGGTGTGAGTGATGCTGAAAGCAGTAGGGAGAGGCGGGGATGGGATGGGATGGGATGGGATGGGATGGGATGGGATGGGATGGGATGGGATGGGATGGGATGGGATGGGATGGGATGGGATGGGATGGGATGGGATGGGCAGGAGGAGGCAGCGTTCCACAGTTGAGCTGTCCTGCATCCTGACGGGCTCTTTCCCACGGTACTTCATGGAAACACTCAGATGTTTCCATCCTGCCTGTGCCTGACCCCGTGGAGCTCAGTATTGTCTGGAGCATGGCAGATCTCTGGGGACTCCCCAGACCCTTGATTACTCCAAAAGCCACCCTCCATCCTCATTGCTGACCCGTTTCATGATCCAAGCCCTCCTTGGTGCTTGATGCCCCGACACCTGGCCGGGCTCTTCTCCTCTCTGCCATTCTTTGCATCCTGCCCCTTCCTTCCTTCCTCATTTCCCTCAGACAAGGCCCTTTTGTGGGTAGGTGGAGGGAGAGGAATGCCTCCAGCGCCGGCCGGAGAGCCCGGTTCTCATTGTGGGTGTACGCCTGAATGGAGACGTAGCCTTGAACTCTTGAACTCTCTTTTTTTTTTGTTGAGTAAAGCTGCTGTGTGCTGAAAACAAACAGGACTCACTCCGGTGGAAAGAGATTGTATAGTGGGAACAGGTCTCAGACCATGAGAAAGGGGTTTTTCCATGTTTCCATTCTGAGAGTTTCCATTTGAGATTTTGCCAGCAGTTGGGCAGCAGAAGATGAATTAGCTGAGCTGTTAAAGGTATTACACGTGTTTCCCCCTTCCGAGACTTGTTAGAACATATTTTCTTCAGTGATAGTAATAAGTGTTACAAACAAACCACAGTTTTCCCCTTTCAATATTCCTTTACACAGAGCATCGTCTACATTAAAAAAATAAGTACGTTAAGCAACATGAATAGCTTCAGGCTATTTTATTTCATGTTGCTAAATAAGTCAATGCAGATGAGTGCTTTTTATGTAAGAGTGCCTTGTAAATATAAGCGCTAAGATAAGGGCAAACTATAACTCCAAAGATTTCCTGGAGACAGAAGAGTGTCACTGCTGCCTTTCACTGTTCCCAGTCCAGGCAGAGATCCCAGGACAAAGATTCAAAGTGATTGCATTTGTGCCATGTGTGGGGGAGTTCAGTGTGCTGGAGGAAAGCTGAGTCTCCTGGTTTGCTGGGGCAGGAGGGGATTCATCTTTGCTCCTCAGATGAGTGAGGCTCTTCCTCTGGGTCAATGGTGGAATCTCCTGCAGGGCTGAAGGTTCCTCCTCTGGGCCTCAGCTGGGATTTGAAGAAGTGGGCTGGTGTGATCTTTTCCCAGCATATAATAGTTAATTGTCTGGTCCTGATTGTGGAAGAATTAAGAAATTAGCAGTGAAGGCCAGAATTCCAGAATTGGAGACACTCCAGTTATGTGTCCTGTACGTCTGTAGGACTGGGATGTGGGTACCATCATGTCCTTGTCACCACCTGGTTACAGTTCAGGACACTGAGTGTGCCATGGCTTTGCCTGTAAGGATGTCCTCATCCTTATTTCATTATTTCTTTTAATTAGGAGTAGTGATACAGAGCCAAGGACTTGCAAGAGTCTCAGAGAGAAGTGGTCCTGGTTGTAGTCTTGGTACTTTGGCTTGGGCTCCCAAGGGAATGTGCTGATCCTGAGGTGGTTCAGATTTTTATTGCTGCTCTTGCTGTTTTCAACTTTCTGCTGAGGAGGAATTCAGGAGTAACTTGTGAGTATTGCAGGAGTGTTTGCAGATGTTCAGTCACATCCTGCAAGGCAGGAGCTCTGGGTGCTGCTGTGGTGCCTCTGCAAAGAGATCGTAGAGGGAGATGGGCTTGGGGGATCAGCAGCACAGAGTCACAGGGATGGGAGAAACACAGGGATTCACAGGGGCATGGGATGTGTGTGGCAGGAAGGGGTACAGAGGCTGGCTCTTGGTACATGTGGCTCTTGACCCCATGGAGATTTTGGTATGCAGCTCATACTCAGGAAGTTTGGCCACCCTGATTACAAACATACGTATATCTGAAGATGTATAGCGAGATTATCTGCCTCTTTCCTAATTTGATTTGCATTTATATGGGGAGAGGAAAACCACTGGAGCAGGGGAGTGGGTGGCTTTGTGTGGTTCCCTAGCCAGCAGACGCTGAAAGCAATTTACAGTTCACATTTAGCAGTATTAGTAGTCACCAGAAGGACACATCTGAAGGTAAGTGGCCATGTCCTGCCTCTTGGCACTGAGGAAACTGCATTTGCCTTTGTTCAGCTCCAGAGATGGATGAGCTCTCCCATCTCGCTCCAGTGATGGGTAATGATGCCACGGCACAGTTTTCAGTTGTTCTCTGTTAATCATGTTCACAATTTAAAACATAAAGTGCTATTTGTGAGAGTGAAAAGGTTGAAGTTTGCTGTGGTATAGCTGGGTGGGGGCGAGAAGTGAACTGAACAAAACCAAACCTTGGAAGCAACAATAGCTGCAAACGAAAAGGGTTTATTTAAGCAGGACTTTTTTCATAGCTGTTTCATCTTATTTTCTTCTTGTCCTTGCTCTTGCTTGCTCATCTATATGCAGCATATGGAAAGGTTGAAAAGTGGCAATTACTAAATGAGAGTCGACAGAAACTGTTCTCCAGCAGCTCCAGATGGGGTTAGTGATGCTGTTCCCAAGCTGCCGGCGCTTCACTCCGCAGTATAAAATGCCCTCTAATGGACAAGTAACTGCATAACTCATCCAACAAACCAGCAAATACTCATTTTTCTCAGGATTTCTAATCTGCTGTGCTGCTTTTGGTACAGGAGCAATTAATGGCTTGAGTAGAGAAGAGCTTTTGCTTATCCAGATGTGCAAGCAGTGAAGGTTCACCTTTCTCCAGCTTTCATCTTTGTGATTAGTGCAAGTCAGTAATTTGTAATTTAGGAATTTTGGTAAAACATAGAATGAGATTTTATTTTCCAGTATGGCAGGGATCCTTGGAGAATGTAAAATTATTTATGTATCTTTTCCTCGTGTTTCATTTGAAAACTTAAGGGTAGTTTTCCAGCCCTTTACGTGCTTCAGCAAGATCCGTGTGCATGTTATCAGCGTCAGATACTTAGAAAAACAAGATAAGAGAGGTTGAAGGAGGCCCATGATTAATTAGCAAATAGATTAGGCCCTCTCAAAGCTAAGTGGATAATTGGGGTTCAGCTCCTGGTTATTGTTTTGCCCACCACCAGCCTCTGAAGGCTGTTGGTGCAGGGTAAGCAGAGCATTGACCTGCTTCACTCCTGGTGCCAGAAAGAGAGATGACAGTTATTTTCTTTAAAGCAATTTTCTTGCTGTCTGTTGGGCTTGCTTGTTTGTATTTCAGCTTTAGGAATGAAAGGAGTGCCAGTTCTGGTATTTCCTAGTTTTGCTTGAAAGCTCACAGAGGATCTGTGGAGGGCTGTCACTACTTGACAAGGGAGCATTGTCTGGATCTTCTTTTCTCAAAGTCAAGAGCAAATCACTAATGTTGAAAATTGAAATAGGTAAAAGAAGTTGAAAATAAAAGGGATGTCTCACTCCCTTCTTTTTTGTACCATGGCTATTGAGGCAACTTGAATACTGTCATTTCAATTGATCTTCATAATATCTGTCTGGCTGCTGAGAACCCAGTCTGGAGAGGAATTTGTAGCCTGACACGCAATTCTCGCAGAAACTTTTCTAAAAAATCCAGTTCCAAACAAAAACCTTTCTAGTGCTTTACACATCATTAAGATGGAGAGAAAGAAAAATGCTGCAAACCCATATGTTTTTTTTCCCTTTGAAGGGCACCTGTATATAATTGTGATTTTTCTTCTGAGTCAACAAGTAGCTTTGATGGAGTAGAACTGCTGAGGAGTAATCACTGTGACTTTCAGGGTCTGTAAGGGATGCAGGATCAGGCTCTCTGTGTCATCTTTAAAGCCTCATTATTTTGGCAGAGTCTCTATCTCATTGCATAGTGTTTTAAGATGTGGTCTGCATCATTATGTAGCGTGTTTAATTTAGCAGCAGATGTGCAGGCTCATATGCCATTATGGTACATTTTGTTCACTCATATAATAGCAGGTTCCTCAAAATTGTTAACACTTCTTCAGCACAAGACTCGTACAGGGTGTTATTCACCTTTTCTGTGTGATGAGGAGTGGAAGAGTCCTTTGTGTGCCACCAGCAGGTGCTCACGTGGGAGTGCTGGCTCTCCATGAACACGTTTAACCTGCTGCCTCCCTCTTTTCCCTGCATCCAGGGAGTGCACCTTCCCCAGCAGGTTTTGGGGGAAGGCACCAGGCAGGCAGTTGAAGGATTGTTAGGTTTCTGGGCTGGAAAAGAAGCTGGACAAATAATTATTCTTCTTCCTGCCACCCCAGCAGCATCCAGGCATTCCCACAGGGAAGCCTTAACACGGAACATCACCCAATGCTCTGTGGCAGCAAAATCATAATAACTGCTAAAACATTAAACCTAATTAATAATGGCTTCATAGCAGGAGTCCTGCCCTCACTGTTTTGAGGGTGATGATGGTCTGGGGGGGTTGCAGACTGCTGGGAGGGTGTTGAGGTTTAATCCCAGCTGGCAGCTCAGTCCCATGCAGTCACTCACTCCCTCCCAAGGGATGGGAGAGAGAATCGGAAGCGTAAGAGTGAGAAAACTCGTGGGTTGTGATAAAGGCACTTTAATAGGGAAAGCAAAAGCCCTGCATGCAAGCAAAGCAGAACAGGGAGTTCACTCCCCTCCTCCCATGGGCAGGCAGGTGTTCAGTCATGCCCAGGATAGCAGGGCTGCATCATGCCATAGTCATGACTTTGGAAGCACCAGCACTCCAGACTTCCCCCTCTTCCTTCCTCTTCCCCACTCCACATGCTGAGCATGGCACCTCATGGTCTGGGATATCCCTGGGTCAGCTGGGATGACCCAGCTCCTTGTGTCCCTCCAGCCCCTTCACTGGCGGGGCAGTACAAGAAGCAGAGGCCTTGACTCTGTGTAAGCCCTGCTCAGCAATAACAAAAACATCCCTGGATTATGAACCCTGTTTCCAGTGTAAAGCCAAACCAGCACCCCACACCAGTTACCACGAAGAAAATTAACTCTACCCCAGCCAAACTCAAGGTGTGATTTACAGCCAGGGTAGTTCTCCTGAGAAAAAATGAGAAAAAGCCTTTTTTTTTTTTTTCCCCTAGCATCCTATTTCACATATGATGGCTGAGTGTTTAGTGGAGTGGGAGAAGTCAAACCCTGGCCACACAGAAACTCCGTGATTCTTCTTCCCAAGTGAGTGGGTGTATATCTCTGAGGCTTATTTAACAAAACAAAAAAACCAACCAAACTATTTTGGGTATCGAAATTCCGTGTTTGTTCTCACTATTTGTATAAATGTTTAATCTGGTTTTGGTTCCTCCTGGGCTATTTGGCTTAATGGTGTGTCAACACTGTGAGCTTCCCTAGTTATCTCATTGTGCTTTAAAAGACGATATCCCAAAAACCCATACCCAGCAGGACCGTGCTGTCTGTCTGTCTGTCCCTTCCCTTCCGTGCTTCCCTCCTCCCCTGCAGTCTGGGAGGGAGAGGCAGGTGATGGGGGCTGAGCAGGGCATTGCTCAAGGGCTGGCTGGGAGGAGGGATGGCAGAGTGTTCTCCAAGTGCTCCTCCTGCATTGTGCCGTCTCCTTTGTCCCTTCCCTCCCCTGTCATTATCTCTGCGTGGCTCCTGCTTTCTTTTCCCTGCCTTGCCTTTCTTGCACTGAGCTCTGGTTCCCAGCCCCTCCTGCCCTCCCCAGGCAGCTGAAACGCTGAGCAGTGGGGATGGCCAGAGCTCGGGATAGTGAGCACACAGGGATGCTGAGGCAGGGCTGGGGCAGTTCACAGCTCCGAGGGCTGTTCTTGCCTTCAGATCTCAATTCAAGTGTGGTTGAGCTGTGAAAAACTGGGCCTTACACAAAGGAGAATACAGGCAGAGCTGTCTGTGGCATCAGCAGATCCTGACTTCAACAATTCTGCTTGGGCATCCTGCTCTGCTTCCAGCTGAGAGGACTGACATTCTGCAGTAATCATGAGTATTAAACCTTCTCCAGAAACCTCTCTTTTCCTGAGAGCCCAGGAAATACCCTGCAGTACCAGTATCAAAACATTTGCACTAGTTGAAGGGATTGTACATGTGAAAACCCAGTGTAGATGTGAGGAAAGAAGGATGGAATTTGTCCTTTGCTGTTTGGAAATGGGACCTTTTGCAGTTTGTGGAGCTGGTATTTTTCTGTAGTAGAGACTCTCCACTTTGTTGCTGCTGTATTTTCATAGAGGGTAGAAAATGCAGTCAGTTGGTTTGTCACAGAACAGGGTGTAGGGGAAACCATCCTGCTTTCCCAAGGCTGTGCACAGACAGGGACTGTGTGAGATGTTGTGTCTGGAGCAGTGGAAAGGGCAAATCTCAATCCCCTGCCAGGTGCTGGGTGGTTTGGTGACAGTGCCTGTGATGGATGCTCTAAAACAGATGTTGCCCAATGGCACAGGGTGCCCAGAGATGCTGTGGATGCTCCATCCCTGGAAGTGTCCAAGGCCAGGTTGGATGACCCAGGATAGTGGAAGGTGTCCCTGCCCATGGCAGGGGGTGGCACTGATTCATCTTTAAGGTCCCTTCCAACCCAAACCCTTCTGTGATTGATATTTATGCTCCTGTCCTACCTCATGTGCCATAAAAAGATGATACAAAAGAGTAAGTTGAGAAAGAGCTTAGAAGACAGGATGTTCTTCATGAAATCACTTTTCTCTTACTTTTATCTAACCATGCATCTTATTTTGGAAGATCACCTTTATTTCTTTTAATTTTCCATCAAAAGTGAGGGTAAAAAAAGCCCTAATACAGCTTTCTCTGCTCTCATTTTCTGGCTCATGGATTGTGCTCTTTAACAGGCAGTATTTAGAAGCTATTTAAATGTGTTACTTCAGGATTGGGGTTTTTTCCTCAAGTGTTGTATTTAAGTAAATTCCTGCCTTAAATAAATAAATAGCTATGGGCTATCATCGCGTCCAAGGGTTTTCAAGAAAATTTACATTTTGAAAGACACTGTTGGAGGCTAACACAGGCCATGCAATTACTGTATGTAAATCACTTCACTTGTTTCCTAATCTTGCTGAGGATGAAGTACAATTTTTGTGCGTATGCCTCTTCCTCTCAATTTTTCTTAGACAATGAGGTTTTCTTGTCTTTTAATTGCTGACCATGATTTTTGTTCTGCCAAGTCTGATTGTGTTTATTTTATGGTGGGGGACATTTAGCCCTGGGATTGTTTTGAGCTTGGGCTGGCTGTAGAATCCATTGGGGATAGATTTAAGTTGGGTGCACAACTAATTGCATCTTCCATCCCACAAATGGAAGAACTGCTTTCTTAATTACAGCCTCGTGCAAAGGCTGGGGAATATCCTCCTGTTTCTGTGCCCCACACATCTGCTTTTCTCCATTTTATCCATCCCTGCCAAATCTGCTCAGCAGCTCCTGCCACATTTTCAATAAGTCTTCTGAGCTGAGCTTTTATTGCTGGTTGGTACCACCAAGGACACCTGTCAGACAAAGATGGGGCAGTTCATGTCATTAGGAAGGAGCTCATTCATGGGCATTACATTAAGCTGTGTGGGACTCTGATGAGCAGTAATTTCTCTGATTGTTATTAGTTTCTTTTGTAGGAAGTTTTCCTCCAGGGAGTAATGCAGGGAATTGAGATGGCTGGGGAAAAAAAAAACTTTAATGGACGCATTCGTCCATCAGAAAATGCACTCTGTCAGAATTAAGTACACTTTGCAAATTGGTTTTGTTTGGGGAAGTAAAGGGGAAGGAGTTGCAGCCCCAACATAATGAACCATTTGAGTGTTTTCAGAACAAAATGCTCTTCTGATGTGATTTTTTTTTTATAACCTGGTATTTCTCCCTGAAAGTGGAATGAGATGTAATAGAGGTAAAAAATCTTGTGTGTGCCTGTAAATGTTGATCATGGAAATGCCACTAGCAACTTGGGCTTTAGCTACACTAACAGCTTAATTTTTGTTGCATGAAATATTTTGACTGTACCAAGCATCTGCCTCCGGAATGGAAGTTTTCTGCATCTCCTAGAATGCTGCATTAATTTTTAATATGAGTGGGAATCGTGCTCTTTAGTATCCCTATGTTTTAAAAAAATCAATTAATTATTGCTATAAATCTCAGTGATTATGCTGCAGTTGTGCTGCTGGGAAATTGGCCATTAACTACCAGGAAATCGCCGATCATCCTTAGTTGGAATTCAGCTGTACCGACACGAGGCCTTTCCTTTTGGAAATTAACTATCAATGTGATGCATAATTGATAACCATTTATAATAATAACAATAATCTCCATGAAATTGTCATCCCAGAGTGCAGCAGCTTTGTTAGAGCCTTTACCCCTCTCATCCTCGGCCTGCTGGTTAACTGGGTTTTCTGGGAAGTTATTGGAGTGTTTTTAGGAGAGCCAGTGGTGGTACAAGAGAATAAAATGCGAAGTAGAAATGCTTGACTGGGCTATGTGAACCTGTCAGGGTGCTCCAGAGGATGAGTTAAGTGTTGCTATTGCTTCTTGCACAAGGGGAAGCAAAACTCCAGGTTACAAGCACTGCCCAAGGTCAACTTCTGGGCATCAGCCTGGATTTTCTGGTGTGGTGTCTTCTCTTCTGTCCTGCATTTCGTGAACTGGTTGTTTTTTTGGTTTGTCACAAAAATTTTGTTTGCAGATGCTGCAGTGTGAAAATTCACGTGCTGGAGAGGAGCTGTTTGAGGCTCAGTTTGAATGAATGGTGCCAGGTTTGTGGTTACTGCTGGCTTTTCAGGATTTTTATCAATTTTTTTAAACCACTCTACTGTATTCAGGCAGAGAGGTTGGGACTCCACAGGGTGATAGAGATGGCTGCTCAGGAGAGGGTTTCTTGCTGTGCTTGCACTCATTTCTGCCTTCCTCTTCCCCTCCTCTCCGTGCAAAGCTTCTGGAAATGTGGTGATGCTTTGCTTTGCCTCTAGAAATCACAGATTTACACTTATTCTGTTCTTTTGGTGCCTTGCAGTGAGTGGTGGATGGCTGGAAGGGGCAAAGGCCTTTTTCGTGAGCAGGATCCCTCCTTGGGAAGGTTTGTAGCTGTTACTAGGGTCATCTGTCTTCACCTTAAAATACAAAAGAGGATTTTGAATCAGCAGTCGCATAAAATATTAGTGTGTGTTATGTTGGATTGTTGAAATTCAGTTGTCAGCATGAGGTCTCTTCTTCCATGTCTTGATTCATGAATGCTGCTGTGGAACTTGCTTCGAAAAACTCTCACCTGGGTTTTACATCAAAAAATCAAACCTGATAGAAGTACCCCAACAGCACATTCAGAGGCTGCAGCTGAGTCAGGTCAGTGTTCAAGGATTAAACAAACCTTTGGCTCTGTGTAGGAGCAAAATGTGTCAGACCTCAAAGTATCCATTAAGGGTCTTCCTCTGTGCCACCAAAATGCAGAAAACCTTTAGCTGCTCTCTCTTTGGAGAGCGTTTCTTTCAATCCACACGCGTGGCTTCATGGATGATTTTATCTCTCTGGCATTGGAAATGTGTGCACTAGAAACAGCACCCGAAGTTTAAGGCTGGCCCTTCAAGTATGAAGGCAAGGACAGGCTGTGGTGACAGCTGGAATATACATCAAGGTCTTCTTGTAAATTCAAGGTCCATTGATGACTTTTACAGGGCAAGGTTTAAACATGAAAGTGAGTTGGGTATGAGAGTACTGGCAGAGCAAGAACTACTTCCCCTGTTTTATATACTCTAAGAATCTTTCAGCATCTGTGAGCCTACAAAATAACCTCATGGTTTTTATCCACTAGGAATAGATTTTTTCAGTCAGAAATAAAACTGGGAAGCCCATGCAGGGCTTTGGCGGCTCTTGTGTGCAAGGCTGGTTTTCTGAATCTCGGGGAGGATAAAGAGACTGAGTTGTGGTGCCAGATGTGTGACTTGTGGGGTGCAGGCTCAGAGCTGTCCTTTCCAAAACCTGCTCTGCTGCTGGGCACAGGCAGATCTCACCTGGTGTACTGGAAATCTGACACTGGTTTGGGCTGGAAGGGGCCTTAAAGCCCATTTGTTCCATCCCTGCTGAGGGCAGGGACACCCTCCACTATCCCAGGTTTTGAGCCCCATCCACCCAGGCCTTGAGCACTTGCAGGGATGGGAAGTGAACAAACCTTACCAGTGCTCTCCTTTCTCTGCAGATCCACAGTGGCGGTATGCACGCCGATTCCTGTGAGTTCTCCTAAGCTCCCGGGGGACTGCTGTGCTTTTTGAGTCAGAAAGTTGCAAAATCCCATCAAGAATGGCACTTGTGGATAAACACAAAGTCAAGCGGCAGCGACTGGACAGAATTTGTGAAGGTAAGAGTGTGCTTCCATTTTTCTGATACATGATTAGGGTAGAATATCTAATTTTTCCTTGTTTCTTTCAGTACTTAGGCATAAAGAGATCCAAATCCAGGGCTGGATTCCCTGTCCTCTCTGTAGGCTCAAAATACATTCACACTGCTCTGGTTACTCACTTGGAAGTCATGTGTAGTCATTTGAATAAGATTTTTGCTTAATTACCAAGTTACTTCCTCTTATCCTAATTTCCACTAAAACAAATTGGTCTGTCCCAATTTAAAACATATTTACTGTTATCCTGTAAGAAAATGATGGAAAATGTAAGAGTTGCTGTTCTTTTGGTTTTGAGGACATTGTTGTAGCAGCTTTTATTTGGTCAGTGTGTGTGGGTCAGGCAGGTTTGCTGCAATTCTTCATTTATGGTGTCTTACAGTGTCTCAGCACAGGTGACTTTTACCTTCTAGAGTAATTTTCCAGCAAAAAGATTTTTAGGAAACATTTGCTATTGCAGCTCACATGGTGTTACGTTACTTATGGCAGAAATCAAGTGGTGGCAAGCAAGCTCTGACTTTTTGGTGTACACTCCAGTATTTCTCCAACACTCAAGCAAGTTCTGCCATCAGCAATAAGTGCAGAGCAGAGTGTTATTTTAGGAGGAATATCTCCTGTCTCTTCAGGAGTTCCAGTGTTCAGCTGCTCTTAAGGAGATGGATAGTGGCCTGCAGGGTAACAATTTGCAGTATTGCTTTAATGCCAGTGAGGTGAAATAAGATTTGGTGGTGGAAGAAAGCACAGAGCTCATAGGGGAGTTGTTCTGCACCCGTTTGAGTAAAATGTGTGGGGCTTTGTGGAGTTTCAGTGTGAAACGCTGATCAGCAGGACAAGGGTGGATTTTGCCTTGACTTTTCTGTGTTATTGCTTACTCTACACTGCTGCTGTTTTAAACTCATCATAAATTACTTATCTCTTTTAATTTTGCTCTGTTGATTTTGGAAAAGGGGAGACAAAGAGGAGAGGAGTTCGGAGGGTATGCTGCATATCCAGGGTATGCTGCAATGTGGAGTTGCCTCTTTCTCCTACTGAATGTCATAAACGCTCAGGTGTAGCACACTATCTCATCTTCAAAACTTACTTTGAACTCGACTTAAAAGAGTTCTATCAGCTGAGCCTGGATTTTCAAAAGCTGCCTTTCTGGTTTGATGTTTACCATCAGATCTACTTGCTGAGTGTACAAGAAATTCAAAAGGATCATACGACAAACCTGCTAACGGAGCTTTAGATGTGATTGAAGTTTAGATTATTTTGCTCTGATATATGAGCTTTTTTTCCTTCTTTCTTGGTCAAAAGATATTATTTTCTAATCTGTAAATGTGCAGGAGACATAACTTTTTAAAGTATACTTTGTCATTTGCCACTGGGTTTGTAATTTGATGGAAATGATGGGAGACACTGCTGTGTTGTATTTGGAAGCAACAGACAAGGGCTGAGTGTGAGAAGCATTGTAAAAATTACCTTGAGAAATGCAAAAAGCTTTGGATTTGCTAAAATACTAGAATTGTAGGACAGCTGAATACTCTACTGGCCTCTCTGATGGCTATTTTTGCTATAGGCTCCTAATCTTGGATTATAGCATAGAAAAGCAGTGAAAGGGGCCATCCCAGCTGCTGTAAAAACACACTTTGAAAAAAAAAATGATCATTTTTCTGGAAAGGTATATTGAATAATCAGTGAAAGACGATGAGAAATTAGGGAACTAGTTCAGCAGATGGAGGAGTCTTTGCAAACAGAATTGTGTTCAGTGAGAAGAATCTATTGCTCCATCAAGCTTAGGGCAATGTGGTCCAAAATAGCTGCTTTTAACGATTTCCTGTTCTGTGGAAGCACTTAAGAAGCTTTTCCCTTTAAATGTGAATGGCATACAAAGCTGCATTTACCTGATGAAAGACTAAATGTCTGGCAGCACAGAGGTGGATTTCTGTGCTTTTCCTCAAGTTGCATATACCATCCCTTTTACTATTCCCCACACAAAGCCTTGCAGAGTTTGCTGGGAAGGGACTTTATTCCATGCAGAAGGATGGTGGCAGGTCTGGAGATGAAATATCCTCGGGCTACATGTTGTAATCACTGTCCAAAGTGCCTGACAGATTCTTCTTCTTCCTGCAGGCTTGCTGAAACCATAACCAGACACATGTTGAGGGAAATGCCTTACAAACTGTCGGGGCATTAAAAGAGTTTATTAAGGAGTTGCAGTGTTTGTATTACTCTGTTAAACGTACATCTGGCGTGGAAAAATAATCCAAGCCATGCAAGGAGGTGGTATAGTTTAAAAAGCCAGTTCACAGCCTTTACAGGCAGGTTTATGAGTCTTCCAAAGAGAGGAGCTGTGCAGTCTCAGTGCATGGCTCAGCTTCACCAGCTCCTCTGGTTTTGGTTTTTTAAGTATTTATTTATGACATCTTTGTGTGACAGTATTACTTTTTACTCTGAGCAGGCTGGTTTGAAGATGTGAGCTTTTTAACCAGGTCACACATTTTGATCTGTAGAGGAATATGGGTGGGATGAAGGTCCAGACTTGAGGGGATAAAGGAATTTCAGGGCAGCAAAGACATTTTGAATAGTCTGTCAGCAATTATGTGGGTTGGTGATGCCCACCCTAATGGAGTGAAGTTGGACTGTGCTCACAGTGGTCTTGGCTTACCCATTTCTTTCTCTTCTTCTTGTCCCAGAGACTTTGGGTGCCTCTTCTGTAATTGGATCCATATGGGTGGTGGGATGGACCCATTGAATGGCTGGGGCTTTTGCAAATAATATATGCAGAGTGGTTTACATAATTCCTGTTTGTGGAATTGTGTCTTATTCCATAGTGGGTCAAAGTATGCTTTAGAGGTGGAGCCGCTGGTGCTGTGAGGAGTCAGACTTGTCCAGCAGCCCCTCTTTTGGGTCCTGTTCCCATGAGCTTGTGATTTTGCCACATTTAACATTTGTTTGAGCTGAAATTTTCTTTCCATGACTGTTTTTTACCTCAGGGTGAATAAAAAAAAAAAATAAAAAAAAAAAGAGCTCCAGCAAAAACTGTGGAGCCGTGTTGGGGTGGGAGATGGAGAGGGAGGGATGTTGGCTTTGCTGTGTGTGAAACAAAGCTCAGGCACAGTCCTGCAGCCATGGATGTGCAGCTGCCAGACCTGCCTGCTCTGCCTGGGATAAAAAGGGCCTGAATTGTGCAGCCAAGTTGCTGTGTGTAGGAGTGGGCTCCTTCCCAAACCTGGTGCATTTCCAGCCTTTCAGAGAAATGGCAGCAGAAAGCCCTCAGGGCAGAAGCTCACCTGCCTTTCATTTAGGAAACAACAACAGAGAGATTAGATGTGATTTTTTCTTTGCTACCTGTGGCAGAACAAGGTGTCTGACAGTGCCAGGAAACCCCACACTCAGAAGACCATGGCACTCCTGGTGCATGGCATCCATCCCTCCCATGGGACTCCACTGCTCACACACAGCATTCCTGGGCAAGGAAATAACTTGCAGCATCATTTTTGCTGCTTGCTCAGCTGATCTTTATCCTGTGCCTCTGTCAGTGTGGTTAAACAAATATTAAACAGCTCCTGGAGGTAAGCAGGGAGTGAGAGCAGCCCATGCACAGCTGCTGGTTGTGTCTCTGGGAGCAGGCAGGGGAGAGAAGGTGCTCTGGCACTGTGTCATTTCCTTGTTGTGTCAAAAGGCAGCAGTGGTGGCGCATCCTGGATGCAGGATGGCAGCACCTTGTCTGTGTGTAGGACATGGGTTTCCCAACACCACTGAATGATGATCCCAAGTGCTGCCTCTGCCCCAGACCCCTGCAGCTGTGCTAGCCTGTCTTCAACACCAGTGCCATGGCATGGCAGAGCCTGGCTTTAGAGGTCAGAGCTTGCACTAACATATATGAGTCAGTTCAGCCTTCAACACATGCCTCAAAAGTGGCAGCCCTGAGATGAGCAGGAAGCAAAGTGAAAAAATAATAGCAAGGCCAAGCAAAGCCAGACATTTTCTGACAGTTTTTGCTCCAGGATTTGTCATTATCCAGTGGGAAATCATGTCCTTACATGTCAGTTTGTGCCACCAAAGTTGTCTGTACTTTGCAAAATAGAGCTGTTTGCAGGGCAGACAAGCGATCCATATTCTTTGTTTTCTTTCAGATCCTTTGATATGTCCGATGGCTGATAAATGCCAGCACAGTCACATAATACTTTTCAGTGCTTAATGCACCAGTCTCTGGCTTTTTGACTTGCTGCCTTACATTCTGAGTGGCACCCTGGTGTCCTCTTCAGCTGAGGTTTCTGTGGTGATACTTCCTGTGGGAATTGCTCATGGATTTACCTTCCAGCCACTGTAGTATCTGTGTGTGGCCGTGACTCTCCACAAATCCTTGTTTGCCTGTGGGAATGTGACCCCACCATGGTTACTGAAGCCTCTTGGGTGGGTCTGAGTCCTTAATGCAATAATTTTTCTTACAAACCTTGAATAGGCACCTTCCCATGACACACTGTCCAGCTGGGATCATGGGATTATAGGGTGGGTGAAGGGGCTCCCCAGGGAGGTTGGGAGTCCCCATCCTGGAGATTGGTCACAGCTTGGATTTATGGTCTTAGGGGTCTTTTCCAACCTCAGTGATGCTGTGAAATGGAGGAGGGAATTTGGGGTAAGAATTGATGTTTTCAACATCACTGAAGTTATCTCTGCTGTGGCTGCATTAGGCTGGTTAATTCATCTCAAGGGTGCACAGAAATTTTGTATTCCACTCCTCCCCCTGTGGCAGAAGTCAGTGCAAACCATATCCCGTGATATTTGAATAAATATACTATGTAATGCTAGGTACTCTGGTACCTACCTGAATCTATGGCAGGGTGCTTGTTACCTCTTTATTTCAGTTTATCCTCCATAGAAGTGGACTTAATCACTATATCAGTTACTGCTTATTGTGCACTTTCTTGTTGTTGAAAAAACCCCACACTAACTCTCAACAGAAGTGCCCTGAAGACCTGTGATATTTCTGGCTTTTCAGGAGTATTTGAACAATGTGTCCCTGAGGTCTGGGCTCACACACCACTAACAGCAGACTGTGGAATAGGTTCTCATTCAACAGCCACAGTCCACTCATGCTAAAAAATAGAGGAACCTTGCTCCTGGAACCAAAAGGGAAAATACACATTGAAACCACAGCTCTGGAAAGTGGCTGCCTCCAATTCTTGCTGCTTTGTATAATGTAACAGTAGCCAAAATGAACGTTTGATATTTGGGTGGAGAAATTTTCTTCCATTCTTGCAAATTTGCACACCGAGTAGCATCTGATAATACTTATTTTTACTGCTTAGAAATAGAATCTTATTATCTCAGGAAATCCTTATCACCACTAGACATTTGATGAGAAACAATGAGTTAAAGATGATATCAAGCACGGAAGAAACTGCTTGTCCTGAGTAAAAGTGACTTATTTAGAGTAAATGTAGACCTTTTTTATCTAGTGGATTTGAGTTTCTTTGTTCCATGAATATAAAACGCAGTACAAGGATTTCCCCCCCACAATAAAGCTTTTTATACTTTTTTTTTTTTAAGTTTCCACCTCAAAGCACATAAACTATCAGGCTTTTAAGGAAGGGTTGCTTACCACATTTAGCCTAGAGAAAAAGCAGTATTAGCTTGTCAGATCTTCTGCCACTGCACCCTGTGCTGATTTATGCACACTGAAGATCTGTCTGGCTGCTCCTGATGTTTTGCTTTTCCAAAATTAAGTCTTTGGCTTTTATGAAGGTTTCAGAAAATCATTTCAAATTCAAACAAAAGCTGGGTTCTACACCTCTTTTTACCAGTGCAAAGTAATGTTCTTAATTATCTCTTCTCTTTTAGAAGCATGGCATATTTGGGAATTCCTTGTCATTAATAGTTTTTGTTAAAATTTTAAGAATTTTTTTTTTAAATCAGACAGTGTCCTGTGGATGAAGAAAGTTCAAGCAACCTCAGTGGGTTTACAGATATTATTCAAGCTTATTGACCTTATTCCATGCTTTTCAACCCTTTTTCAGTGCTGAATCAAGAACTCTGCATGCTTGTGTGAGTCCTTTTTGTGCTTTGGGATGGAGCTCGTTTCCAGGGGTGTGCTGTTGTCCTTGCATGGATGCACAGGCTGCTCCAGTGGCTTCCAGTCCTGTGTGGATCCTTTTCCTGCACATTCCCTCCCGTGATGTTCCGTGGGGGAATGTACATGACAAGATGTAGGACTCCAGCCAGATCCAAGGCCAGCCTGACAAAATGCCCCAGGCATCCAGGCAAGAGTGAGACACATTTAGATAAGGTTGCAGACAAAAATTCCATTAATTTGGTGTGCATCATAGTGGATGTGTGGCTCTGGCTGTTGGAGGAGGGGGAGCTCCCATTTCCCTGGACTTGAGGACTGGATGCACCAAAATAAGAAAAAGTACTTCTCTTGTGTTCTCCTTGTGTTTAAACCCACATTGATGGGAACTTAATACATGTCTGACTCTTAATTCTGCCTTGTACTTTTCCATTTTCCCCAGCCTCCAGACAAGGTTCCATGTAACACGCTTTACAACTTGGTGTCATTAATTAAGAAACAATTACAGCTGATGACTTCAATACCATCAACCTAATTTCCATCCTTACCACATTTCCCGTTTAAATTAACTGGTTTGGGGATTAACATGATGTCATCCTATCTGGGTTTTTTTTTTTTTTTTTGTATTTTCCTCCTTCCTCTAAATGCTTCTGCTGCATTTAAAGATTACTCAGAAAAATGATAATATTCCCAGAATATTCACTGGGAAGGGGTTGTTGGAGCAGGGCCCCGGGGCAGCCCTGGCTCCTCTTCCTGAGCTCTGGAATGCTGCAGAAGCTGCCTCCAGCACCCAGGGGATGGAAGTTGGCTGCTTCCAAATATGTGATGAGAAATGATCACTCCTCGGGGACAGATGAGAACAGGATGGGGTTTCCTTTAAAATACCAGGAAAAAAATCTTATATCTGACTCCTAACTTACACTGTTTCAGTGTTTGGATCTGGACCAATCTTTTCAAATTTATCCTGATTTCCTGAATATTTGCTGGTAAATATTTTGACAGGAGTAGGACATCTGGCTGTACTAAAATAAAGCTGCAGGGAAACACATTACACAACTTTTCTTTTATATTTTTTGCTCTCCACAAACAGATGTAATGGATCCAAGTGCCAAAACAGTGAAGGTTTTCATTAGAGAGCTTTCTTCAAAGAGCAAGTTTTGAGTTGGTTTTGCAATTCTTAAAATTGAATGACATTGATCATTTCTTAGTGACACTTTTATACAGCCCATTAGCTTAACATTATTAATTTGGTTTTTCTTCTTTTTTTATATTATCTTTTTAATTTTTATTTTAAACAAAACACTCTCTGCTGCCATCTAGCACCTCAAAACTTAGTAGTAAACAGATTAAGTTCACAAAATATCCTTAGCGTAGATTGACACCCATTTTTGAGAAAAAAAACTGTGGTGTTGCTGCTGATGATACAGATATTTGATTGACTCAGCAAATGAACATGAGCAAGGATGGTGTGGGAACACAGTGAGATATAGCTCACTTTTGATGGTTTGCAGCACAACAGTGCAAAAGACCAGTCTTTTAAAAAAGCAAGGCATAAATGCTTTTTTAACTAAAGTAGTATTTCCTCCTGTTTGGTTTTGGTTTTTATCTGCAATGGGTGTGAAAGGGAAGTGCATGTTTCAAGCTCTTGGCATCATCAGGGAAAGTAAGGCAGAGACACCCTGAACCCCAGCCTGTTTATCTACCCAGGCCTGTGTTACAGTCTAGTAATTAATTATTTTCTCTGCAAAGCCCAGGCATGCATGGCAGAGTTCAGATTTACAATATATATTCATTTAACAGTGGATTTCTCTACTGCTTTCTGGGACAGATATAATTCCCACTCTTTTCATTACACATGCTGTTCAAATCTTGATCCTGAATTCTTATTAAAAATGATGAGATTTGACCTCAAAGTCTAATACCCAGTTTTGGAGACAAGGTGCTTGATGTGATTTCTGGAGGATTATTTTTAAGAGCATTCATAGATTAGATCTTTGGAATGGTTGAGGGATGTACCCAATGAACCTTGTCTGCTGCTTTTCACCCGCCCTTCAGCATCCAGATTGATTTTTATTTTGCAGTCCTTGAGACTGTGTAGCTGTGTGCTGTAGGGATACATCTGATGTTTTTATTATCCCTTTGTTGATGCAGGAATGTGACAGAGCTGTTTCTGCCAACTTTTATTGGAGTTTCCCCATACTTGAAGGCAAAATGGTTTCTGATTGAGGTTTGAGGAGCTTGTAAGGCTCATTCCAATGGCTCAAAGGGTGTTTTACAGCTGCACTTCTCTTTTTTAGCTGCACGCGTGTTTTAGATGATTGCTGCCTTCCTGCATTTGTTACCTGCGGTTTGATTTTCTTCCTGGATGGCAAATCATGGAATAGTTTAAGTTGGAAGGGACCTTAAAGATTATTTAGTTCCATCCCCTGCCATGGGAATGGGCACCTTCCACAATCCCAGGATGCTCCAGCCCCATCCAGCCTGGCCTTGGACACTTCCAGGGATGGGATATGTACAGTTTCTCAGGGCAGCCTCCAAGGCTTTGCCAGGGGAGCAGAACATGAGGTGATGGGTTACCATATGCCCACTGGGGTGCTTCTGGCACATACCTCATTCTGAAATAAACAGAAGATAATTCACAGAATGTCCTGAGCTGGAAGGGACGCACAGGAATCATCAGTCCAGCTCCTGGCCCTGCACAGACACCCCAACAACCCATCAACCCATCCTGGGCATCCCTGAGAGCAGTGTCCAAACACTCCTGGAGTCTGGCAGCCCTGGGGCTGTGACCATTCCCTGTTCAGTGCCCACCACCCTCTGGGGAAGAACCTTTTCCTGATGCCCAGCCTAAACCTCCCCTGACATAGCTCCAGCTATTCCCTCCTATCATGGGGAACATTGGGGTAAGGCACCCATCTGTGGAAGGGGTTATCCATGGAGAGTTGTTGTGTGGCAGTGATTGGAGGCATTCCTGGCTGGCCATGAGGCTGGGAAGGAGCACATCTCCCACATCCAACCCCTTCCATCCAGAGATTAGCACAGAACACCAGTGGAGAGGCAGCTCCACGGGGATGAAGGGAAAGGTCACTCATTTCTTTTCACGAAATGCTCTTTCTCAGCACGACTCTGGCTGGGGGGAGTGGAAAAGGCCTCGCACCCTCTCTGCTCACCTGGGCTTGTGGGGTTTTGGGGGAGTTCTTGGGGAATGACTCAGAAGGGCACTGCAATACGGTGTCACCAGCTCAGAGGGGAAACCTCTGCTGTCTTTGGCATGGGAGGTTCTTTGCTGTGCACTTGTTGGGGTCCCATATTGGCCTTTTATTTTCTATGTGCCTGGGTCCAGTTGTGTGTCACTGCTGAGGATGGTGACCAATCCCAGTCATGGTTTGTGTGTCACATCTCAGGGCAGCTCATGGCACATTCTGTCCCAGCACTGAGGGGTAGAAATGGACATAAGCTTTTGGTTTTTTGCTTCAAAGTCATCAAAATGCAGAGTTCCATGAGGCAGTGATTGTTTAATAACCGGCTGATCTTCAGAGTGTTTTGTTGTGCGGCACCGAGTTGGTGTTTGGGACCGTTTTGTTGGAGTTACAAAGCATCGATGCTTTTGGTTTGGAAATTGGTAAAAGCATGTGGCAGGGCTTCAAGCTCTGAGTGCTTTCAGATGCTGTGCTGCTCCTTTGATTATTGAAAATGATTCCAGCACAATCCTGCTAATTTTCTCTTTGTGCTCCCTTAATTTCAGGAGACTGTTAAAAAGTCCATCTAGGCAGAGTGCTTATTGCCACTGTGAGGGAGATTTGCAGAGCCAAATTTTAGCAAATGGAGTAGTTTCAAAGGATTTGGAACATTTTCTTGCTGCTTTTCCTCTCTCATTTTTCTTTTTAATTTTGTTTCTTTTCAATTGCTGTGCATGCATGTGTGTGTGTGCATTACTCATACTGCATCCCATTCCTTTTCTTCTCCACGGCATCCATGGCACACCACAGTGCAGAGCAGCTCATTTCTGCTCCCCTGGCATCCTGCAAGCTGAACATGGGAGGAGGATGCTCAGGAGAGGCTTCCTGAGCTTTGGGGGTCATTAGGCACAATCACACGCAGTCCTTGAAAGCCCAGGCAGGGAGGGCAGGAGCATTTATCCTCCCAGTGGCTTTGTACCTTGTCACCTGAAAACATATGACAAACACTGATTAATCTTAACACCATCCGAGTGTGAGAGGTGTATATTATTATATCCCTCTTGATGGAAGGGGAATCAGCAAGTAAGAAATTAAGCAATTTACTCTCTGACAGTGGCAGAGCGAGGTATAAAGGCTGAGTGTCCTGATACCTGCTCTCTCCATTAACAAGAGATGTATTTATTTTCCAGTGGATTTTTCACTACCAGGGCTAGGATTCCTTTGCCTTTGAAAGAGAAATAGCTTTCTCAGACTGCTGCATCTTACAGTTTTTGCCAGAAATTACATTTGGCACGCTGCTTCTGTTCCACTCTCTCCCAGAAGAAAATAACTGGGGAGAAAACATCAACATCTTGATCTACATTAAAAATATTTTTTCCCTAATATAAACAGGATTTAAATTTGTAATTGAAATCTATTTTACAATAGTAAGAAGCAAAACTAATCCCAATCTGTATTATTTTGCTGCACAGAATAATTTTTCCAGCAATGTGCTTTCAGAATAGGTAATGAAATGTTTTATATCAATATGAATGAAATTTTGCAGCCAACCTCTCCTGAGTCAGTGCTAGAGATTCCAAAAAATGTTGTTTACACAGTTGTGTTGCAGATTTAGCGTGCTGATTTCCTACCCTGGGTTTTAGGTGTAAAACACTTTCCCCATGGGAAGAGAACAGCACTTTGTAGCAGTGCTTGTTTCACATCCACTGCAGAGGGTTCCAGCCTCAGATTTCTTGCTGTTGGTTTTGAATGCAGTGTCTCAACAATGGGCCCACCTTTCTTCTGCTCTGTCATCACCTTTTTTCAGAGCAGACTTCTGTGGTCATTGTATTGTAACCAAATATTGTGGCCAAATTGTATTGTAACCAGATATTTGTGACCATGAATAGATCAATGCTAAACTGAAAATGAGGGTATTATTCAAAACACTGCATTTTTCACGTGGTCTGAAATACCAGAGCATTTAATCTCTTGATCAGCTTTTTTTTTTCCTTCTGTGTGTGATTTTTTTTTCCTTTCCCAAAATACCTCTAGAATTAAAAGATAAAGGGAGAATAAATTTTCTTCCTGTTCCACAGTCCTTGTCTCCTCCTCATGTTGAGGATGTGGGTGCTGGTGCCTCCTGCTCTCCCGAGAAACAGAATGGGATCAGTTAGATCAGGTTGGGCCTCTGTATCTTCTCCTGGCCATCCTGCTTGGGTCTGGATGCAGAAATAGGAACAGAATAATTTCATAGACTTTCACAGACTCACACAATGGTTTGGGTTGGAAGGGACCTTATGGCTCATTTAGGTCCACCCCCTGCCATGGTCAGGGACACCTTCCATTATCCCAGGCTGCTCCAAGCCCCATCCAACCTGGCCTTGGGCACTTCCAGGGATTCATGGCCAGCCCCAGCCTCTCTGGGAAACCTGTGCCGGGGTCTCACCACTCTTACAGGGAAGAATTCCTTCCCAGTATCCATCTGACCCTGCCCTCCAGCAGTGGGAAGGCATTCCCCCATGTCCTATCAGTCCATGCCCTTCAACAAAATCCCTCTCCAGCTCTCCTGGAGGACCTCTTCAGATACTGAACGGCAGTGATAATATGATCCCAAAACTTCTCCAGGGTGAACAAGCCCAGTTCTCTCAGCATTTCCCCTTAGCAGAGATGCTTCAGCCCTCAAGTCATCTTTGTGGCCTCCTCTGGGCTCGCTCCAACAGCTCCATGTGCTTCTTATGTTTCAGTCCCCAGAGCTGGACACAACTCTGCAGGTGGGGTCTCACCAGTGGAGTAGAGGGGGACAGTCACCTCATTTGCCCTGCTGCCCATGCTGCTTGAATTTACAAGGGGGCTGCTTTTAAGACTGCATAAAACAGAAAAAGAGAAAACCCTTCCTGCCTATCCATAAATATTTCATTCTGATAATTTCTTATTCATTCCTGGGTTCACTAGGGGTGTAACATTTCCTTTGCTGCCCTGGTGGCACAGGAGGCAGCCCAGCTCCACAGCTCCTGGCCACATCTTCCCCACTGGATACAGCTCTTGGTCAACAAAAACTGGGGCCAGCAGAGCCCTCCAGAGAGGACATTTGGCCCTTGGCTGCAGGGAAATGTGCAAATCCTGCAGCCCCTGGTCCTCTGCTTGGCTTGGAGCGCAGGAATGTTCTGTTTGTTCCATTGAGGTCAGCACTTAGGGGGTGAACCATCCATATGCATGAGTGTCCCAGTGGCAGGGCCCAGTTTGGGCTTCCTGGCCCTGGAAGAAAAGCACACCTCCTGCCCAAGACTGTGAGGGCATGCTGATGCCAGGGGGGTTTCCAGAGCCCAGATGTGCTCCTGTGTGTGGGATTGAGGGGGTTTGGAGGTGGCTTTCTGTGTGTTGCTGTCACCCATTTTGCCCTGGGCATGGCCCCCAAACCAACAGATGTGTTGGTTTGGGTGAGGTTTCTATTGTTAAAGTCCTTGGTTTTTTCAGAGGTAGTGAATGCTTCAAGCTCCCTTCTGGCTTCCCTTGCAGTTGTTAAAAATCAGCATTTTTGAAATTTCATTTCTCTATGGCATGGTTTTTTTCCATTGTCAGCCAGGGCTTTACATGGTGACTGTTTGTTAGTAATTTTTTAGAAGACAATGGTGCAAGATGCCCTTGATCTATAGACCAGGATTTCATTATTTTGTCATATACATTTTTGGTAGATTTCTTCTGCTGCTTCGAAACAAATGGCACCAGTCTCGCAGTATCCAGTTGGGAATACATTTTATTCTTTAGCAAAATGTTGTTGTAATAAAATGTTTTTGTTGGTTAAAATACTCTCTGCTTTATTTGTAAGCCACAAATGTGTCTTCCCATCTTGACTCTCACAAAAGAAGAAATTTTCCAGTGTGTCTGAAGTTTGTTAGTTAATTCAGTATAATGCCAATCAGATATTCTCTGAGAATTGCATAAATAATATTTTAGGCCCCATGTTTTGCATGTCTGTGTAATATCCAGCATAATTTTCAAGATCGTGATTCTTGAGGATGGAATTGGAGGAGAGAATGTTTGAAGAGGATTTGTAATATTTACTGCAATAAAGAAATTTAGGGATTACTCAAAGATCCTGTCAGTATTTGGGTCAGAAATATAGCCCAGAGGTATTAGTATGATAGGCAAGTTTAAGCATTAGACTGTATTAGTGATTTAGCTATCATAATAGCACAATAGTCCATCATGTGATGGCTTGTGCACGAAACATTTATTGTGGATTAGCCAGGAAAAATGCTCAAGCTGTCTTGCAAACAGGCCAGGGAAGGTGACTGTTCCTCCTTTCAGTGGGTCTGTCCTGGAAGGGGGTGTATTGGAGGGGAAGAAAGCTGTTGTTGTAGCAGAGAAAAGCAAAATTGTTTCCATCTGAGTTTTTTAATTCAAAAAGTAAAATGTTGCCTCTGTAGCAGTGGTCAGCAAAATTAGGAGCAGTTGAGCTATTCCTTCTTTGAAAAAGAATATTTGAGCATAAGCAGCCTGCCATAATCTGGGCTACGTGTTTTGGGGAGCCATTTTAATATCTCCTCTGAAAACAATGACTCTATATGGTAATTTTTATTACATTCCCAAATAACAATTTTCTGTGCTGTGATTCCATCTAAATCCTTTTGCCTACTCCAAGTGTAAAAAAAGCTTAATCCACATGAATGTTGAAATACTGCTCAGTACAAATTGAGTTTTGTGTGATGTTTCTGAGTGTTTTCCTATTTCACAAACATGCACTTTTTCCAAAGGAAGCTGGAGATAATGGGCAAAATTCTACTGTTCCTTTTTGCTTTGTTAGGCCAGGCTTTAGATCCTTTCATCCTCCCCTCCTTCTCCATGACCTGTGCTAGGGTCTTAAAATTATGCATTCCAGATTGCACCTCCACAATTTTCTGCCCTGGGATGATGAAAGGATTTGCGTATTATGGTAATATTATAAAAAATCTTTCTGGAGCCTAGTTAGCGTGGCTAATTTGAAACTACAAAAAAAAAAAAAAAAAAAAAGGCAATTTCCAACGCAAATTATAATATTCATAAAGTGCTAAACAGATACCTAACTAATTTCTGACCGTTCTTGTATTCCCTAGTATCTTACACTGGCCTTTTTTAGGCCTGTCTGCTGGCTCCCATTTAATTTGTCCTTAGCTGTGTGCAGTGGATTAGCATTTCATCAGGTTGGATTAAGATTGAGCTGACACTGAAGCTTTCTTTTTTATTTTTACATGCGCCTGTGCGGGGCCGAGCGGATCCGTGCACGTTCCGTGATCCTGCTGCCCATCCCCGCTGGGTGCCGGGACAGCCTTCCCCAGCATGTGAGGGGGGAGACGACCAAAACAGAGGAAACACATGCTAAAAAAAAAAAAAAAAAAAAAAAAAAACAAGTTAAAAACAAACAAGCAAAAAAAAAAAAATCATCATTCCCTGGGGGAAAAATTGCATTGAGATTGCTGGCTGGGTCAGTGCGTGAGATTTCATCGGGCTAAAATGATGTCACATGGAGCGAGGGCTTTAGTGGTTTTATTTAGCTCCTAATCCCCACACACTGCTCGGCCAGTTGTCCATGTGCGCTCGCCGTCCCCAGCGGCACAGGATAAAGCATCTGGGCTGAGCGCGGCCGCTCTCCCGTGCTCTGGCTGCAGCGCACGGCCAGGGGCAGCCCCTCCGCCAGCACGCTCTGCCTGCTAAGGTTACCCAGGATTAATAATTCAGGTGACACTCGGAAAGACAAAACCACCGGCCGCTGGTTTCTGAAGTCCCGGAGGGCTCAGGCGCAGCGCGGCCCGGTTTGGATGCGTGCCGGAGAAGCGCTGAGAAGGAAGGCACCTCCTCTTCTCCGTGCCAGCGGGAACAAGCGGCCTCGAGGTGATGCCCATCCCCAGCAAGCACCCCAACATCGGCCGCTCGCAGAGCTGGGACGCTGCAGGCTGGTATGAGGGGAACTGGGAGAGCGAGAACGCCTTCGAGTACCAGAGGCCGCCAGGCCGCAGGAGCTCCCTGACCTATGGCGGTGAGGGCGGCTGGTACGAGCCACCGCGGGCAAATGATATCATCTTGCAGGGCGGTGCGGAGCTGAAGCAAGAGGCGTACCCGTACCAGGATGCCACCTTCGCACCGGGGCCCCTGAGGAAGGGCTCTGTCCCCGACTTCGCCTACTGCGACCGGCCGGCGCCCATGGCGGGCCGGGGCTCTCTGCCACCCCAGGATTACTACAGCGACCCGTCGCTGTCGGCGAGGTCACCCAAGGACCCTCGACTCTACCGCGAGCACGTGGCTGGCAGGCCGCTGGCAAGCTACGGGGCGCCTGGCAGCCGCCTGTCCTGGGACCAGAGCGCCGCGCGCCCACCTGCCCCACCCGATGCCACCCGCCTCTACAGAGACCCCAAGCTGGCCCTGGATGGGCAGCGGCTGCGTGGCAGAGATGTGTCCCCAGCGTGGTACGGCACGGAGCCGCCCGGCCCGCGGTACGCGGCAGAGCCACCCGCCTTCCCCAGCAGGCCGGGCTACAGCGATGGGGCAGAGCGGGCTCCCGAGGTGGCAGCAGCGGCCAGGCAAGCTGTCCCCACCTGCCTGGTGGTGGATCCCACCACCAGCACCAGCAGCAGCTACGGGCCAGGCAGGGAGAGCACCGGTGCCAAGGGTCCCTACGACAGCTACGAGGCGGCGGTGGCGACGCCTTCCCACCCACCGGTGCCACCTGCCTTCCCTGGGCCAGAGGGCAAGAGGAGCTTTGACCCCGAGTTTGTGGCGCTGCTGCGTGCGGAGGGCGTCTCTGAGAGCACCTTTGCTGCCCTGCTGCAGCAGGGCTTCGACTCCCCAAACCTGCTGGCCATGATGGAGGAGAATGACATCAAGTCGGTGGCACCCAACCTGGGGCAGGCCCGCGTGCTGTCCCGCATCGCCCACAACTACAAGGCAGAGATGCAGCTGCAGAGACAGGAGCGCAGGAGCGGGGCACTGCGCCCCAGGACCCGCTCCAACAGCTTCAGCCACCGCAGCGAGCTCCCGGCAGAATACGGGGTGCCCACCGTGGATGGCCCTGGCACCTCGCAGCACCCGCCACCGCTGCAGCCACTGTCCCCAAGAGGTGTAGAGATACACCGCCGGCCATCCAGCGCCCCGACCCAACACCTGCTGGAGACCACCACCTACCCAGCCCCAGCGGGGCCTCCTCAGGGGCCACACTTTCTCCCCGGTTCGGGATACAACACCCCGCTGCCTTGCAGCACGCACCCGCGTCCCGCCTCTGCCTACTCCGCTCCGGTCGGCGTGCCCATGACGGCGGCCAACCCGCACGCCAGCCCCAAGACGGCGTACCCCACCACCTACACCGTGCCCATGGAGCTGATGAAGAGGGAGCGGACAGCGGTGGCGTCACCGGCACCCAGCCCCCACAGCAGCCCCCAGCTCCTCCGGCGGCCGGGGACAGCAGGGGACAGCAGCCTGGCAGCCACCGGACCCGCCTTCCCCGCCCAGCTCTCCCCGTACCCGAAGCTCAGCAGGCGCACGGGGCCCCCCGTCATCGTCTCCACCATGGCGTCGCCTGAACCAAGTAATTACTGGAGGGGCTTAGTCCATAGAGTAGTTTAGAGCCACCTTTTTGTTGCTTGTTTGACCCCTCAAAAAACCCACAGTCAAATATCATGGGGCTTCATTCCTAAATATTAGACACTGTCCTATGTAGAAAATGAGGTGAAGGGGATTTTTTGCCTGGCTGTGCTGGCCATTCAGAGGTAAAGAGGCTGATTCTTGCACAGTGGTTAAATTCCAAATATTTTATTTGTTTAGCCAACTTCAGTTAAACATGAGCGGTATCTCAGATAATGCTTCCAGGGTTAATCTTGCCGTTCCTGTTGTTTGTCGAGAACAGGAGATTAGACACTGTGCTGGCTGAGCAATTAGGACTACAGGGTTTGCTGCAGATTGACTTTTTACCGCTGTTATCAGGCACAAATGTGTCCCTGTGAGGAAATGGTTAGCATTGTTTTGACTAAATTCATCAGATAGTTAATGGTGTTATTCGAGAATCGACTTACCTTTGGTCATTACCTAAGGCTTTGCTTCTTATTATTAATTTGCTGTTTTATCAAGCATACAAAATAAACCCCTTGATTTCCTTCTCGAGATGCCTGTAAGTGAAGCGATAGAGCTGTTAAAGTAATAGGGCTGTGCTTAAAACTAAAAGCCTGTCATTAAGCACTGGAACAATAAAAATGAATGGTGGCTCCTAGACTTGCCTTCCCTTTCTAGAAACACTCAGGCTCTTGGCTGCTCGGATGAAAAGCTGAACAATCTGAGCAGGATCTGCTCCTCCACTTTGGAGATGTGGCCCTCAGAGCCTGGTAGAAACTAACCCCCAAAACCACCCAGAGAAATACAAGGGAATTCATCAAATCCATTCATTTGTGCCTTGACCTGTTTGAAAAAAATGTGGAAAAACACCCCTTGGAATGTTTTTTTGCTGGTAATGACTCTGTGAGCAGGGAGTTTTCTCCCTGGGCAGCGCAGCTGAACTCCCATGCAGATGATTCCCAAACAATTTGCCGTACCAGCACACACACACAAAGCGTTAATAAGAGGGATACCATTTATAGGCATCGAGACAGTGCCAAACTGGTGATGCCATTCCACAGGAATCTAAATAAAGAATGATTTTGTGAGTGGAAATGATAAAGTTGTCAAAATGCAGACACTTGGCACACCCCTTTCCCTGCCATACCATAATTACACAGCTAGGAAGTAAATGCCGGTCTTTTCACGCTTATGAGTCCTTTATGTAGCTGGTGTAATGTATTGATTTCTAAAAAATGCTTCAATATTAGGCAACATGTTCTGTGTTGACATGGATCAGATGCTAAAGTAGTACATCCAGGCAGTATTTTTAAATAAATGCAGCTAAGAAGACGAACTGGCATAATGTGGGGAACACAAATCTGTTCATTTATTTGCGCTGTGTCTGATTGAGCGGTCGATGCCGACGCAGCGACAGCTCTGGGCTGAAGGACCTTCAGAGCACAGGGATTGGGAGCAATCCCTCCTTCCCTGGCTCTTATTTATCAACTGCAAACCCCGTTCTCTAAAAATCTTGAAATTATCTCTTCTCTTCACCAGAATTACTGGAACACAGCAAGAGGAAGCCAGCAACATTTCTGTGCTGTTGAGCTCTTTCTTGCTACTCAACCCTCTTTTTTTCCTTTTTTTCTTCTTTTGCCCACGACCATCTCATTTGCATGAGGATGACATTTGTTGCTCCAGTAATTTCATCTGATAATGGCCAGCTTGCAAAGCGGATCTGAAAACATATTCCTTAATTATGTGTTGCCAAGCAACGAGAGGGTTTGGCCATAATCACAGAAAGATTATCTTCTCATTGAAGGCCCTGAAAGGTTTAGCTGAAGTAGGACCTGTAAAATTGTCTTCATTTTTATTTATTTCCCCCTTTTCCTTTCCATATAGCCTGAGAGGTTTTCTTCCTGTTAAACTATATTTTAAAAGTAGAAGCCAAGGTAAGGCACATGGAAAGATTAAAAATGGGGAAGTGTGTGGTTGTTTGTAGTTGTTTGAGCTGTGCTGAGCAGGAGTGTTCACACTTACCCACGAGGGGATAAGCTGAGGTTAGAGATATGTTAAGATGTTGTAAAGCTTTGAGTGGATGGCAGAAACTTGACTAAATCCAGGAAAATTGTATTTGCCAGCCAGGATGTGTTTTCAGGAGTGATGAGCCTTCTCTTGGCTGTAGCTTTGGCTGTGGATATTTGAGTTAGAAGATAAAAGCAAATTCAGTATTAAACTCTGTCTCCAAATGGCTGCAAATATTTTCTGTCAGTGTAGGTTAATGTCTACTCAGTCAGCAGAGGGTTATAAAGTGCATGTTACAGCCCGGTCATGTTTTGAAGCTTGTTGTATGGATAAGACCTTAAACCAGACCATTTTGGGCTTTTTAAAAGTCTTGTTGAACTATGCATTGTAGTCTTTCTACAATGAGTTTGTTCCTGAATGCCCCATTTATCATTTTATGCTGAGTTTGACACTCTGAGCACTTTCTGCACTGTTCACTTTGGAATTTGGACAGAGGGCTTGCAGGAGGGAGGTGTCTTCTCCTGCCTGGTGGTAGAGGCAGGATCCTGGGCAGGGATACAGGCACATGCACATGTTTATGGACCTCTTGCTTTGGCATGGTCAGAGAAGGGAAAAGGAGCAATGAGATTTAGTGCTGCAACTGCTTTGCTTTTCTTAATTAGTAATAAGTTAGGTAAATTTGCCTTCCTGGGAGTTGCAAGGGTTGTATGAAGAGGAGGTGGTGAATGAGCACCTTAAACCCGTTGCCGTGGTGGTAGAGTGACGTCTCCTGAGATGAGCCAGCTTCCCATGCCAGGAGCTCCTCTGGCAAAGCTGCTGCTCTCCATGTCAGTGAGACCTTGTCAGCAGTAGCTGAGGGGAGTGCTCCTGCAGCCTGGCCATCAGAGGATCAGCAGTGGTGAGCACACCCAGGCAGCTC
Organism: Melospiza melodia melodia; assembly: GCF_035770615.1. Classification (NCBI taxonomy): domain Eukaryota; kingdom Metazoa; phylum Chordata; class Aves; order Passeriformes; family Passerellidae; genus Melospiza; species Melospiza melodia. Next base: position 3,385,319 of record NC_086202.1, read on the forward strand.
ACCCAGAGCCCTGCAAGGTCTGAGTGACAGACACATGTCAATAGGAGGGCTGAGCCAGAGAGGGTTTGTGGCCAGCCCCGTGCTGAGCTGGGAGGGAGGGCAGGGAAATAAATAGTCCAGGTCAGCAAAGCTGGTGAGGGCAAACAATATCTCACGGTCACCGATCACATTGCTGCAGCTCCGCCTCCAGATTTTGCAACTTCAGTTTATGATCCTTGCTAGTATTTTTGTATTTTTCTTAGATTGCTTTTTTTTTTTTTTTAACCCAATTTTTTAGTAGTAAAGCAGTTGGCACATGAGAAGTCTTGTATTTTTTTAGCTAGCCTGGACTTCTCCCAAAACAGTGGCCAGTCCAATTTCTGTTTCTGATGCAGGACTTATGGAGCTTAAATGAGAAATGGTGATTCATTGCAAATATGTGTCTTGGGTGGTTTATCAAGCTCTCATTTGCACATGAAGATGTGAAAGTGAATTATCACAAAAGGGAAGATGCTTCCCACAGGGATGAGGAGCAGAGCTGCCCTGTAAAGTCAGGTGGTATCATCAGGGAGCAAGAGCAGAATTACTTGGCTGTAAGATTTGGTTGAAAGCCTGACCTTTTCCTGAGCAGGGAAAGCCAGGCTGAGGACAGCTGCCCTCCTTGGACAAGTTGTTCTCTCCAGTGTGAAGGGGACTCATCCTCTCTTTTATCAGCTTAGAGCCCAGCTAGAAATGCCTTTCACTGTGATTAGCTCAGCTCTGCTTGTACTCTTTAACACCTCGTTGTGATGCCTTTTATTGGTATTTTCCCCCTGTGACAGATAAAAACTCTGTTAATCACACATAGTTGTAGGCTGAAACCCTGCACATGGGCAACCCCCAAAGAGGAAAGGGCATGGGCAGGAGCAGGAGCCTTGATGGTTGTTAAAGGGTGGTTAAAACAAGCAAAGATGGTTAAAAGACTGACATTTGCCCATTTTTGTAAGCTATTAATTCTTTTAACCTAATTAATTTAAGCTAAATTGCCACCGTTTTCTATGGGCAGACTTTAGTAGGATATTTCCTACACAATATAAATTTCCTGAGCATTTGCTGATGTTGATTTATTCTTTGCCCAGTACAATAGACAGCTCAGAAATCGACTTCAGGTTTTCTTCCTTGTGTTTTCTGTACAAACCTCAGCGTGGAATCCATGTAAGGTCTCTCAATCAACAATCTGGACTGAAACAGCACCAAGGGAAGCTCCGTGCACTGAATAAATCTGATTTCATTTGCACATTGACCTGACAGACCATAGCATGTCCTTGGAGCCATTCCCAGCTAGTGTGTTAGTCCAGGTAAACCCTGCACTGCCCTCACTAACAAAAACATGGAGCAATGTTTTTAACTGGGATCATGACTCCCATATAAAAATGCAGGTTGAAATAAACAGACAGGTCTTTCTCATGTCTGCTGTCCCCATGGTCACAGCATCAAGACACTAATATGCAAAATGATAAGGGAAGGAGCTGGAAAACTCAGAGTGAATTTCTGAAAGCCTTTGAAAGGCTCAGAAGGGCCCTCACCAACCTCTGCTGAGCACATGAGTGGGATCTTAAAACTGAAGGGACCCCAACTGCCCACCTTGGCAGGGTGAATGGCTAAGGAACAGAACGTGCAGGAGATGTGCTGTTGACTATCTTGATATAATACTGACTGTCTTGGCCAATCTACACATGCAGTTCATTGGTGGCAGGAAATATGCTTTTAAAATACTTCTTTAAAGGCTGAAATACACTTTTTGTAATGGTTTTATCAAAAGCAATATAAAGTGTCAAACTCATTCCAGTTGCAATTCATTGACTTTAATGCCATGGCAATAAAAATGAATTTGGCCTGTCGAAGGAGAACGTGTTGTCAGATGCACAAGTGTTGTCATCTTCAATTTACACTTTTCTTTCACCCTGTGTCTCTGGTTCTCCAGCATTGTTAGGACTTTCATATATCCAGATCATTCTCTGACTATATTTGCTGACATTTTTTTAGCCTTCTCATAAGTAGTTTCCATAGCTACAAACTTCGTGTTCACAGAGGGGGAAAAAAAAATTTAAAGGTTTCTTATTATTATTGTATTAAACATTTTTTTATATTTCTTCTCCTTGTCATTCTCATATCATCACACTGCAGCCCAGTTTAATGAAAATGCTGCACAACTGAATTGCCTGTTATTTTTAAAAGCAAAGTAGGTGCTGAGCTGAATCCTTGAAAAGCGGAAGACCAACATCATTAAGCCACTGATATAAAATAAATGTTGCAGACGTAGGATTGGTATTAGTAATGTTTATAGATGGCAACTGGCAGGTGAGCTTTTGACTTTTACACCTAATTAAATCCTGATACTAACAGCATTCTGCTGCCTTTTGGTAAAAAACCCTAATTTTTAATCTCTTTTGTCTGCTGTTGGTAGGATTTTGTTTAAGATGAAGTGTTGCTTATGGGAGTGGGGTTTACATGGGTTGTGTTTCCAGTAGGGCAGAAGGGTGTTGGGCAGAGGTGTTGGAGCAGTTGTGCCTTGAGGAAGGGCTTGGGCAGAGGTGTTGGGCAGCAGGGCAGGTGCAGCCGTGTCCCAAGGAAGGATTTGGGCAGGGGTGTTGGGCAGCAGTGCAGGTGCAGCCGTGTCCCAAGGAAGGATTTGGGCAGCAGTGCAGGTGCAGCCGTGTCCCAAGGAAGGGCTTGGACAGGGGTGTTGGGCAGTGCTGGAGCAGCTTTGTTCAGGGAAACAGGAGGCTCTGAGTGCCCAGTGCTGTGTCCAGGGTCTTGCCTCCTGCACCCTCAATCCAATTAGCTGGCCCAGAGCAGATGGAGCAGATTAGTGCCCAGCTCTCCTTCCTCCACCCTCTCCCCCGGTGCAGGGGGTGTCCGGCCAGCAATCGGCTTAGCGTGGGTCGTGTGGCACAGCATGGCACAGCATGGCACAGCCCGTGCCCTGGCCCTCAGCAGGGAACCCCCTCAGCTCTGGGGCTGCTGCCTCTCATCCCCCAGCCTGCTGGCTCCTGTTCTTTGGTAGTTTGGAAGCCCCACCTAAACTCGTTTGCCAGGCATAAATTCCTTCTTTCTGTCTGCAGCATGGCCCCCAGGTGCACCTCCACAATGGAACAGCACTCCAGCAGTGGGGTTGGGGTGGAGGGTCATGGTCCTTTCCCACCTGCAGCATTCCATCCTGGAATCTCAGCCAAAAAATCTTGTGTGGCCAAGGGAGATCGTGGCCTCTTGCCTCATCTTGTAAATGAAAGCGGTGTCAGGCAAGGAGAGGTGAGAGAAGTGACACCACGGGGCTGTTCCTGCAGTTCCCAAAAGCATCACAGTCCCTGGGAACAGGGTGGTTTAGGCTCTGTAATCTGAAAAGTGAGCAGCTTGTCACAATAAGAAGGAAACCAGCAGGGTTTACCTGCTGGTGCAGATCCTTGGTAAATGCTGGTGTGAACAACCAAGATGGCATTCTCATGTTTTATTTATGTATGGAGATATGTATAGATATTAAAATGGGGAGAAAAAAATCTCAGAAATATAATCAGTGTCTCAGTCATTATCCATTTGGATCAGTGCTTCTGCAGTCTTCATTGTTTGCCAGAAGTGTCTTGTTTTGGTTATCAAGCAATTTATTATTTCCTAGCTTGGCGAGCAGACAGGCAGACAGGACTTTGTTTAGACAGCAAACACAGTGAAGAGAAATAATTTAGGATATAATTCCCATCTAAAAAGTCAGAAAAAGAGGATCAGAACTGAGGTGTCATGGAAACATTTGGCACATATTTCCCAGTGTGAAGGTGGTATCTCCAGGTGGGTTCCCTCCATCCAGGGAGCATCAGGAGGAGTAGGGGCTGGGATGCAGGAACCTGGCAATACCCGCCTGACTCCCCTGCTGGTCTTCTTAACCTTAACACGTTTCCTGACACTTGTGCTAAACACTGCAAATCCCTGAGCTGCCTCCTACACATTCCCTTACTGACCCTATAGATTATCAGTCTTTTCTTAGGATGGCCCAGTCTCTTGTTGAATTCTCTCACTGTTACCTGCAGAGGGAAAAAAACCCAGGAATGGAGATGTCACACACATTTGTTTTGTTCTCTGCCATCTTCTGAGTGTTTTGTTAAAAGATTTAAATGAATATTTTAAAAGTGCAAGTAGTTCATGCAAGTGCATTTATTTTGTTTTGTCAATGCAAGGAATCTTGATTAATATTGTGAAGGATAAAAGAGAGGATTCAGTGTGGACAGCAGAGAGCTTGTCAGTATCTAGACCATCCTGCTAGGACACTGAAATAATCAAGAATGGTTAAATGTCACTTTAGTTATCCCACCTGGCCAGCTGTTCCTGTAATCTCTCCTATTTGAGCATCTTTGAATTCCTCCTCATGTTGAGTAGACCTGCATAAAAGTGGGAGCTGTTATCTTGCCAGCTGAAACATTTGGCTTAAGAGTCTTAAATTTCCATTTCACTCTTGTCTGCAGAGAATGTGATCTTGTTTCATCTGCAGTCAGGGCTAAAAGGTCCCAAAACCAGGATTGCTAATAACTAATAACATCAGGGCAGTGCCAAACAACCTGTCATGTTCTGCAGTGGGAGTTTTCCCCTTGGAGCTCGTTGTTATTTAGCAGGGAAGGTGTTTTCTGCATTTGCTGCTCACCCTAAAAGCCCAGGCTCTCTTGGGGCAGTGTGGCATCTCCCATACTGTGCTCTGGCCAGAGGGAGAGCCAGGGGATCATCTCCCTGCTGGGAGATAAGCAAGATACAGAGGTACATCCCATGGACCAGCAGCCCCACGCTCTGGCTCATCAGCTCTTCTTCACTCCGGTTTCCTGTTCCTGAAGCTTGCATGAAAAACGCCCACAAAGTGATTATTTGTAATTTTTGTACAATATCTTTCCAGAGGAGCAGTTTCCAGAGTAGGGCAGTGAGTCAAGTTCACTTGAAAAATTGTGATTTTGTCATTTATTTCAACAGGAGAAGGATTTTTACTCTCTCCTGCAAAAGGAGCCAGCTCTACATCACTGACTTTTATTGCATTTCTTAAAATTAGATCTACAAACCCAGTGGTTTCTTAAGCAGGAGAAGCTGTAGGTTTCATGCATTGGAAGCCTGTGCATTATTAAAAATAATAGGGTAAATTTGTCAAATGGATAATGAGTAGGTTTCTTCCTCTGTTTTTCAGTGTTTTAATGAGTGCAGGAAATGTTTGCTATTTATTTGCTTGCAGGTTTTACCAAGGAGCTCTGGAGATAATTGTCAAATTTCCAAGTGTGTATCAATATTTCATGAAGCTCTGTTTTCCCTCTGTACATTCACAAGTTGGGTCATTAGCACTGGGACTGATATTAACAGGCATGAAAAGGAATTCCACCAAACCCTTGCAAGTTTGAGGATTTCTGAAACAAAATTCTAGTCAGGTCTTCTGGGTAAAATAAATATAGGTGATGTTGCATGGTTTCAAATGTTAAATTTGTCGGAGAATTTCGTGTTTGATCTTGGTTTCTGTGGTTTGTGGACCTGATCCAGAGAACACCAAGGCTTTGTCTGTGTGTTCTGTGTGTTTTGTGTGTGTGTTCTGTGTGTTTGGCCTAATGCCCAGCACTTACCACAAATTGGGGTGTACCTTACAGAGATAGGATATCCATCCACGTCATCCTTCGGAAAAAAAGCAAATTCCACCTTTCCTACCACCAGCAAATTAAATTGTGTTGAATTATTAAAGCTCAAATTGCTTTTGGATGTGGTACCAGTCACCACTGATGCTGGCTATTTAGTTTGCTCTGGCTATTCAGTTTTGGGTTGTTTTTGTGTGGCCTTTGAGGTGCAGTACTGGCTGTGTGTTAACCACTGTTGTTCTGCTTTGGACATTTGCCATTTATAAAAGGCTACGTTTTGTATGTTGAATGTTTTTTTTTTTCTTAATTTCTGATATTTTTATGTAAAACAATCATATCCCTATTCTCATTCTGATTAGGCAGCTTATCCTAGTTTTGGTTTTGCACAGCCTAAAACTCTGGTGTCAGGCTGGTTTTTGCTCCTATTTAAGATCTAACCCAACTAGCTCAGTGCAATGCTCTCAAGAAAAAAAAAAAAATAACTCAGGAAATGAAAATTATTCATAGATATGGACCCACTGTGCTTTGCTGTAGAGAGGGTAATTAATTGATAAATTATTGTGGCTTTTCAGCCATTCTAAAGGGTTGCCAGAAGTGCTTCACCAGCACAGCTGAGTCGTAGCAAAAAGTGAGACTTTAACTTGATTGAACTACACAAAGTCTGGAGTGTTGCTGTGGAGCTCTGAAAGTGTGCAGAGAGCTGCAAGGTGGATGGAAGGAGTACCCAGGGCCCCTGAAACACAAAATGCTTCAGAGTTAGAAGTGATTGAAGCAGAAAGGGACCAGTGGTGTTTCCCTGGAGAGGGAGGGATGGAGTTCTGCAGGAAGGGCAGAGCTGGATGTTTGACAGAGGGGTTTGAAGATCCTTGGAGCTAGCAGATGTCAGAACTGGCCTGTCTGTCAGTATTTTGGGATAATTTCAGGATTTGTGACACTGTGGGCTACAGTAAAGCAAAGGGGTCACTTGTGAGCACAAGCAGCAGTGTTAATCATGGTAGCAGTTCAGGAGGAGAAGGAGAAATGGCAGTCGTGTAATATTGACACAGCAGGAGTGTGTGGAGATAATGAAATTGGTCACAGCTCGATATGACAAAGTTCCAGACTGTAAACAGAAATATTTGTCAGAGGGGAGACAGTGCTCAGGGTGAAAAACAGGACCTTTGCTGAGTAAAAATCACCTTGTAAAGGATTTGCAGCTGGGGGGGTTTGTAAGAGAAATCCAGGGCAGATCCATTTGACTGCCTTGTCCTTCTAGAAGGAAGTTTGGAAAGTTGGTGGTAAATACATCTTGTAACTCGTGCTTAGCTCTGAAACTGAGCTTTGCTCTGAGCTGGACTCAAGAAGACAGGAGGTAGCAATGCAATTCCCACCCAGCCTTTGGTGGTTTTTGGTTTGATGGTTGATCTCCTGTGCCAGGTGCCAAGGGGACAGGATTCCTCTGTGTGATGCTGCCTGGGAGAACCTGGCCTTACTCTGGACAGTTTCCTGGGGAATCTCCAATTTCTTTACTTCCACTCTGGCAAGTTCTTAGGCACACTGGCTTAATATGTCTCTTACCTATTTGTTTAATCTGTTCATAAGGCACTTGTGGTTCTTTGAAGAAGCCCATACAGAGGGATGCTGGAAAACCCAGGCTGCAGGCAGGGCTGGAAACTGCCCCACTGAGTCAAGGGGAGCAGCTTTCCTCCAGCTGCAAACACATCTGGAGAAATGAGAGAGGAAGGAAGAAGGTAGGGAAGGAGAACAAAGAGGAGAATACTAGAATCAGCAACAGTAATCCAACCAAAACGCTGCAGCAGGACAGAGGGTGCCCTAAAGGTAGCCAGTTTCTAGGAAAGTATTCCATGCTTGGGAAGAATGGTGCTGGTAACAGTCAAAAAATGTTTCCAAGTTTTTGGTACGCTTCCCCTCTCCAGCTGGCACAGTTACACGCTTTGTTTGTTTGCCTCCAGCTCCTACCCTTTGTGGAGTTAGAAATACTCTGATTCAAGTCCATCCAAATACAGCAGTGCCATGCTTGGTAAGTGGGTCATGAGCCCTTGGGGTCTGAGCAAAGATTTTTAATCAGAATTTGGCAAACGAGCAAGTAAAAATTCTTTTCAAAAAACCTCTCGATTCCAAGATTTCGCTTTAAGATTAATTTTCTTGTAAACAGTGTGTGACCTGTGCTTTGATGCTTTGCATTGAGCCACACGGAGCTCCTGGGTGTGACTGTAAGGCAATTATGGAGTTCTCCTGGAGTGATATCCATAGTCTCCTGTCAACTTTGGGATGACTCTTTTTCATCTCTGCCTGGAAGTGCTCAGTGAGGGTGTGCTGAGGTTTCTTTTTGGAGCCATACTCAGAAAACTCAGCCATTGCTGTGTGGTCACCTGTCTGCAGCTCCTCAGCCTCCCTCACATCTGACACTCGTGTTTTGTTTCATTCTGTGGCTGGTTTGGAGCAGGAAAACCCAAACCCCCCCATGCTCAGTTGGGCAGGGAGGCTCCCATCACTCTGAGGAGTGTGCACAGCCCTGGAGGCCACAGCTTCACACCAATCACAGTGAGAGCATCTCGAGTGCACCCCTGGAAACAGTCCATGACCCCTGTTTCTCCTTGGCAGAGTCCTGTGCTGAGGAGAGGCATCAGCATGGTGGTTTCTGCTGCAGCCAAGGAGTCTTTTCTTCTCCCTTTGCCTTCCCAGTCTCCCCAGATGCTGCCTCTCCCCCAGGAGCTGCTTTGGCACCAGGCATTGGAATTTCCATTGAGGGATGTTCAGTTGTCTCAGCACAGCAGGTATCAGCTTCTTTCTGATCACAGGTGTCAGGTGCACAGGTCAGATTGACAGATCACTTGTGACCAGCACAGGGAAAAGCTGCAGTTTCTCTGCCTGTGGTTTTCTTCCCTTTTCTGTGCAGTCTTTCTGTCCCTGATTTGAGAGACACACACACTCTGAAATGTCTATTCTTAGAGAGTTTGTTGTGCTTTGTCTGCTGTTTTAAAAAAGCTACACAGCCTTCCTGGTTATTTTTTTCCATCACCAAGCAGGGCAGAGGCTGAGGAGACCACCCAGCAGTGCTGCTGTGCTGACAGGGGTTCTCAGATGCTGTTGAGGATGGGCTGCCTGATGCTCTCAGAACATGCCAGCCCTCTCATGGCCCACGCTGGGTGGTTGCAGCCCAGCCTGGGAAATGCAGAGCCACAGTGGGGATGTCCAGGGGACGGAGTGACAGCTCGTCACAACCCGACAGCAGTTCTGTATTTGACATCTTGAGGTCAAAAGCTGTCAGTTCCTTATTTTTTACGGTGTCTTAAATCGCCTGGAGAGTGTTTTGAGCCTTGTCAAAATGAATTAATTAAGACCAAGTGATAATCACAAGCCTGTGTTGGTCTGATTCAGCAGCAGGACTGTGCTTGATTTTCAGCCTAATAAATACAAATGGTTTTGGAGGATCTGGGGGGCTGATAGAGCCCCTTGGTGTTTCCTCCAGAGCTACATGTGCTACAGTTTTTCCTTGCTCTTTGCCTTGGCAGTCTGCAGCATTGTTTTCCTCCTCCTTAGGAACACAGCCAATTTTCTAATTAAGGAGATCACTCTGCAGCCATTGTCGCTGTTCATTTGAGCTCTTTGTCCATACCAAAGTTTCCAGCTCCCCAAAAGTTTTGAAGTCACTCCTTACTACAGCTGGAGGAGGACAGAAGTTGTGGCTCAGGACAGGCTCCTCCTCTAACTCTGTTAAGAACCAGGCATCAAAAGCACCTCATGGGCAGCACATTCACTTCATAAGAGCTTCAAATCCACCTCTGGCAATGACAAATACTGCTGAGGTTATTTTTCTATTGGATTCATGTATTAAAAAATAGTTACAAGAAATAAATATCACTTTATGCTGGGCTTTACTGCTTACTGGGCTTTGAGCCTAAAAGGATTTAAAAGTCATCATGCTCTGAGGAAAGTTGTAGTGAGAAGGAGGATGTGGAGGGTTGCTCCAGCCAGCTGTTGTGATTTGGGAAAAGGCTTGTCCTGACTGATGGAAAGGAGAGTGGGGCAGACAGAGAGGCAGCCAGGGCTCACACAGCCACGCCCAGTGGGATTAGGACCAAATTAGAAACTTGGCTTGCAGGGGTTTATCATTTCCTTTATATCGTGACATTAATAAATGCAAATCTTTATCTTCTAGCTGTTATCCTCCCTTGTATCTTTTGTTAATGAGCATTGTCCCCAGTTCAGGCTGTGCTGATAACTGGATGGAGAGGATTCATGTGCACACATCCATGTGTGTTCTTGTGCTGTGTAAAACTACCTGGGGGTGTGAGGAGAGGATTTGGGCACTTCTCAGTGTCTGTGTGCCAGCTCCTCCTGTCAGCCTGGACTTGGACAAGAGTCCTGGAGACAATGCCACGTTAATGCAGCACAGTTGAGTGCTTTTGGTATTCCACAGTGCAGCACAATAACTTCTTTTCTCATTTTGTTTCTGAAGTGCATCAAATTCAGAACATATGCACCATGTCAGGGCTGCTCTTGCCAGTGAGCCCAGAGAAAACGCTCAGATCTGGCCTGGTTGGTAACTCAGAGGGAACTGCTGAACAGAAAGATGGTGGGTTTAGATTAAATATTGGGGAGAAATTCATTCCTGTGAGGATGGTGAGGAAGCTGTGGCTGCTCCATCCTTGTAAGTGTTCAAAGCCAGGCTGGACAGGGCTTGGAGCAAGAGGAAGGTGTCCCTCAGGGTGTTGGAGCTGGATGAGCAATCAAGTCCCTTCCAGTCCAAGCCATTTTGTGATTCTGTGGCTCCTGCACAATTTGGCTGCACAGTGGAGGCCACGGTGGCCTGGTGCTCAGCTGGGGTTGGGCTCTCCATCCCAGGCAGTGTGCTTTCCATCCCAGAGAGGTCCCATATGGAAGGGAGCTCTCTACTAGCCAAAATAAAGACACTCAGCAATCTGCCAGAGCCGATTAAAGCTTGTAGCCTGTTACAGGCAGAAAGAAATACAGTTTGGGGTAGAGGATACAAAATACATTTGCAAGGCATCTGAACCTGATGCTGAGACATTCTTTCTCTCAATGTTGTTGTTGCCAATAGCTTCTCTTGTGCTCAGACCAAAACTATTTAGGGTGGAACATTTGCTCCCTACTTTCTAGCAAGCCTGGTCGCAGGAATGAAGAATAGATTCTTTTAGTGGCTGCAGCTGGTTTGAATGATCCCCACACTGAAGCCATTGAGTGCAGGCACTCCTCATGTGAATCACAAGGAAGAAGCAACTGGGATTTTGTTTTTGTGCCTGACAGGGGCAGAAACAGCGGAGCAGCCACAAGCTGATTGCTTGAACCCAGGCAGAGGAGGGTGAGATGTGTTGTGAGATGTGCCTGGGTGTCTGTGCTGCATCCTCACCCACACCTCCTGCAGGGCCCCAGAGAGGACAACGTGGCTGCACTTGGTGCAGATCCATCCTGTTCATTCTGTGGGAGCTGGAAGAGGAGTTCTTCAAGGATTGTGATCCTTACATTACATACAAAACGAAAAAAAAAGTCATTCAACCCTTCCATGTCTGTTGGCAAGACCTTGAGCAAGGTACTGAGATGGAGCTGCACCTCTCTCAAGGTCTGCTTCTGAGGAGCAACAAAATAGCTTGTTTTGGTAAACTCAGGGAATCATTTCCACACCCTGTGTCAAATCTAAGTCTCTTTTTATGGAGGATCTTTCCGTTGGTTTTTAAGCTGAAGGAAAGTCAGTTTTTATTAGATATTGGGAAGAAATTTTTCCCTGTGAGGGTGGGCAGCCCTGGCACAGGGTGCCCAGAGCAGCTGGGGCTGCCCCTGGATCCCTGGCAGTGCCCAAGGCCAGGCTGGACAGAGCTTGGAGCACCTGGGACAGTGGAAGGTGTCCCTGCCATGGCAGGGGTGGAGTGGGATGGGCTTTAAGGTCCCTTCACACCCAAACCATTCTAAAATCCTGATCTTATGTTGAGAGCATCTTCTAGAAAGTTTCTGCACAAGAATCACCTTCTTTCTTCCTTCCAAAGGATGAGGGCTTCAGGGAGACACATTTTATCTGTTTGCAGAGAGGACAGCAGGTCAAGGAAGGCAACTCATGTTGGGCTGAGAATCAGGGAGAGATTTGGGAAAGCTCTTGCTAAAAGTAATGCTGCCAAATGGAAAGAGGTTTGATGGTAATTAAAAAGCCAGCTCTGTATTCCTAAGTATTCTTGGGAAAGTCAGCTGGCCACGTGCTCTGGTTTTTTTTCATAATGCTGGGTTTTTCTTTGTATTACCAAAGGTATTAATTAGAGGAATAGATTACACTGAGTGCTGTACAATTATCTCTTGGGTATTTGTGGAATGAACGGTGAAAGCTGTGTGAAAGTGTAAAATGCTCATTTAGCCGGGTGCCTTGATGAGCACCATGTCTCACTTCTCCTCTTTGCCCCGTCCCCTGAACCTGTTGATTACAGCCAGCAGGGTGGTTTTGTGTCAGTGGCAGCCTTGGGGGGCCTTTGGGTCCCCCTCACCCAGGGGCACAATGCAGGGTTGTTGTTGTTGCTGCAGGAGCCTCCTTTTCAAGATCACAGGGAGGTTTCTCAACACACTCAGTTTGATTTGGTTTGTTTTGTAATCTGTATGATCTAATCAAGTGAATAAACTTCTAGACAGGGGTGGGATGCATCAGAATCCTTCTTTGCCAACTGCCTTCTGCTGCAAGGCAGGAAATTTTGTCACCTTTCTGAAATTTCAGTGCAAGACCCCTTTCCCTACCTTCCCTGATCTTATTCCCAACAAAGAAATGAAACCTGATCAGTTCATTTTGCCATACCTCACTGTGGTGGGTTCATGGCACAGTTTTAAGACTAAATAAATTAATTGAGACTCACCATAAGGTGAATAACTACAGCTCTTGGGTTGATAGGTGATGGGTTTTATTGAACCAATAAAATATAGAAAATGGTTAGAGGAAAAGAGCTTACTGCAGTGATATTGTTCAGTGTGATTTACAGTTTTATAACTGTAGGCAAATGTGAAATATTTTTCACTGTCTTGGGTATGCATTATTAGATAAACCTATATCCTGTGCTTACCTGCATCAGCACTGTGATGGTGAAGAGACATAAAAATGAAGACATTTTCAGCCCATTAGAGTTAGCGTGGTTTCAAGAGCAGTCAGTTTCTCTGCAGTTTGGATTTTATTTGTCTCTCAGTGTGCTCAGGATGCCTGCAGGACATGCCTCCCAGCAGCTGTGGGAGCTGCGCTGTAGCAATCCTTGGCATGCACGGGAAAATAAGACACCTTAAATATGAATGTTGTCAGCCAAAACACCAGCTCGTGAAAAACAGAGAGAAAATACAGATCTGTGCAGGAATTCTTTGTGGAGCATCCTGATCTGTCTCCTTTAACTCTTGTTACATTGCTGAGGTTACCCCCGTGAGAAAAGCCAAGGGGGCAAGGGCAGGGCTGCTTCAGGAGGTCTTCAAGGCCCTTTCTGTGGCCAGAGGAGTGTGGTGGCCTTTGGGGGCTCCTGGGCCACAGCCTGGAGCTGGGACAAACCTCCCAAGGGAGTGGGAGGGCAGGAGACGCCCCTGGAGCTCCAGGAGGGTGGTGGCCAGCCCCAGGTGCTTGGGGAGAGGTGGGTGTTGAGCTGCTGTAGCACAGGAATAGCTCATCATTCTTGGAATTGAAAAATAAGAACATGCCAGTGAGTTATGTGGATTAATGAAGATGAAATGTGCTGTATAAATCCATCAGGAGCGCGATCGTGCCGTTATCCCTTGGGCTACTCTGGCTCACAAGGAGAAAAGGTTGATTTGTGTTTGTAGATGATTTTGCTTGCTCTGCCAATGCTCATTTTTGTTTTAGTATGAAAGCCAGGGAGTGTGTGTGTTTCTTTTGCTCAAAGATGGAGCAGATTAGCAAAGATTTTTCTAGATTATCATCGTTTAAATAGCTCTGGTTTAAGACAAATGTTTCAACTACAATGACTTATTAGTGATGCTATTTTAAACACTGATGATAAATTGGGGAGGTTTTAAGCCCTATTACTCAAGGATCTGTGCAATATTTGGACATTGAGCGTGGTTTTCCATAAACCAGAAGGCAGTGATGTGCAGCTGACCGGGCTGAGAGCCCTCTGGCTGGGCTGGGAGAGGAGAGGAGGAGATGGAGCAGCTTCAGGGGCAGGATTTACAAAATGATGAGAGTTTAACCTTGCTGTGACTCCAGCCCACCCTGGGAGCAGAGGGAAACCCTCGGTGGGGTGAGCATCCCCTGTGCTGCCACAGGGAGGGTCACAGGGTGAGGGGGCACTTTGGTGTCACAGCGTCGGTGAGGGTGTCCAGTCAGCATTGCCCAAGCCCCCTGTTTTAATCTAAGATGTGAAATGTGTGGCTGGGGATTATCACTAATCCACAGAACGTTGTAGGGTCAGGGAGAAGGAAAAATGTTTGGTATGTTCTCAGCCATTGCCAGTGCATGCAGATCTGGAGGGGTTTGCTTCAGCCTCCAAAGCCACTGAGAAACTGAGGTGGGATGGCAGAAGCACCTCAGCCTCCTCCTGGGTCCTTACTCAGAACTTCTGTCCACTGTACCAAAAAAACAATTCACATCTCAAAAGGCATTTGGGAATTTTTGGGGGAATTTTGGCCATTTCCAGCCCTTTTGGGTGCACAGGCTCTTGTCCATGGCTGCAGCCCATGTTTTGCAGCCAGGCAGGAATGCTACTGGCCAGGACAAGGCTGATAAAGAGGGAAAGTAGTGAATGGGAAAGTTAATCATTGAACTTTTTGTTATCTTTATTCAACTTGGAAAATTGAAGCTTTCCAGTGGAAGATAATATCCTTTATTAGAGCAACTTCTGTAGTTAGGAAAAAAAACCCCACGTGCTTCTGGGATCACATGCTTTTCCTCAGATCTCCACAACTGCACGTTGCATTAAAAATACAATAAATTTAATTTTCAAAAGGTTCAGCAGATATTTGAAAGAACTGAATTTAAAAGCAACTCACCAAACAAAAACCCTCATTTGGTTTAATTTGATTGGAAAGTTTCAAGAAAGATTTAATAGCCCTGAATTACAAAAGACTTTTTTTTCTGGCTTGAATTTTACTCATAGGAACATGACACCTGTGTACCAAAGGGCAGTGGTGGAGTCCCCAGCCCTGGAGGGTTTATGAGCCATGTGGATGTGGCACTTGGGGACATGGAGCAGTGGTGGCCTTGGCAGTGCTGGGAAATGTTGGACTTGATGATTTTCAAGGTCTTTTCCAACCTAAATGACTCCATGATTCAGTGAAATTCAGAAAATTTCTACAATTAGCCTCATTTTGTGCCAAATCTCCATACCCATGGTAACACTCTCATTTCTTCCTGAAATAGCCACAAGGGCCTTGGCACCTTCAGGGTGCCCCCAGCACAGGAATCATTGGTGAGAGGGGCTCTGCAAAGTCAGAAGGGTGAGTTTGATATACAGAGTTCCCTGCTCTCAATAGCACTTCTTTGTCCTCAGTCTAAAAAACTGATTAAATGATAATATTCTAAGATGACTGAGTTTGTAAATAATCAGTGTATTGTTATTAATTAAGGTAATTTCTCTGTTCCAGGAGATAAGACATTATTATTAATAAGCTTTCCAGTGGGAGGTTTTGTGTACTCACCCTGACCTCATGAAATCTCCAGCCTACAATTCAATTTTGTGTTGTTTTCTTTTTTCATTTTTGAGTGGGTTTTTTCTTTTCTTTTTTTTTTTTTTTTTTTTAATTTTTGATAGCCTTCTACATCATCCAGCAGACCAATTTAAAATTCCCTCAATCCAGCTTAGTCTCAGCTGCATTAATGCATGGCTCGAGGGCACAGATAGCTAAAAAGGGCTATATTGTGTGGCATCTCTAAAATCTTTTTTTCTGAGAAGTTGGATAAAGAGATTGAGGTTTCTCAGGGGGGTTTTGGGTTGGTTTTTTCCCCAGCTGAGTGAGCAGCCTTGCAGGTGGCTCAGAGAGGAGATGTCAGGCCAGGAGATGCTGCTGGACCCAGTGTCACCCCATTCCTGGTAAACTGTCCAGCAGAAAATGCTGCTCTGGGGAGGTGGCTGCAAGCACAGTGTGGCATCCTTCACCATTTTCCTGATGGATCTTGGGAGACAGCTCTACAGCAATATTGAAGATAATCAAATGTATTAGTTAGGGAGCATGGGTTGAAGCAGGAGTGATTTTCTCTTCACTATTTTTTCTGGGGTATCACACTTAGAGCTCTGTCTTCTTCATGCTTGGGAAATCCCACCTGAGGTGCAACCAGAGTTTTTCAGTTTTAGTTGAACCAGAAAATACTGGAGCTCATGGAATCACTGAATGGTTTGGGTTGGAAGGGACCTTTAAAAAGATCATTTAGTGCAATCCCCTGCCATGAGCAGGACATGGACATTTTTGGTTTGAGTGGAAGAGAGCTTTAAAAAAATCATTTAGTGCAATCCCCTGCCATGAGCAGGACACCTTCAGGCAGGCCAGGTGGCTCTGAGCCCCACAAGGTGATCCTCACACTGTTCCTTGGAGGATACAGAGGAGAGCAGCTGGGGTTTGGTGGTCACTGCCAAGCCCCAGCTTTGTTTGCTCTGTTTTTATGGCTCTGGGCTGCTTTAAGTGTCAACAGGAATGTAAAGTGTGCCCTGTTTGTTTTTTTTAAAGTGCAACCATGATAAAATCCTACGATAGACCCGTAAAGCTTTTGTTGTGAAAGTAAATCAACTTTAACAGCAAGTAGGCTGTAGTTAAGTGCTTTTGAATGTTGGTATTTAGGGGGTTTTTCTCACTTGGTTGTAATCTGGTGCTACAGGGAGGTGAGGGTGTTTATCTCAGGGAAATGAGTGGGATTTGCAGCCATTCAGCACCTCGCAGGGTTATTCCATATTTCACCATCCTTTGTGCACTCAGAGGAGCTGCTCTCAAACCCCTCCAAGAGAGGAGAGTACAGAGGAGCTGTGGGTGCAGGCTGGGATGGGGAGAGAAATGGGGAAAAAGCAAAGCAAGAAACTGGGGCACAAAAAAACAGGAGCAGTGGGAACATGGCAACACTTGGCCTTCCTGGCCGTGCTGAGGGTTCCTCCATGGCTCTTTGCCATGGAACAGGGGTGGGGATGTGAGAGAGGAGAAAGTTGCCAAAGCTCCAGTGGCCTCAGCTGCAGCGGCTGAGCCCTGGCTCTGGGGTGACCTTGCAGCAGGGTCACTGAACACACGGTTCCAGCTGGCCCTGTGCTCTTGGCCAGAGCCCAGCTGCTATTTTGGGAGGGCTTAGAAGGGACAAGGCCTTGGCAGGACCTGTGGGTTTGCAGCGAGCTCTGGGCTCTCCCTGCTGGGGCCAGCGGGCATCATGGAGCGGCTGTGGAGGAGCACACAGGGCTCAGGGACAGCCCAGGGACAGCCCCTGGTGTGGCTCACAGGGCTCAGGGACAGCCCAGGGACAGCCCCTGGTGTGGCTCACAGGGCTCAGGGACAGCCCCTGGTGTGGCTCACAGGGCTCAGGGACAGCCCAGGGACAGCCCCTGGTGTGGCTCACAGGGCTCAGGGACAGCCCTTGGTGTGGCTCACAGGGCCCAGGGACAGCCCCTGGTGTGGCTCACAGGGCCCAGGGACAGCCCAGGGACAGTCCCTGTGCTCCTGGTGTGGCTCACAGGGCTCAGGGACAGCCCCTGTGCCCCTGACTGCCTGGCATTGCACTCACTGCTTGTGGTTTTTAACCCTTTGAGTGAAGTGCTGGAGGTGTGCAGGTGGATTTGAAGGGTTGCAGTCATCCCTTGAAGGGTTGCAGTCATCCCTTGAAGGGTTGGAGTCATCCCTTGAAGGTTTCACTCATCCCTTGAAGGGTTGGAGTCATCCCTTGAAGGGTTTCACTCATCCCTTGAAGGGTTTCACTCATCCCTTGAAGGTTTCACTCATCCCTTGAAGGGTTTCACTCATCCCTTGAAGGGTTTCACTCATCCCTTGAAGGGTTGGAGTCATCCCTTGAAGGGTTTCACTCATCCCTTGAAGGGTTTCACTCATCCCTTGAAGGTTTCACTCATCCCTTGCCCCAGGTGCTCCTTGGCCCATCCACAGCAGTGCAGCAGGAGCTGATGCAGCTGCAGCCATTCTTGGCACTCTGGGTTTGGCCAGCAATTGCTTTGGGGAGGTTCTTAAAGTCAAGCTGGGCTCCCACTGAAGGCTCCCCCATTGCCCTTATGGAAAAAGGGTAAAGGAGGTAAAGCCTGGGCTGGATCCTTGGGGAGTTGTTGTCCCTTCTGGCTAAATAGGTGACTTGAGATGACAGCAGCTGCAGGTGGACATGGAAATGAGGATTTATCTTCCAAAAGGCTCTCCAGGCTCCCACCCCAGCATAGCAGTCCTGTTTCTCCAGACAGAAACTCCTCCAGTGATGTCTCAAGCCTATTCTGGGATCCAAACCTCCAGCAGATCTCAGGAACTCCAGCAGCAGAGATGCTCAGAGGAAGCCCTGTTGCTTGAAAGATGGAGAGCACTTTCTGTCCAGCATATAGGAAGGACTGATGGCAGTGGTTAGCAGCATCATTTAATTCCTCCAACCAGCTCCCAGTGTTGCCTTTTCTTTGTTTCCCACTCAGAATCTCTCATTATCAATGTGCAAATGCAAGTTCCAAAGGTGCTGCTGGCACATGGACAGCTGGTGGGATTGAATCCCTTCCACTTCCCAAACTGGATCCAAGTGCTTGCTTTAATACTTTTAATACTTCACCTTTTCTTTATTTTGAGGGAATTTCTGGGCTAAACCATAGTGCTGTCAGTGGTCTGTGTGTGCTGGAGGCAGGTTTGCACCCTCAGTGCTGGTGTGTTGTGGACAGCCTGGCTGCTGCCCTGGTGGGGGTCTCAGGCAGCAGAATTCAGACTGTCCCCATGCCAGGGCTGTCACTGCAAGTCGACAGCCTCATCTTTAGCCTTGATTTCAGGATCTCATATTCCAAAATGTCTTTACAGCCTCTGAATCCCTCGGGGCAATTTGAAGTTTGAGCAGCCTCCTGCCCAGATGGCCGATATCAGCAGCTCTCCCCTGGCAACAGCATCCTTCTCCTTGGGTTTATTTATTTTATCTTTTCAATCAAAAAACTAAAAATCCAACCAAAAACCAAAACAATGAAAGCTGTCCGTTTCCCGGAGCAGCTCATTTGTTTTTTACTGCTGTAGTTTGTTCCTGTTTGGATGGAAGGGAAAAAGATAAATGGATAAAGAGGACAGGGAGGGACCCAAAGGAGAGCTGGAATGGGATGTTGTCCCTGGTGCATCATTCCATATGGCTGGAATGTGTAGCTCAGAGGTGAACATCCCACCCTTGAAAAATAAAGGATAAATCCTGCAGCTGAAGTGCAGCACAGGAGGGAGTGCTGGATAATATCAGGAAAGCTGCCCACTGAGCACCAGGAGTACAATTTGTTCCCCACACTGGGCTTAGTAATGGAGCATACTCAAGGAGAATTTACTGGGGTTTTTTTGCTACTTTCTCCATAGCTTTTTTTATAATACAAGCTGCAAAGCTCAGCCCTGGGCAGTGGGACAGTTTGAGGGTCTGTATGGTGTCTGAATCATAACCACCAAACAAACCCTAACTTGAGCTTTTCTCTTCTTTCTTCTATCCCTCTCTTACAAAAAAACAACAAAAACAAACAAACAAAAAAAAAAACACAAAAACAAAAACAACCAAAAAACCAAAACAAAACAAAACAAAAAAAAACCCACAAAGAAACCTCACAAAAAACAAAAGAAAAAGAAACCCCAAAGAAAAAGCATCCAGGAATCTGAGCTGCTCTGAGCAAGCAGTTTCTCTCCCAGGTGCTTCCTTTCTCTTTCTTGGTAGCATCCCTCCCTCACCACCCCATATGGCCTCTCCCATCTGCTCTGCCTCTCCCTGCCCTGGCAGCTCCCACGGCCTCCCTGGCTTTGCCATCCCCTCCATCCATGCCCTGCTCACACATTTTCCCCCTTG
The DNA here is from genome assembly GCF_035770615.1 of Melospiza melodia melodia. Classification (NCBI taxonomy): domain Eukaryota; kingdom Metazoa; phylum Chordata; class Aves; order Passeriformes; family Passerellidae; genus Melospiza; species Melospiza melodia. The sequence goes on from NC_086202.1 coordinate 3,404,870, forward strand.
GGCCAGCCCATCCCTGGGGCAGCCCTGTCTCCCATCCCCTTGTGTGACCATTGGGAGTTTGATGTTGGACCCTGTTTAGCTCCTCTTGGAGTCACTCCTTGGTGTTTGGTGTTCACAAACATGGATTTACCAACCTGGCACTGTGGGAATAACCCAAACACGCCCATTTTGGTATAGAGCAGAGGCCATGCACTACTCTTCTGTTACTCTTTCATTGCATTAACACCAGTTCATGTCCTTGCAGCTGCATGTGCAGAGCTTCTAGGAGCTTCAAGTTTTAGCAATGGTTCATACTCAAGAGAAAGTTGTGCCTAAATCCCCTTGTCCTGTAGTCAGAGACTGGATTTTAGGGAGACTGACAGGTCTTTTGATGTCAGTGTTACTAGTCTGTACCAACTCCAGGTAATGAACCTTTGTTCTCCTTATTCCTGTTCCAGGACTGCCCTGGGGGTCCCAGAGCTCCTGCAGGGTGGGCAGGACCCATCTGCATCAGGCTGTGTGTGCTCAGGATGATGCTCTGGAACCAGCAGGCTGGTGATGAAATGGGGCACAGTGACACTGTGCAGAGGCAGTGCTGATGGTGTGGAACAGGAATGAGGTGCAGATTTTTCTGTTATTTTGGACAGGGATTGTCTGTAGCTGTTGGGTGCCGCTGGCAGGGGCAGTGGCAACTGGAAAGAGGGAGAAACAACTGCTCCAACAACTGCTGCAAGCCATGCTCTGGAGATGGGGCACTGCACAGGGACAGCCTGCCCTCATTCTCACTGCACAGCAGCAGTGTCCTACATACTCCTGACACAGTGGGGGATTGGGGTGACAATTATAAAGTCATAAAATATCCTGAGTTGGAAGGGACCTACAGGGATCATTGACTCCTGCTCCTGTCCCTGCACAGACACCCCAGCAATCCCACCCTGGCAGTGTTGTCCAAGCTCCTGGAGCTCTGGCAGCCTCATGGCTGTCACCATTACCTGGGGAGCCTGAGCACCCTCTGGGGGAAGAACCTTTCCTGATACCCAACCTAAACCCCCCTGACAACGCTCCAGCCATTCCCTCAATGATGTGGGGCTCCTTTTACCTATTTGGCACAAACTGGGCAGGACCAGGAGATGGACGTGTCCAGGATGTGAATCCTGCCAGCAATCGAGTGTCATTTATGATGCTGAAAAATCAGTTGATTCACACATCAAGAAAGAATTTGGAAAGAATTTGGCCCTTGGTTTCTGGGTGCAGCTGAGATCAGCACAGCCTTTGCTTTCCCCAGTGCTTTGTGTTTGTTTTCGAGGTGCTGCTCCTCAAGGCTATCAGCCTTTTTCTGGAGCCACGCTCTGCATGGAAAGAAAGGCATGTTTCATTTTTAAGTTGGGAAAAAAAAAAAAAAGCCACGCACACAAAAAAACCCAAACAAACATAAAACGCAGTGTGGCACAGATTAAATCCATTTGAGACAAGTCGAAAAAAAACCCCGTCATATGTGCAAGTCAATAGGAGGAGGGGAGTGGAAGGGGGAAAAGCAACTGTGACATATACAAACCCTTTAGTGTGCATAGCATAAGATTTTTTGGCTGGCACTCACATGATTTTATTCAAGGGCTGGGAAAGAACTACGATTAGTTAAAAGCTTCGGCAAAGTCTGGAGGGAGTGCTCTGAAGAGTTGGGAGCCGCGCAGAGGTGACTGAAACTCCTCTCGCAATTTCAGACCATTCTTCTGGGGCTCAGGACAAAAGCCTTTTCTTTTCCCTGCGTGTTCAAAGGGACATTTGTCTTGAGATGCTGCAGCTGTGGGCCGCGGGATCGCTTGTTTGAAGATACCCCCTCGTAGACGAAAGGAGAGGCAGCGCACTGAGAAGTGGTAGTATTTTATCGTGTGTGGGTCCCCCCCTTCCTCCTCCCTCCCTACTCCTCCACTGCCATGTGTGGTTTTTAATAAGAAGAAGAATGTGGAGGCAACATTTTCCAGGCAAGGGGAAATTTCCTGTTTCTTTTCTGTTTGTTTAATAAAGTGTGTAGTTGACTGTAAAACTGTAGCTACTTGGTTGTGAGTGGGTAATTCAGGCGAGTGTCAGGATCGCTTCTTGATGCACTTTTATATACTGCAGGGGCAACATGTTTAAAGCCTTTTTTTCTGTTTTCCTTTTTTTTTTTTATTTTTTTTTTTATTTTAATGCTGCATGGCGCAGGCAACTGAGATTAATAAGAATTAGGCAAATGGCTTCTGCTTTTGTTTCGGTGAGATAGTACCAGCCGTCTTGCGGTCACACAAAGGCTGCCATTTAGCAGGGAGCACTCCCTAATTCTCTTGGCAGGGGTGCCATTGGGATCGGATACAAGTGGGTGGCAAAGGGGAGGAGCGGCAGGAAAGGACAAGCAGGCTTTGTGTATTAAAAATGAAACAAAAGCACTTTATACGCGGGGCTGCGTGCAACAAGCGGCGCTGCCTGTGAGCCGGGGTGGAGTTGGAGTTCTCTGTGCCTGGAAAACCTTGCTTTTTTTTTGCCTCTTCTTTTTTTTCTTTTTCTTTTTCTTTTTTTTTTTTTTTTTTTTTTTTTTTTCCCCAGTAAACCATTCCTCCTCTCCCTCTTTCTTAGCAAGCTCGCCCCACACTGCTGGCCAGGCTCCGCAGGCGGCTGAAAACGCCTTAAAAAAACCCAAAATGTATTGAACAATACTTGCCCCAACTTTGCAGGAACAGCTGGGGAGGTTCTCAGCAAAAATCAGCTTCAGATGGCGTGGGAGGCATCGAGATTGGGAGGCAGAGCTGCTCCCACCCCAGCCCCAAGGAGAGCTGGTACCCAGCCCCACAGGAGTGGTGATGCTCGTGGTTTACACAGTGTTGTACCCTCGGTGTGGCAGAGTGAAAGGGTTAATGGCTGCGATGTTTTAGCACAATTTCGGGAGGAGTGGCTGCTGTTTAATTACTTTCTGATCCCTGGCATACCTCGTTCTCAATGAAGCAGTTGCCTGCAGAACAAACGTGCTGTATGAGCCGGGTGCTTTGGTTTTGCCAGCCCAAATGTGTTGGTTTGGATGTGTTTGTGCAGAGGTGGGAACCACGATGGTTCCTGGATGCAGGGTGATGGAAAGGCAGCAGGAGAGGTGGATGAGGGAAAAGCAGACCATGGTTTGAGCTGTCAATGGTTTTCATTAAAACGTGATTTCCATACATTATGCACTTCATCCTGTACTGATTTGCTTCAGAACTTTCCTTGTCGAGCTGAAATAAATTTACTCCTTGAAGTAGGAGAAACGAGAGCTGTTCCTGTTAATACCTCACGGGTTCCAGCCACATTCATCCTCAGTGACTGCACTTGAGTGTGTGGGCAAGGGTGACGTGCCTAAGAAGCCTGTGTCATCATGCACAATTACATCCCTAATCCCAAGCAAAGACACAGATGCTGCTTCAAAAAAAAAACAAAAAAAAAAATAAAAGGAAGAAAAAAAAGCTATGTTTCGTTTGACTTTCAAAGAAGCTTATGTAAGGGCAGCATAATAACCCGTTATTTTGGGGCTTGGATTAAATGTCAAAGTTTCAGATAACCTGTGGTTTCATCTTCCACCTGCCACGCTCACAGGAAGCCACTCCAGCCTCTGTGTGCCCACTGCTGTGCCTTGAGGATGGTCCTGGTCCCTGGTGGGCACTGGGCTCCAAGCTGGGGACAGGGCTGGTGGCCACTGGGACTGGCACCATGGCCACCTTGATCCTGCATCAGATTCCTTTTAGTTTGCAGTTTGGTGTGAGGCTGGCAGGTGATGCTCTAAGCCTTGGAGATCATACACATTAGAAAGCATTTAAGTCAGTGTTATAATTCACTTGCTTGTTAACCTGAGAAAATAATCTAGCTGGGGTGCAGTGCTGCCCAGAGGGATTGTGTAAGCGCTCGGAGATTTGGCCATGTTTTTATTCTTGCTTATCTGCTTATCACAAGCTTCTTTCCCTTATCCAGATCGTCTCGGCACTCTACCCTGCCTACTGACACACTTGCACTCCCATCTGGATGAAATGCAGGCAGACATAATGGATTACTTCCACTAATGGAGACCTCACTGGGGAAGGGGGGAGGGAAGGACCAGTTCCAAAAGCGCCCACCTGTAATGCTGCAAACCTTCAGTCAGGTCTGCTGGGTTAGTTGAGCACATTCAGTAGAAAAGGAGTGGAAAGCCACTAAACCCACTCCATTTAACCTGCCTGTTTCCATGGAGTTATTTTTCCCATGTAAAATGAGCATAGCTGTGTGAGTGTAGCAGCAGTGCAGGGTCCCTCCCTGGAACCATGCTCTTGGTGCCCACGGGTCTGGGGTTCATTGCTGTGGCCAGCAGTGCCCATGTCTGTAACACCCACATCAGCTGGGGGAGATTCCCCCACAAAATACCCCAAAACAGCCCCTGGAGTGTCCTCAGCCAAGCCCTGGGCTTGTTCCCCTAACCAGCACAACCACTGCATGTAAAGGGCAGACAGATGTTGGCTGGTGGCCCTGGCAGGTTCTTGTGCAGATGTGGGGTTTGATAAGGAGCTGGGGCTGCTTGTGTGAGGGTTTGGGGACTCAAACCCAGACCCTCCAGCTCCAGCCCACCTCACGGTGCAGCAGCCAAAATAAAGCATCACATTGTACCCAGAGCACCTGGTCCCCTCCCCTGTGCTCTGCCCAGAAACTGCCTGGGAGCTGAGAAAGGCACCTGAGATATTTCATAGGGTCCTAATATAATAAACACCTTTACTGAAAGGGAGGTGTAGAGGTTTCTAAGTGACTTATACCAAAATGAACCAGTTAATCCCCAACAGAGCAATAAATAGAATATAAAATTCAGCCTTCTGTGGCCCTTGGTGATGAATTCCTTCCTCATCTCACAGGAGAATGTTGGGTGTACCAAGATGAGCTTTGCTGTTCCCATGAACCTTTGGTAGCTGGTAAAACATCAGAGTACAACCTTCTGTGCTAAAGAGCTCTGCAGTGTCCTGCTCTTCCCATGATTTTCCAATAATCCTAATTTTTTTTGAGTGATTCTGTTTGGACTTGTTTTTCTGAGGTGATCAGAATGGTGAAGCCATTCCCTACCAGACCAGGGGCAAACCCACAGCTGCGTTCCCGGGGAGTGCTCCAGTCCTTTGGCCAGGCCTCAGCCCGTGCTGCTGTCACCCCTGTCCCCGCTGTGTCACGAGGATGTCACCAGGTCCCCGCTGAGGTTTAACCCCTGTGTGCCCGCAGGTATCCGCCCGCAGATCATGAACGGCCCCATGCACCCGCGGCCCCTGGTGGCACTGCTGGACGGCAGGGACTGCACCGTGGAGATGCCCATCCTCAAGGACCTGGCCACCGTGGCCTTCTGTGACGCACAATCAACTCAGGAGATCCACGAGAAGGTACCAGGACAGCTGGGGTGGGCTGGGGACAGCGGGGGCTGGGCTCTTCCACGTCTGTGAAGCACCTTCCAGGGCATGAAGGGGCCCCAGGAGAGCTCAGAGACCTTCCAGGGCCTGAAGGGGCTCCAGGAGAGCTCAGAGACCTTCCAGGGCATGAAGGGGCTCCAGGAGAGCTCAGAGACCTTCCAGGGCATGAAGGGGCTCCAGGAGAGCTCAGAGACCTTCCAGGGCCTGAGGGGGCTCCAGGAGAGCTCAGAGACCTTCCAGGGCATGAAGGGGCTCCAGGAGAGCTCAGAGACCTTCCAGGGCCTGAGGGGGCTCCAGGAGAGCTCAGAGACCTTCCAGGGCCTGAGGGGGCTCCAGGAGAGCTCAGAGACCTTCCAGGGCCTGAGGGGGCTCCAGGAGAGCTCAGAGCCCTTCCAGGGCATGAAGGGGCTCCAGGAGAGCTCAGAGACCTTCCAGGGCATGAAGGGGCCCCAGGAGAGCTGCAGGGGGATTGGGATAAGGGATGGAGGGACAGGACACAGGGAATGGCTTCCCTTTGCCAGAGGGCAGAGCTGGATGGGAGATTGGGAATTAGGAATGGTTCCCTGTGGCACAGGTGCCCAGAGCAGCTGTGGCTCCCCCTGGATTCCTGGAAGTGCCCAAGGCCAGGTTGAACAGGGATAGTGGAAGGTGTCCTTGCCCATAGCAAGCGTTTAGAAAAATGAGCTCTCTTCCAACCCAAACTAGTCTGTGATTGTTTGATTTTTGAGCAGAAAGTGTACAAAGCTGCACTTTGAGTCAATCAGCAGATAACATCAACAGAAGCCACAGCAGATTAAAATTCATTCAGGCTGTTTCAGGAGCCAGATGTTATTTTGGAAAAAAAAAAAAAAGTCACTTTATCTCTTTGCATCAGGTTTTTCACATCAATGTTATTAACGTTTCTCATGTTTTTTGAAGCCTGTGGTGCTGCTGTGTGGCTTTGCTGACACCACCCCAGGTGCAGCTGGTGGGACTTCACAGGTGCTCCTGCACCTCCAGCAGCTCCTCCCTCTCCAGGGGGAGTGGAGGAGCTTTGGGAATCATTCAGGCAGATCCAGGCAGTGTGGATGGGTGTTTCTGCTTGGGAACTCAACTGCATGTAAATACTTCTCTTAAAAGTATTATTTTAGATACTTCAAATGAAGTGATCAGAAATCACTTCCAAGATCTGGGAAGGAGAAAGACAAATAGCATCAGTGCTGGTTTTTGCAGATGTTGAATTTGGGGGAAGGAGAATGGGAGTTTTTTTGTGAGACATTAATAGGTGAGCCAGGCTTGGGGTGTTTGGATGAGTCTTGGGTTTTTGGAGCACTGAGGTAGGTCATGGTGAATAGGGCTGGATCTTCACTGAAGGGGACAAATCCCAGCCCTGTGGCTGTGCAGCCTCTGCAGAGCTTCTCAGGCCCCCTGGGAAGAGCCAGGGAAGGTGGATGTGACTGGAGTGGCCAGGGTTTCACATGCACAAGGAGGTGGAGGTGTTAGGGGTGTCACACAGTCCTGTTCACCCCAACAGACACTGCTGCAACACCTCATTCCTTTCAAAAGCAGAATTACTGCTGCTTGGAAGCAGAGGGTTTGCAGATACCCACCTGGAGAAGGGTCCAGGTGAGAGACAAACCTGGTTTTTATCTGCCTGGTCTGCTCAAATGTAACACCATCATTTTCAGACATTCACCAAGTCCATTCCCAAAGCTGTTGGTGGGTCACACCCATGCAGGGTTTGGTGACACCTGGCTCAGAGAGCAGGTCAGCAGTGAAAATGCCCAACTCCCTGGGTCATACTCCTGATTCCTGAGCTGCAGGTGTCCCCCCAGGTGTGCTGGTGGCTCCTGACTGCTGTGTTGTGTTACAGGTGTTGGATGAAGCTGTGGGGGCCATGATGTACCCCACCATCACCCTGCCCTGACTGCTGTGTGTGTTGCAGGTGTTGAATGAAGCTGTGGGGGCCATGATGTACCCCACCATCACCCTGCCCTGACTGCTGTGTGTGTTGCAGGTGTTGAATGAAGCTGTGGGGGCCATGATGTACCACACCATCACCCTGACCCGGGAGGACCTGGAGAAGTTCAAGGCCTTGCGGGTCATCGTCCGAATAGGCAGCGGCTACGACAACATCGACATCAAAGCTGCTGGGGAGCTCGGTAGGTCCCAGCTCTGCACCCTCACTCCTTCCCCTGCCCTTCCAATCCTTTAAAATCAGCACAGGGATCTGCTGCTTCCGTGGGACCATGCTGGCACAGCACAGTTCCAGGCAGGACCTCCATTCAGCCCCTAAAGTTAGAGGTGCAGTTCACATTTTTTGCACGCAGAGAATATTATGACAAGAAAACTTGACCATGAAGTGAACAAAACTGGGCAGTTTTAGAAGGCAGCTTTTGAGTTCATTTCATGTTAAATTTGCCCTGCCTGAATCCCTCATTCCTGCACTGTTCCGAGTTCCAGGTGCCCCCTCACACCGCTGGATATTTGTATGGCTGTTCTGTTTCTGGCACAGGAGAGTTGATAGAGCTTTAGAAAAATTGGAGGAAGGGTGTTTTATTATGTTTAGTTAAGCAAGATCAGTCTGTTGATCTGAGCTGGTTCTCTGAGTCGTGCCCTCTCTGCTGGGAAGGCGCTGTGTTGGATGGTGGAGCAGGAATTGTGTCTTGGGTTGTTGCCACCTCCTTTGCCATCTCATCAAAGGTGCCTCAGAAACTTGAAAAGGGCTTTTAGTGTGGATTGCCATAAATAGGGAGGGTCATGTAAGACAGTTCTGGGGCCACCCAGTTTCCAGACTGGTTTGGGTGCTCACAGAGACTTTTGGCTGCACAGCCCCAGCTCCGGGAGTTTAATTGTACCCTAGTTTCAGCAGCTGAGTTACAACAGGCTTTACTCATCTGATCCCAGGATTCAGTCTGTGGAGCAGCCCTGCAGTGGTGTTTGGGATATGTTGTATTAAAGGTTATCTCTGGGGAAGTGAAGAATAACAGCCATTCCACCTGAGCTGTTTTACAGAGATAATTGCGATGAGAGAGTCGCAAAAAGTCATTCCTAAAAAAAGGAAATTCTCAATATAGTGAATTGTTTTCTTTTTTCAAGAGGAGAACAGTGTCTCCTCAGTGTAATGGTTTCTTCATGTTTTTAACTCTTATTGTTATTATCCATTATAACAATGTTCTGTGGCTTTGAACATCAGGAAAGGAAAGATGTAACGAATAAAGTAATGGGATACTGCAGCATAATCCTTCTTTTTTACTTGGCAAATTGGGTGGCCAAATGATGTGGTTTCGAGTAGAAAATGTAATGACTCCCCACAAATGTAGCGTAAAGTTTAATTGGTATTGCTTTCCATAAGGTGGTTTTTAAACTGTGCAGTCAATCAATGAGCAGTGCCTGAACAACAGTGCCAGGGATGGGCTGGGCTGGGCACCACTTTGGACCCATTAAAAGGCACCCCCAGACTGGGATGATGGGGTTGAACCATCATTTGTGGGTGTTTAAGGGGCACAGAGTGTGGTGTTTGTGAGGTCCCCAGGACAAGGTGAGAGATGAGAATTTGACTCCATGTTCTTAGAAGGCTGATTTATTGTTATATTAATTATATTGAATAAATTGTATTGAATATAATATAATATAATATAATATAATATAATATAATATAATATAATATAATATAATATAATATAATATAATATAATATAATATATAATTTGTATTGTATTATATTGTATATATTATAATACACTATTATATACTATACTATTATATTTATTATATTATGCTATACTAAAACTGTACTACAAAAAGAGAAAAGATACATCAGAAGGCTTAACAAGAATGAATAATAAAATCTCCTGACGGACTCAGAGTCCAACACAGCTGGCTGTGATTGGTCATTAATGCGATGCAATTCACATGGAACCAATCAAACATTCACCTGTTGATAAAGAATGTCCAAGCCACATTCCAAAGCAGCAAACACAGGAAAAGCAAATCAGATAAATACTGTTTTCATTCCTGAAAACAATAATTTTGTTGTTTTCAAAAACAATTCAATTTGAATTGTTACTGAATTCAAATTGAGACTTCTCAGTTTGAAGAACCTGAGGCTTCTCAGCTTCTCAGTTTGAAGAGCCTGAGGCTTCTCAGCTTCCCAGGAGAAAATCCTGGGCAAAGAGGATTTTTCAGAAAATATCACGGTGACACAGAGTAGATACCAGTGTAAGGAGCTTGTGGCCAGGGCAGCTGGGAGTCATCCCTTAGCCAGGGGACAGGAGCTGGCAGGGCTGGGATCTGGGATGTGGGATCTGGGATCTGTGTGTGGAATCTGTGATGTGTGATCTGTGATGTGTGTGTGTTATCTGGGATCTGTGATGTGGGATCTGTGATCTGTGATGTGAGATCTGGGATCTGTGTGTGGGATCTGTGATGTGTGATCTGTGATGTGAGATCTGGGATCTGTGTGTGGAATCTGTGATGTGTGATCTGTGATGTGTGTGTGTTGTCTGGGATCTGTGATGTGAGATCTGGGATCTGTGATGTGTGATCTGTGATGTGTGTGTGTTATCTGGGATCTGTGATGTGGGATCTCTGATGTGAGATCTCTGATGTGGGATCTCTGTGTGATCTGTGATGTGAGATCTGGGATCTGTGTGTGGGATCTGTGATGTGAGATCTGGGATCTCTGTGTGATCTGTGATGTGAGATCTGGGATCTGTGTGTGGGATCTGTGATGGGAGATCTGTGATCTCTGATGTGGGATCTCTGATGTGTGATCTGTGATGTGAGATCTGGGATCTGTGTGTGGGATCTGTGATGTGAGATCTGTGATCTCTGATGTGTGATCTGTGATGTGTGATGTGTGTGGCTCCGCAGGGATCGCCGTGTGCAACATCCCGTCGGCGGCGGTGGAGGAGACGGCCGACTCCACGGTGTGCCACGTGCTGAACCTGTACCGGCGGAACACGTGGCTGTACCAGGCGCTGCGCGAGGGCACGCGCGTGCAGAGCGTGGAGCAGATCCGCGAGGTGGCCTCGGGGGCCGCGCGCATCCGCGGGGAGACGCTCGGCCTCATCGGCTTCGGTGCGTGCCACGCGCGGGGGAGGGCTGCTCCCGGGGGGCTCAGAGCCTCTGCACGGCCTGGGGAGGAGCCAAGAGGAGCATTTCCAAACTCAGAGCCACCACTGGTGTGAAAGGGGGAGAATATCTCATGTGGGTTTTTGGGGAGGGAGCTGTTTGTGAGCTGTGGTTGAGTCCTTGGAGGAGCACTGGTGAAACACAGTGGGGTTTTAGAGGGACCACAATTCTAGATGTAGTGCTACTGTCCTCTCCCAAAAATACCCCATCCCTGTGCCACAGCCGCACCACCTCAGCCTTCCTGAGCCACTCTGGCCTGCACGGTGGAAGGGCTGTGTAAAACAGAGCTTAAGTTCAGCCACAGCTGTAGAGAGTTTCAGCGTTAGAGGTGGGATCGGCAAATTAAATGCAAAAGCTTGTTTAAATGGGGAAACTGAGGCAAGGCATGGAAATGCCTGGGGACAATCCTCAGGTCCTGCTGGGGTCTCAGCCTCATGGACGCAGGGGATTTGGCTCAGTTAACTCGCCCTGTCCCTTCCCTTCGGCACAGGTCGCACTGCGCAGGCGGTGGCGGTCCGAGCCAAGGCCTTTGGCTTCAACGTGATCTTCTATGACCCGTACCTGCAGGACGGCATCGAGCGCTCCCTGGGCGTCCAGCGGGTCTACACCCTGCAGGACCTGCTCTACCAGAGCGACTGCGTCTCCCTGCACTGCAACCTCAACGAACACAACCACCACCTGATCAACGACTTCACGATTAAGCAGGTAATGCATTCACCCTCGCGTGCGTGCACGGCCCAGGAGAGCTTTGGTGGTGGGCAGGGCTGGCCACAGATCCCTCAGCTTCCCCAGCAGCTCCAGAAGAGCTGCTTGCACCCAGGTGTGTCTCCCCACGGTGTTCAGGGGGAGCAGTGTCCTGCCAGGTAAATGATCCCCATCCCTGTGGTGCAGAGGTGATGGCAATGGTGGGTTTTATTTGCCAACTACAGCCAGAGATGGAAAACCCATGGGATGGGGTTGCTCTGGGGCTGGAGCACGAAAAGCAGGATGCTGCTGGAGCTGGGGTAGCATCCCAGGGAGGGGGTGAGGACGGGAGGGTTGGAGCACACAAAGCAGGATGCTGCTGCAGCTGGGGCAGCACCCCAGGGATGAGGATGGGGTGAGGACAGGAGGGGTGGGTGCACCCCGCTGACCCCATCCCTCTCTGGGCTGGCACAGATGAGGCAGGGGGCGTTCCTGGTGAACACGGCCCGCGGGGGGCTGGTGGATGAGAAGGCCTTAACCCAAGCCCTGAAGGAGGGACGGATACGAGGGGCCGCGCTCGACGTGCACGAGTCGGAACCGTTCAGGTAACGCCGCCGCTCGCGGGGTGACATCGGTGTCACCATTGGGGTACCCAGCACCCACTGATGTCACTGCCCAGCCCCAGGGGACAGTCCTGCTGCTGTCACCCTGCAGCAGCCATCGGTGTAGTCCAGCCCTGGGGCTGTGTGTGCACGAAGGGACACTGGGAGCTTGGAACGAGAACCCAACCTGTGTTTAGGAAAAAAACACAAAACATTCATTAGCCCTTGAGTACAAATTCACTGCACTCAGTGCTGGGTATTTTTGCCTGCAGCCTGGGAAGGGCTGGGTTGTAACTGAGAGCACAGCTTTTCTCACTACAGGAGTATTTAAAGAGCAAAAAGTTTGCTCCTACACAAGGGGAACCCCAGTGTCCACCCCTCCCATCCCAGGATCACCTGCAGCCTGTCTCTTTATCCTCACAGTGCTGCAGACACCCCAGACATTATTCCCATGGGAGCATTAAGCCCAAACATCCCATGGGTTGGTGTTTCAGCCCTTTTGTGGTGCATTTTCAGAAGGCTGCATTTTGTGAGCCCTGCACAGAAGCTGTGCTTCCTCCCCAGCACTTCTGTGGCCATTTTGGCTTGGCAGGACCATCAGACCAGGGAATCACAGAATTATTTGGGTTGGAAGGCACCCTAAAGCTCATCTAGTTCCAGTTCTTTGCCATGGGCAGGGACATCTTCAACTAGAGCAGGTGCATCAAGCCCCATCGAGGCTGGCCTTGGAGGGAGTGTTGCATATGCAGAGGGCAGACTACAAGCCTTTTGCTGTTCATCTTTCATTCTTTGTTCAAACATGGATTAATCTGTTTGTTTTCCCCTGCTCCCAGTTTTGCTCAAGGCCCATTGAAAGATGCTCCCAACCTGATCTGCACCCCACACACAGCCTGGTACAGCGAGCAGGCATCCCTAGAGATGAGAGAAGCTGCTGCCACCGAAATCCGACGCGCGATCACAGGTACCAGCCCCGGGCTTGCTGGGCTGGGCTCCCTGGTGCCTGCAACAGCAGCCAGCAGGAGCAGAGACAGGATTCACCCTGCCCAGGGGAAAGGGATCCAACCCCAGTCTGCTTCCCAGGAAAAGAGCTGAGAACCCAAAGTTCCCTGTTTTGTCATGACTGGGTGACAGGTTTTGTTAGTTTTATTTTTTTAATGAATGGGCAAATACTGGTGTCTGTGACTGGGAGGAAGAACAGAACTGCGAAGCTGCTCCTGTTCCTGGTGCTGGCCCACAGACAGAGCACTGCATTCCAAAACCAAATTCCAAGGTGGTGGGCACAATACCCCAGCAAAAAAAGTTCTTCTCTTCCCCCAAAAGTCACCCTTAAGGGAACAGCTCCTCTGAAAGCCAAGTGTTGGGAGTGAGGGTGGGAAACTGATCTCCAGCCCTGCGCCTCGGGACAGCCCAAACACCCTCCTGAAACAAGGAATGGGGGATATTCTTCCCTCCCACCCTTTACACTGACAGACACAGTGGAACTTTAGGCATTGTAGCTCTTTGGAGGGTGATGAACCCGACACAGCCTCACCTTCCTCTCCCACTGCAGGGCGCATCCCGGAGAGCCTAAGGAACTGCGTGAACAAGGAATTCTTTGTCACGACGGCCCCGTGGTCAGTAATAGACCAGCAGGCGATTCATCCCGAGCTCAATGGTGCCACGTACAGGTGAGCGGGAGAACGGGAGCGCCGGGACACGCAGGGACACCGGGCTGGCACAGCGAGGGTGGGCACCCGGTGCTGTCACCCCCTCCCTGGGGACCAGCACTCACAGCACGGGGGTTCCTGATGGGGTTGAGCCAGCCCAAAGGGTGGGTGCAGCCTCCCTTCCCAGAGCAGCATCCCTGTGGGCTGGGGGTCGCTGGGCAGCGTCTCTAGACCTGGCAGGAACCCCCCAGATCCCCCACAGGCTGGGTGTGAGTTCTGAATGCAGCAGCAGCTCGGTGCTCCTGTCCATGAGCACCTCTGTGGGCCAGGCCCAGCCCACAGGTAGGTTAATGAGCCACAGGAAAAGCTCCAAATACAGGGCTGTAGTCAGGTGACCCAATTTCCACCTAATCCGAGATTAAGGGGTATTTACTGCTCTGTTTAGATGGCTCCAAGTGTGCTGGTAGGAGACATCAGGCTCAAGGAGCTGGAACATGGGCTCATTCAGGGTATCACCACTGCCAAAAATACTCTGAGCTACAAAATGCCCTGCAGGGCGCATCAGGTCATGTCAGGCAGAGCCAGGCCAGAGCTATCCAGCAGCAGAGCCCAGGACAGCTCCTGGCAGCTCCTGGGCCATGTAGTGCAGGCTCCCTCTGACCAGCAGAACATCCAAACCTGGAGAAAGCCTCCCCTGTTCCCACTCAACACGTGGGCAGTGCCAGCACCCAAGGACAGGCCTTGGCTTCCCAGCTTAACCTCTCTGCAGGGAGCTGCAGCCTGGCCAAGCTCCCTGGAGCCCTCCCTGTAAGCTGGCTCAGCTCACCACCCTCACAGGCAGGTGAAATTCCCTTCTCCCTTCCCAACCCACCTTGCCTCAAGGCAGTAGAGCTGCAGGGAAGTGGGAGTCCTCAGGCCTCACATGGCCACAGAGCTCCACATGGATTTTGGTCCTCATTGCCCCCACATCACAGCTGAAGAAATAATTATTCTTCTCCTTTTTCAAACTCGCTGTTGTTTCTTGGAACGTGTGCAATTCCTCCTGCTCTTGGAAAAGCTAATTAAATCCGAACCATCTTTTGAGTTTTGCTGTTCCACAAGGAAGATGCAGCTCCAGGAAATATTTACAAACCAGGTGTAGGTGTTCAAGGTATTCACACACAGGGGTGATGGGGTCAGCACACCAGCATCTGGGCTTTCAGAGAACATTCTAGATGGTTCCTTACCCAAATTTCCAAAGGAGAAGGGCCTCCCCATGGTGAGAGCACAAGACAAGCTGCAGTTCCAGTGGTGTGGCAGAAGACACTTACCCAAGGCACAGCAGTTGGTGTTTAACTCTGAACTCTCCCTTGTAACTTAAAAGGAAAAGCAAACCTGGCTCCAGGAGGGAGGTGGGATGTCCTTGCTGTGTTTCCTCCAGCGGTGGTGGGCTGGGGGGTGTGTGACGAGCTGTGCTGTGACAAACCTGCCTCTCTGTGTCCCCTGTGGCAGGTATCCCCCCGGGATGGTCAGTGTGGCACCAGGAGGAATCCCAGCAGCCATGGAGGGCATCATTCCCGGCGGCATCCCTGTCACCCACAGCCTCCCCACAGTGGCACATCCTTCCCAAGCTCCATCGCCCAACCAGCCCACGAAACACGGCGACAACAGGGAACACCCCAACGAGCAATAGCAGAGAATTTAAAAACCATTCAATAAACTTAGGACCAAGAGACATTGGAAAAGAAGTTATACATGAACTAAAAAGAGAAGAATTTGATACGAAATTTGTAATGTTGATTTTGGACAGAGGCATCATTGATGTTCCAGTGTTCCCGACAAAGCGACAGCAGCCAAGACTGGGGAGAAGCCCCGGAGAAGTCACCTGCTCCCTGCAGTGCTGAAAACTAGGATGTGATACATTAATGAGCAACTTCTGTTATTGTGTGTTGAGTTTCCTTCATCTGTGCATCAATCACATGAATAAAAATGAATTTCTTTCCCCCCTCAATTCCTTGGGAAGGACAGGGTTCCTGCACTGTGTCCAGGCCACTGAATTAAGCCATCTTTACAGAGTTAACAAGAAACCATTGTGTGGCTTCAGCCCTCTCCTTTCTCTTGCATCTGGTGACCTCTCCTAACAGGGGGCAGCAGTCCTGGCTTAGAAGTGGAAGAAAAAAAAAAAAAGAAAATCTCCTCCTCCTCCTTTTTGCAGTGGCCAGTGCCGTGTAACAGAAGTTCTCCTGCCAGGTCTGAGTTCCAGCCATTCCAGCTGGGATCTGTGGGATGGGAAGGGCAGAAAGGGCTCCTGGCAGTGACCACTGCCCTCCCAGGCTAAGGAAAAACCAAACTGCCAGTCTCTTCTCTGCCCAATACACTGAATAAAGTAGCTGTGCATCCACCTACGCCCTGCAATGATGCAAGAAAAAATAAAAGAAAAAAAAAAGAAAAAAAAAAGGAAAAAAAAAGAAGAAAGTATTAAGTTTCACACACTATTTGTACTCAGATATATTTTCTCAGTTTTAAATCTGCAGCTATTTTATCAAGTGGAAAAAGTCTTGAGCTGGAAAGGGTTCAAGAATAATGTTGCATTTCCTTATGTCTCAGGAAACACTTTTTATGGTAACTTGTCAGACTGTCTATGAACAAAATCCACTTTTTTAGACATTGATAAAAGTCTTCTTTTCTTCACGTGATATTTTATACAAGAACACTTCAAGATGTGTTATTAGATGTGACTGATTTTAACAAATCCTATTAGATTTGTATCAACTAGTTACATGTTATATTCATAGTCTTTTGTGAATCACCGCCTTTTGTTTTTAAAGATGGCCTGTTTTGAGCCTTTGTATGGGTACATTCCTGTTTCTGTGACAAAAAAAAAAAAAAAAAAAAAGAAATCTTGAGCTGTCCCAAACAGACAAAAAAAGAAACCAATGGCTATCAGTATGTTTTGGTTTAGTGTGTTACCGTTACTGTATTTGTTTATTGTAAAGGTGGACATTTAGCGTTCAGTGCAGTTTTCAATAAAAAGTGATAAAATTTCTATAATTTCTGAAAGGCAAGAGCTCTCGCTGCAATCTGGGGCTTGGAGACACTGAGAGGTAACCATAAGGTACAGAAACATAATTCTGGTCACACTTGGTGCATATTTACAGTCCAGTGGGAGGGGAAGGTCCCTTCCCACTCAGACCATTCTGTGATGAAGAGATCACTGTGGGTTTCCATTAGGTACAAAGGCAGCTACAACTCAAACAACATTTTCTGTACATTCTCAAGAGCTGAAGCATTATCAAACCATTGGAAAATAAAGCCCAAAAAGTGCTCAAGAGGTGCTGCTGGCTTTGAGCCTCACTGGGCAAGAGGCCTGTCTGTTCTTGTTTGCACCCTTCTTTACCAGTGTGTCCAAGTGCCACACACATGGAGTTAGATGGGGACTAAAAAAAGCTGAAACCAAAGTGTCCAAGTTACAAAACTCTGTATTTTGTTTGCTTAAAATTAAACTGAAAACTTGGTTACCAGCTTCAAACATCCACTCAAGAGATCACCTGTTACAGAGTGATTGCTCCTTGTCAGTGCTCAGCACAGCCCAGCAGTGAATTATCCGTGACCTCTGTGAGAAACTGGGATAAAACAGGTCAGATACAGGGGTAGCATTTGGGAGACACCAAAATGACCATCAAAACCAAGAGGAAAACATTGAATTGATGTTTCAGGTTTAGTTGTTTTAAAAATAAAGGAGCCCTGGTACTTTGTTTCTCAATGATCCGGTCCCTCCCTGCGCCGCAGGATCCGTGTGCCAGCAGTGACTCTGAGCTCACAACGTGCTGGAGCTTTCATCCAACTCACAACTTCCCTTTCAGCCAAAACCAAGGTCAGAAGTGCCACAAGCTCAACAGGAACACAGGTTAAGCCATCCCAAAGGTTACAAGTGCCTGCAGGGAGAACACCAGCACAACATGCAAAGATTGGAGCCGTGGAAGGGGAAGAATATCATCACAGCTGGGAGATGCCAGAGCACCAGGAGCTGCAGCTCTCAAATGGAAAATTACTGGGCAAAGAAATTGGAAATGAACAGTTGCTGCTGAAGGTTTGTGGCTGACAATGCTGCTGTTGTCCCACTCAGGGAAAGCAGGCAGGTTATCTCCTGGGATAATCATCTTTTTCTCCAGGGAGAACTCCAAAGATGTCAAAGTAGCTGTCAAAACAAGCAGCTTCAAGGTGACAAACACTGAATAAAACCTTTCAAAAATGTATTAGGGAAGTTACTGAATCAAAGGGAGAAAAGGGAAAAGCAGAAATTAAAGTCTCCATACACACAAACCAACCTGGGTAATGGAGGAAATGCAACTCAGGGGTATTTGCCATAAGCCATGCAGCAGAACTTTGGAAGAATCCAGAATTACTAAATTTTAATATATTAAAAACAAAAGAAATACAGGGATTTTCACTGAGGAAGTCATAAATAAAACCAGAAAAAAACTCTTGACCAGCTGTAAAGGAGGTAGCAATGAAAAGCTAAGTTCTTTGCTAGGAAAGCATGTGCTGCTGCGAGCAATATATGAGGAAAATAACATTGAGAAACCCAATTTTTTGTATATATTTTCATGGCTGAAAGTGCAGAACTTGCTGACAAGCTGCAAGGGAGTGTGTGCAGAGAACCTCAGTGCCTGTAAACTTCCAGGTGTGTGACTGAGGAGCCCCTGACATACACTGACTGCAGTGCGAGCACGAAGCCGGGGGTTGCAGCTCTTTAATCTACCAGTACAGGAGGTTTGGATTACTCTGATTCTGGAAAAGACACTTCACCAGCTCCCAAAGGGCCTGTGAAGCATGTGAACCTGAACAGACCATTGTACAGCACATCAGAACAAAACAACAATGATCAAGGAAGCCAAGTGATCCAAAGTACCAGGACTGTCCTGTCGGAGCAGTGCGGAATTCATCGGTGCGTGTGAGATCAGCTGAACTGAGCACAGGGCACTGCTCAGGGGAGGGCTGGGGGCCAGGGCACACTGCAGGCTGCCCATGGACACCAGGAGAGCAGGGCAGGAGAGCTGGGCAGAATTTCACATTGGTAATTCTCCCCTTGGGACAAGCTTTGCTTCCCCGAACAAACAGCGCTGCCAGAAGAACATGGGTGCAAAGTGAAAACTCCTCAGCATCCTTGAGCAGCCCATGGAACCAGGGGCTTTTCCTCTGTCCACAGGGCAGCTGGGATCTGAAGTTACAGGTCTGGCCACTGAGAGCTCCTCAGGCTGGCTGAGTTAGGACCCCCATGGTCACAGCACGACACATAAACCACTCCAGCACAGGCTGCACGCCAGCTCAGGGCACAGAAATCATCATCCCAGCTTACCCTGCATTCAGCTCCCTGACAGAAAAGCCTTACATCCTCAGCTAGACGAGGTATAAAAGGATTTCACTGCAAGGTAAGGATAAAAACAAATCCCAATTTAGAAAGGGAACTTGAACCAGGACCGTGTGCTCATGAAGAACCCCTGTAGTATCTGGGGTTGGGTGGTGAATTTGGGTCACTCACACATGGCAGAGCAGCATTCATCCTTCACCTGGAAATCTGGGCATGCACCAAGCAGAGCAAATCTAAAGGCCAAAAAAGGTGAAGACATAATAAACCTCAGTGGAATCTAGGACGGGAGAACTGCAAAATTAATACAGTACTTCATTATTTCTTTACTTTCGGTGTCGTCACCAAGTTTCTGTAGGAGTTGTGCACGTTTCAACACCATCTAAGCAGCATTTGGAAGAAAAAGCAGCAACTTCCTCAGGGTTTCCATAGCTCTGAACTACATAAAAATAGGTGCTATGGGGCTTCTTTCCAAATTCTAATTAAAACAATTTCATGTACTGCAAAATTTCTTATTCAACCACCACACCATCAAAAGTGCTTTTCAAGACAACCTGAATTGCACTGTATATGTAAAAACTGGCATTAACCTTTAGTGTTTCAGTGAGATTTTTAGATAAACTTTATCCATTACAGGTTACATGGCTAAAGTTATCAAATATAATAAAATTTCTACTGGAGAATATACTCTGAACTTACAGTCTTAGGAACTTACATAAGTTTAAGTATGGCCACATCAATCAACATGCAAGAAATTCCCAGGTTTACATACTGAGAAATATATAACAGTGCTTTTAAACAACTTGAGCATAGATTCTTTCTTTTTAATTAGAACTGCCAAATGGATTCTCACTAGATTTAGTGACCGAGGAGTAACCTTTAAAAAGGTGTTTTTTCATTTGCAGCAAAGTTTGAGTGATCAAAGAATAAATGATAAAAATGATATAATTTGTAACACAGCAAGACTGAGTTTTGACAAGATTAAATTCTCAATTGTGTTCAAGTTCTCAGATTTCACACAATTTTGTTTAGTGTATGCTCACAGGAATAAAATCTTTTAGGTCACTTCTCTGAATAAATATCCTTATGTTTACTGAAAGGAATCTATTAACTATTAGAAGAAAAAATAAAAGGCAAAAAAAACCCCAAAAAAGCTTTTTCAGGAAACAAATCATTTCACTCAATGTAAATTTAGCTTCTCTTCCAGTTTGTTCCATAGAGTTTAGGCTTTATTACGTGGGCACAGCAATAACTAAAATATTAGTAAAATAACGAACGCATTTTTGCTTATGACTTGCTGTGGATATCTGTGCAAACAAAAAAAACCTCTCACAATCTGACCTGGGCACTAGTGAGATTTCACAGGAAAAGGCCTTTCAGGGAAATGTGTCAGAGTATCTAAAAGGTGATGGAGAAGACCAGGTTCTACTGTAAAAGAATCTCAGAGGGAGGAGATATCCATCCAGCTCACATGTGCTTTCAGAAGTGCCCTTAGTTGAAAAATTTCTCTGCAATAATTAAGATGCTGGTATACGTTTCCTATTACACAACCTCTTACACAACCACATGCGGTACATTTATAGACAGATTTACAGTCAGAAAGAAAAATGGGGTCGGTTTGGTTTGGTTGGTTTTGTTTTTTTTTTTCCATCTTGATAATAAAATTAGCTGTTTTTTGTTTCTTTTTCGTGTTTTTATACAAACTGTAGTCCAGCCCACTCGGCTCTCTCCGGGCAGCAGGATGAGCGCTCCATCCTCTCCCCGTGCCGTCGGAGAATCCTTCCCAGCATGTATCCCCTAACCTGGGTCGCTCCACACCCAACTGCTACAGCACAACGCTCACTCGGGGGCACACACTCTGCGCTGCTCATTTGCACTTTATTCCCCCTCACTCATCGTCGTCATCCTCGTCCTCCTCGCCGTCGGACAGGGACGTGCAGGGCCGGATCTGGCGGTAGCGGTCCAGCCACTTCTCCACCATCTGGGTGACCAGCGGGTGGTTGCGCCGGCGGGAGCTCTTCTGCATGGCCACCAGGACGCCTCCCTCGGTCACGCAGCAGTCCAGCCACTCCCGCAGCAGCTTCTCCTGCTGCTCCTCGTTGCCTATCTTTGGGGCACACAAACACCAGCAGTGAGAATTCCCAAACGCCCAGCCCGGCCCTGCTCCCAGCGCGCCCCACTGGATCCTTAATCCCATCTAAGATTCTCCTAACCTCCCCTCTCTGCTAGGTAGCCACCCCAAAGCATCACACCCACAAAAGGAAAACTGATGCCCACTGCATTTTCAACCAAAGACTCTGGAAGTACTCTCCAGCTCTTCTAATCCATCCATCCTTCTTTCTTTGTCTCTTTCTCCATTTTTCACATGTCTATTTCCAGTACGGCCTTCAGTTATTTTTAAGCAGCTATTTATCTACAGTAAGCACCATGTATAAGGAGGGAAGTCCTAACAGAGCTTTCTGGCTTTACAAACACGTTTTTATAAGTTCTCAATGTGAAATATTTTCTCCTGTAAAATACAACAAATGTCATGGCTTGCTAAGGAAACATCACTTTCTCCCAAACGCCCAGCCCGGCCCTGCTCCCAGCACGCCCCACTGGATCCTCTTAATCCCATCTAAGATTCTCCTAACCTCGCCTCTCTTCTAGGTAGCCACCCCAAAGCATCACACCCACAAAAGGAAAAAACTGATGCCCACTGCATTTTCAGCCAAAGGCTCTGGAAGTACTCTCCACCTTTTCTCCTCCATTTTGCACATGTCTATTTCCAGTACGGCCTTCAGTTATTTTTAAGCAGCTATTTATCTACAGTAAGCACCATATATAAGGAGGGAAGTCCTAACAGAGCTTTCTGGCTTTACAAACACATTTTTATAAGTTCTCAATGTGAAATATTTTCTCCTGTAAAATGTAACAAATATCATGGCTTGCTAAGGAAACATCCCTTTCTAGACCTGAAGCTCATAATTTTCTCCTTTTATTTACAGAATGCCCACTTTCTGCAATTACTTCAGTTTTCCAGCCCTCTCTTCACCCATGCACACCCTTTAGGGAAGTAATTTCTTGTCTTTATCATAGTTATTAAAGCAAAAATGAGTTGAGTTTCATTAGAATAGAAGGTGGAAAATGCTGCAACTGTAGGCCAATATTTGTGTTTCATCTTTTAGGGAAAAAAAACCCTAAAAGGCAGATTTCAGTCTTGCCTTAGTGACAGAACCCTTATTTTTGTGTCCTTTTCTAGGTATGCTGATATTCAGTGCTCTCAGGCACAGGATGGGATTGTTGGGGTGTCCTGTGCAGGGCCAGGAGTTGGACTGGATGATCCTTGTGGGTCCCTTCCAACTCAGGACATTCTGTGATTCTGTGATTTGTTTCTGTGATTTACATGGTCAATGAACTTACATTCTATTTACAGAGCTGTAAATAAACATCAAATTTGTGGGAAAATACCTTTCAGCATCACCTGGAATGATGGGGAAGGGAGCTGCATTAATTACCCAGAACAGCACACTCCCTGTAATTCTCTAGACACCAAAACTCAGGGGGCTACAAAGATTGCTGAGCTTCGGGGAGCAGCTGTGACAAAGTCTCCAGCACACACCAGGTGTTTCTTTCTTACCTCTTGAGCAGAAAGGAAGTGAATGTGCAATAATTTCCTCTCGCTGTCCACCAAGGGTAGAAAAGTAACAGTAACATCATCGTCAGTGTTCAAATTAGCACCAGCGCCTCGATTGCCATAGCCGTCATTCTCCATGGCAACCAGGGCGGAGAAATGGCCCCTCGTGTAGCCCAGAGCTATGGGACTCTTCCAACAAAAACTCTGTTCCCATAACAAAGGCAAATACACACCTGTGGGCAAGGAAAGCACAGGGCAAGGCTCAGAACTGCTGCTCAACAGGGAAGGGTTTTGATACAAACCGTGTGGTTTGGGCCAAAGAGAAGCACAGCACATTTAAAACATGCATGGTTTGGTCTGCACTGACACGGGCCACACTTTGCAGTAGAGCAAATTGTTGTTAATTAACACAAGTCAATCTTTGCAATGCAAGTTTAAACACAGGAGTTTACAATTACAACCACTACATTACCACAGCCCTAAAATTGATGGTCTATAGTGCAGTGATGAAAAAAAAAACAAGATTAGAAAAGCTGCCTTTTATGTTTGATAATTCTTCTTATAACTGAAGAAAAAAAAAAAGATTCTGCATGACAGAAATAAAGGTTACAGTCAGATGTCTATTTTTACCAGAGCAAAAATTCCACCATCTGCTCACAAAACTTATCATTAAAAGAATTCACTGCACAAAATGTTACTCAGCACTGATGTAACCCATCCCAGAGAATGGGACTGCTCATATACAGTACTCACAGATTAAATTAACACACATCAATTATTCATATCAATTACAAAAAAAAAAAAAGAAAGGAAAAAGCACCAAAAAGCTGATACGACCTTGCTCAGCTACAACCAACACCTGATGTCACAGATTCTGAGAAGAACTGCACTTTTTCTCATCACCATTTTTAGCAATAAAGACAGCAATTTGCTCGAGGTCTCAAAATAAAACTGGAACTCCTTTCTTCCAGGAACATAAATAATTCTTGGTGTGTACTGCTGCAAGACAACTTAAGCAAAAGCACAGCTCACCTTGTGACAGGGTAAAAATAGCCCCACATAAACTCAAGTGCACATGTAGCATAGCAACCCCTCCTAGTACAGCTGCTGCTGCAAACAGCTCCTCACAGCCATGGAGAGGGAAGGGCAAGGCTAAAATGGGAACCTGAGGCAGGGGTGGCTTTGGAGGTTCTGCTTAAGTGCTGAGCTCATCTTTTTGTACTGCAGTAGAAATTAGTGGGGGCTACCAGTAAATAATTGTGCCTTTTTTCTCCCCTCCTTGTTTTTGAATTAGCAATCAAGGGCTACCTAGAAGTGTTGCCATTTGTTTAAAATTAAGAGTCCTACAAGTTTTTACAACACCTTGATTTAAAGACAGATCTTTCAATACATTCTTAGCCCTCCCTCCTGTCCCTATTATCAAGTTTCACTCTAAAGCAATGTTAAACACAGAAAGTGAAAAACACAGGATAAGTTTCACCAGAAAGTTTCAAACCTTTGCATTTAAGGGCAAGAACCAAACATCCAGACAAAATTAAAATTTACACTGAAGATGACATCCAGCCAAATGTAAGGAAGAGAGTCCCTCAATTCCTTGGAGCACAGCTATGTGAACTTTCAGGACTGAAACTCATCTGCTTGCCTCCATCTCTACACTGAAATTCAGCAAGTGTTTGGAAACCTTCCTTCACCATTGTTTTATCCTGGTGAAAATTCCACACTAATCATTTCCCCAGGACAGAAGGCTGTGCTGCACTTTCCATTCCTCCTCAACACTGTGATGAGCTCCACAAGAAAAGAATTTTAAGCATTGCCAGGGAGAATATCTAGTGCTCTTAAGAGTTATAAAAGTCACTGTGATATAAAGCCAGGAGGTCATGTAACAACAGTTGACAGGAACACAAGCCACAGAAAATAAAGAGGATGGGCTGACACCTATCCTGAGGCCACCCAGACAGGATTCAGTTTCTCCAGCCTGACCTGATGATCACTTCAGTCAGTCACCATTTTTCCTGTTCAATTTTAAAGGCTGTACATTTGTGCCACTAAATACATGTGGCTAGACCAGAAAGGTCATAGAGCTTGAGAAAACAGATCTTCCACCACTGAAGCTTTAGGATTTACAGAATTAACAGTCAGCTGGAATCTGGGGAACAAGGAGGCTGGCAATTATGGGATTCACAGCAGCTACAGCAAGGATGCCAAGCTGGAACAAGGAATCCTGGGAAAAAAGTATTTTAGGGGTGGCTAAGAGGGTGCTACAAACTGATCCATGATGTTGAACAAGCATTTAAAAAATTCAATTCTCCATTTCTATTATAGAGTGGTTTGGGTTGGAAGGGACCTTAAAGCCCATCCAGTTCCACCCCCTGCCCAATCTTCCACCTTCCCTGTCCAACCTGGCCTTGGACATTCCAGGGACTTTTCTGGTGGATGTGATGTTAAACAGAGGCAGGGACACCCCAGCACTCCCCAGAGCTGCAGGTGCTGAGCAGAGCCCACACACAGGCCCAGAGCAGGAGGCTCCTCCTGGCAGCCCAGCCCACCCACCTGGGGCTCAGCTGTGCCAATGGCATTGGATGAGCACACATTGACCACAAACATGTGGCTGGCCAGGGAGAGGAGCAATTCCAGTTACTGTGACACTGGACTCCAAGTTCACCTGTTCCCAAGGCTGTTTCCATGCATGGATGGATGGGGCTTGTGGCAAGCAAACCTCAAGCTGTAACTATTTGGCTGCCTAAATTCCTGGAAACCTGTGTGCAGTAAAAGGGAGTTCCAGGCACCCTTCTGGTTCACAGAGCAAGAAAATTTCAGCACATTTAGGCCATGTAACACTTTGTCTGCCTCGATGCCCAATCTAGGAAATAAAACCTTTGCAAACCACTAAGCCTTGGAGTTAAAAGCAACACAAAGCTGGAGTGTCAGATTTAAGTGACACAAGTACTGTCCCTTCCCAGCTGCCTTTCATCATCAAAACAGAAGTTAACATCTAACTACAATGACTACTAAACTTCTAGACTCTTCAAAAAGGTAATTAATTTCCCTACATGAAGTTTTGTTATTGCCCCAAACTTAGAAGCCAAGACTCTAAATAGTTATAAATTAACTGCACAGCTTAGTGTTTTCTACAGATCATGGCCTTGCCTCCTTCCAAAATCACCACATTTTTTTCTTCCAAATCACAAAGATGTTTTGGGAAGTCCTCGGCTAAGCTATAAATAAAGAGTGGGTCACCATCAAGCAGATGTACTTGAGGCCAGGAACATAAACTGTGGGCAAAACAGATGTCCCAAGCCCTGGAACACACACAGCTCCTTCCCCATGGTTCTGTTTACAGCTCAGTTTGTGCAGATGCTCCCAATCCCCTCTCATGTTTTATTATTTGAATAATAAAGTATTAGCCTGTCACAGAGGGGAAAGTTGCCCAAACACAGAGTTGGTTTGCAAAGCAGCAAATGCATCTTTAGAAATCTACAGATGTTAAGTCTAAGCAAAACTGGACTGAGTCATCTTCACATTTATCTTAAGGACAGTCAGGCTGTCCTGAAGACAAGGAGGGAAAAAATTCAGAAAGAACCTGATCAAGCTATGCAAAATTATAGTACTGATGGGAAATAAGTCAGTATTCACACTTGCTGTAAAGTGTGAATCACTGAAACACAAATAAAATTTTTATTCCCATTTAAAGTATCATGGAATTCACTTTTACAGGCACCATACCCACTTATAAAATGAAAAACTTCAAGTTTGGAGACGATTATTTTGTTCTTTTTAACAGCAAATGAAAATTTATCTACAATAGTATTCCATCCTTTTCCAGACAGTCACTTCATGTCACTAGTGATTTACAGCCCACCCCTGTTGAAAGGTGAATTTAGAAAATGAAAGGCTTACCTTGGAAGCGGGTATATCCTAATGTTTCTCCCCGAAAACTCTTGTAATATTTTACTCCATAAACTATAATTGGTCTTCTAAGAATATGTGCAAGTACAAAAATGTGTGTCTGCTCCAAACTCGCTCCAGGCTGAACCAAACACAAAGAAAGACAGAACTTGAAACAGAACTTACCATCCTCTACTTTGAAATTTGAAAAACAGTCTTCAAATTGAGAGAGAAAATGCTTTTAAGAGTGATAAAGCTTTGACAGGAAAAACAAAAGACTGGAAAATTATTGGAAATAAGGAAAAACATTTCAGCTTGTCAGCTGTCAGTAGTAATTCTCTGTCCTATTGCCCAGATTCATTGTAATGGATTTCATTCCCCACTTAGAAATGAAACTCTACATAACGTTAGGTCTAAAAATAATTCCTTCATCTGAGGGCACTTTAAGGCAAATACCTTTTGATGATAGGAAAAGGGCACATACAAAACAAATCTCAAAAAAATAGCACCAAAATCATGTTTATACTTTAAAAGAGGAGCTAAAATAACTCCCATAGCTGGAAGCTTATAGGAATGTAAATCTCATTTTGGAGGGCAGTTATAAAATCTCAGCTTGCTGGAGTTTGAGCAGTGTAAGCTGACAGATTTGGAGGTGTGTTTGGGAGGTAAAAGTGCTGCAGGAGCTGGATATTAAACTTATGATTGTCTATGAGTTTGTTCTACAGACTTCACTCTAATACCACCAGTCTTTTTTTGTGTTGCACTGCTTAGTACGAAGCTCAAAAATTGTAATTTCAAATGAACCTTTCCATATCAGCAGAAAAGCTTCCCCAGTAAGATTTTAATATCACTGGCTTAAGAGGAATATTCTTAGTTCATAGAGAAATATTCTTACTCCCAAAAAACTCTTCTAGTTCTGAAACTTCTTTCCAGCTATTAAAATATCTATTCCAAAAGCCCTTTGACAAAGGAGTTTCCTTACCTGGCTTGCAAGAGAGAGAATGAATGCCCAATCTTCCTGCCACTGTTCCTCTCGCAAGGAGAAATGTAAACCGAAGCTTTGGGAATACCACGATTCCCACTCTTTCCAGCGTGTGTAGAACCTAAAATGTTACACAGAGAGAGAAAAAAAGTGGTAAAGGCAAAAATATTTACTCAACCACCACAATCCTGACAGCAGTATTTAACCTTCATCCCAAGAAGGGAGAAGAGAGAGAGCAAGTGCAGGAAAACTGAATTTTGTTTTGTTTTTTTATCTTCAGGAGACTCCATTTATCAATCTTCACTTAAGAACCACTTAAAAAAAAAGGACATGATCCAAGCTCCTACCAGGCTCATGCCTAGTTTGATACCTCCTGCAATAGGGATTGTTTTGGTTTTTTGCAAGTCTTATTTAGGCTTATTGAAGTGTCGATATACACGGAATATAAGTAAGACATTCCATTTCATACAGCAGGAGTTGCTCATTCTTCTCACACAAAAAATAGGTATTGTCTATTTTTAACCACATCATGAGTCAATTAACTTCAAAATGCTTGTATCTCAATTTCCAACAGCCCGTGGTTAAGAGGCAGAACCTGTTTTATACCAGATTTTGGAGCAAAGGGATGGTAATTCCACATTATAGGGAGTTGTAAAGCAGTGTGGATAAGAATCAAATATGCAAAATTGGATTTAGTTTAGTTTAGTCATGATATTTTATTTAACCATTTACCAAGAAAAATGACACATTAAGAGGAAGGTGCTTGCTTTTTAAAATTTTTAACTCTGTCCAATCACCACCCTATGGAAAAGCCATAACTTTGTATTAGGAACCAGGATTTAGGGAACAGTGCTAAGCCAATTTTTAAACAATGGCCTTTACCGTGAAAACAAAGAAACCATTCTGAAGTTTCAGCTTATTAAAAACGTCACTGAAATGAACTAATTTAATTAAAATCTGAGAATATCAGCAGGCAGTGAGTGTGTGTGGATAAGATCTTTCCTATGCTTTCAGTGAAGGTGGAATCACCTTAAAATCTTGTGTGTAGGACAGCAGCCACCAGCCAGGCTGGGTTTCCTGCGTCCAGGAAAACCTTTGCATGGCTTAAAATTCCTGTTATTGAGGTATTTGGATAGGTCTGATTGACAGTAATATCTACAGGGAATCTTCTGGATCTATACTCCAGGTTTTATCTAAACACACCAACACTTCCACCTTTGAACCTGATAAATATTTTGCCTGTTTTCTCTCATAAATTTCTACCAGTACTTTGTGTTAAATTCATTCCCAGTTCTCCTGAAAGAAATTTAATCAGATTCTGGGGGAAAGAAAAACCAAAGCAAAGCAACAACAAAAACTCCCACACCACCAGAATGAGAGAAAAAGTCCAGAAAATTCAAGGGAAAAAAGAAAAAAAAGAAAACACCAAACTACTCCCTAAAAGATGGATTGTGAAAGTGTTCTCCTAAAGAAGTTTCTTCCCTGAGTTAGTCAGACAAGATTTTGATCTCATTTAAAGCAAACTTTTCAGGTTAACACAAGAGAACTGAGTGCATCCATTAAAGAATAAAATTCTGAAAGTCAACTTAGGGCACTGTGCCTGTTCTCCAGCAAAAGCTAATGGTGGAATACAAAAGGGGCACTTCAAAACACACTTTTGTGTAAACTAAAAAAGGGGAGTTATTGAAAGGTGAGTAGAAAAGACTCCACAGGCCAGAGCCTCTGGGAACTTCACTGTGGAGCTTTTCTGAGTACCAGACACAGACTGTCTCTGGTAAATAGATTTTTCTTTGTTCAGCATCTAAACAAACATAACAAAACAAGGTCAAATGAGTTACATGAGTGTTTTCTGTCTGACTATAAAAATACCCATTTTTAAGTGTCTTTGTGGAGGCTTTGAAGAATAATTCCACTAGATAAAAGTTTAAGCAGGGATTGCATTTAAGAGCCTGTTCCAGTGACGACATCTCTTCCTATCAGCCACATGTCCTAGCCCACAAAATTAAATGTATCTTCTCAAATGGAATGTATGCAGCACTTACAGGATGTACAGAATGATCAATTTACAACAAAATCTGGCTAAAAGATTTATTCTAAAGACTTGTTTCTAACAAGAACATGACTTGTTCCTTGAAGACTTGTTCTTTCTAGTCTGAAGTTTTGTTCCCTTGAAGGAGCACATCAATCAGTTAAAAACTATGCTTCTAATAAGGATAAAGATTACACAAATACAGAGTAAAATGAAAATTCT
This sequence comes from Melospiza melodia melodia, assembly GCF_035770615.1. Classification (NCBI taxonomy): domain Eukaryota; kingdom Metazoa; phylum Chordata; class Aves; order Passeriformes; family Passerellidae; genus Melospiza; species Melospiza melodia. Next base: position 3,434,385 of record NC_086202.1, read on the forward strand.
GTCTAGACATAAACTAAAAAGCTTAAAAGATTGAGTAGGCTCTAAGTGAGAGTTATGTTAAGATACAGCAGTAAGTCAACCACAATTAACACCAATATTTTAGGAGCTTTGGTCCAAAGCTCAGTAGTTTGCAGCATGTTTTTGGATACCATGTTTAGTTTTGTTACCATAAATAACAAGACCTGTTCTATGCTAAATTTCTGTTCTGGCCTCATGGGAGCTGTCTGTGATGCCAGGGACATTCCTGCATGGTTGAGGTGCACACTCCATGCTGAACAGCTCCAAAGCAGTGACAGATCCTCTCAGACACTGGTTCTTGGGAGAACTGCTTCTGAAGCATCATTTTCTGGAACCCAGCTCTGGATGCTAATTTGAGGGGTTCTCCCTCAACAGCACAAAATTTACTCACAGGTACCCCTAAATGAATCTTCTGTACAGCAAGAGGTCAGGGACAGTCTTTCTGCAGTATGTGCTGACAGTGTTTCTCCTGTCCTTGACTACAAGAACATCAAAGAAATGATCACCTGTGACTGGGATTATCAGTCTTTATCAGCTCATCCCTTAGTCCAGGACACCCTGGAGAGCTGCTGGACACCACTGGGGGAACAACTGAGATTGTCCCTCTAGCAGAAGGAAACCACAGCATCCAAATAAAGAAGGTCAGTGCAAAGCAAGAAAAGTTGTTTTACAGAATGATAAATCAATTTTATGGCCAAATGACAGAACCAGTTAAATGTCAACACTGTCTGCTTTACTACCATTATTTCAGCAGACAGAACAGGGATAAAAAGAGCAATCCTGAGTAAAGCTGTAACTAAGCAGATGGAATGAAAACACTGAAAAGTTTATAAAGAATAAAAGGCTATCTTCTACTAACAATCTTCTGCACAGCTCCCACCGAGCAGCAAGGCATGGCATGTGCATGATTTACATTGCCAGGACACAAACTGCAGCTGCAGTAACTGTGGTTAGTGCATGCCTGACAAGTATAAAGTATTTTAGTGTTTGAAATGCCATTTGCTGAGCATCACACCCCATCCCTGAGTTCACAGCATCCAAGTTTCCAGTGCTCCTATTTAAAACATGAGATGAAGATCCCAGCTGGGACCACTGGACAGCTTTGAGGAGCACAACCCACAGGTGTCTTGGGCTGCAATGTAAGATGTGGCTGGGGCTGTGAATTCTATTGCCATCTGTCAGAGGTGGGGCACTTATCTCTGTTCATGGGGCAGTTTTCTTTATCTCTTCCACAACCAATCCTCCCTCCAGGAGATCTCTGCTGTCCATGGCCAGTGAGTGTCCCTGCATGGCTGATCCAATCCCACCATCCCATGGGGAGATGCTCCGCCCAGGGGAGGAGCCAAGCATTCCTGCCTGGATCCAATCTGAGCTTTGGGACACCCCAGCAGCCTCTGCCCCCTGCACTGCCAGAGGAGCAGCTTTGTGCTGCCCTGCATGGCCAGAGGGAGCCCAGGCCCATCTGCAGCAGCCCTGGAGCTGCAGAGGAAAGCTCCCCCCTTGTGCAGGATCCCTGCTGCAGCAGAGCCACAGCTGGCACTGCAGGAGGGCTGAGCCCCCCTGGGATGGGCTGGGACACCACCCTGACCCACGGGGTGCCAGAGCATGTTCTGACTCTGGCAATTGTTTGGTTTGGGTTTTCTGTTGTTTTTTTGTGGTACTATTGCATTTGTATTTTTAATTTTCCTAGTAAAGAACTGTTATTCTGTTATTTCTATTCCTGTATTTTTGCCTGAGAGCCCCTTAATTTCAAAATCATAACAATTTGGAAGGAGGAGATTTACATTTTCCATTTCAAGGGAGGCTTCTATCTTCCTCAGCAGACATCTGGCTTTTCCAACCAAGCCAGCAGGGTACTGGGGAGGGCAGGCAGTGGGGTTTGGCTGCTGCAGCAGGGGCAGGAGCTGCCCAGACTCACCAGTGGGAGCAGTCGTGTAAACTGTCGTGCAGGGCCTTGCGGGATGGGGCTGGGACACCACCCTGACACACAGGGGGACAGCTCCTGCTCTGACTCTGGCAATTGTTTGGTTTGGGTTTTCTGTTGTTTTTTTGTGGTACTATTGCATTTGTATTTTTAATTTTCCTAGTAAAGAACTGTTATTCTGTTATTTCTATTCCTGTATTTTTGCCTGAGAGCCCCTTAAGTTCAAAATTATAACAATTTGGAGGGAGGAGATTTAAATTTTCCATTTCAAGGGAGGCTTCTACCTTCCTCAGCAGACACCTGGCTTTTCCAACCAAGCCAGCAGGGTACTGGGGAGGGCAGGCAGTGGGGTTCTGCTGCTGCAGCAGGGGCAGGAGCTGCCCAGACTCACCAGTGGGAGCAGTCGTGTAAACTGTCGTGCAGGGCCTTGCGCAGCACGGAGTCCTTGTCGTAGATGCCCCAGGTGGCCTGGAGCACCGAGTCCAGCAGGCAGTCCCCGGCCGTGCGGTTCCACAGCGCGTACAGCCTGCTGTCCAGCCGTGTCCCCAGCTCCAGGGACCAGTTAATGATGGGAGACTCCTCCTCCAGCTCTGCAACGGCACAGCCAGCTCTTCAACAAGCTCTTGTTTATCTCAGGGAATTCACACAGCACAATAATGGCATAGTCTCAATGACCTACCCCTTTGCATGAATAAAACTCTGTTTTATACTCTGTCTTCATACCACAATTGATGCCTCAGGTTTTAGTTTTTATATATTTCAGATTCTGCACTGCTTTAGTATGCATTTCTGAGCTTCATATCAGGGGATGGTGAGCTCTGTGCACAGAGCAGGGAGACAAAAACAATTCCTGCTCCAGCTGGGCACCAAGGACAAATGATCCAAATCTCAGCCCAGGAGCACAAACACCGTGGGCTGCAGAGAGAAAAACAAGCAGGGTGGGACTGCAGGGCTAAAGCTGGAATGGGACAATGAACTGCAAGGTGCAAATGGAGCAGAACTGATCCCAGGGACAGAGCCCGTGCCCGGCCGTGCATTTTGGGGCCATTTTGGTTCATCTTGGGTGCAGCCCTGGCTGGGCTCTGGTGCTGCCCAAGGTGGATCCATGGAGGCCTTTTAATAAATCCCTGCTTTATTCTTTAACTTTGTCCAGTCTCTGTTCTAGGCCAGCCCTCACAGCTCTCATGTTGAGCCCTCACAAGGCATCAACATGAACAGGTCAACTACACTGGCTGTGGAAATTTCTTTTACTGTCAATAAAATAAACCAAAACCAAACCCCAGCTTCCCCCATCATTTGTTTGAGAATTGCTACTGAAATGAAAAGACTTTTTTCAGTTTTCCTTAAAAAGCTTGTGACTCAAAACTGACTTTTAAAGATTTTTTAAAAGCTCTACAAACATGATTTTTACAGACTCCATTCTCCCTCTGCCTCATAAATGGACTGGAAATGTTAAAATTAAAATAATTTTACATGGGCAGGTAGTGACAGGACAAGGGGGATGGCATCCCACTACCACAAAGCAGGGTTAGATGGGATGTTGGGAAGAAATTGCTCCCTGTGAGTGTGGTGAGCCCGGGCACAGGCTGCCCAGAGAAGCTGGGGCTGCCCCATTCTGGAAGCTGCTGGTTTGGAGCAACCTGGTCCAGAAGGTCTTCAAGGTCCCTTTCAGCCCAATCCATTCTGTGACTTTATGAATTCCAGGGTGCAGATCCAGTTGAAAGCATCCAACCTCTATTTAAAACATGTTCATGGACAGAGCCACGTATATACAGACACATATAGTCTATTTTTAGGAAGAGACACATTGTCTAATGAAAAGCCAGGAGTGATCCCAGCTGTTCTCAGTGCATTTACCTTTCTGAACATCTCTGTCAAGTACTTCATCAAACAATTTTTCCTGGACTGTGGGCGGTAAATCTTCAATATCTGAAAAAAATAGAATGCAAATACAAGAGTCACTAAATGTAACTGTAAAAGAGACATCAGCAGCTGCTGCTCAGGAGGACTCACAGAACAGCTTTTGCCCTATCAGCACTAACACCTCCTCTGGAAAGCTGCTGTCATGTGTGACCCAAGGCTTTGCAGAGCTGCTGAGGCAGGTTTGCATCTCAGCCTCACTGTCACACCTCTGATGCAGAAAGGATCATCACAGCATGCATAGGGTAAGACTGGATTTCTCTGAAGGAGAAAGTGAAGAACAAGCACTTTGAGGTGAGAAATTTTACAAAAGAGTATTTTTACTTTCAACCCTATTGTATTTTAGCACAGCTTCAATCCTAAGCAATGCTTTTCCACCCATCTGGAATGGCTTCTCCTCTGCACTCTATCCCAATGGACAGGGATCCATTCCCAGTTTGTCAAGGAATGTGTTCTTCTCCAGAACATTCCCCTCCTTTGTGATCTCATTCAGGCTTCAATGAAACAGATCTGAGACCTCCAATGGTTTGCAGCAATTAAAAAACAAGAAATGGGAAAACTACTGAGCTATGCCATAGAAAATGCCAGTACTGACAACTGCTCCAAGAGCATTACAGACAGAATTTGCAACTACCTAATAAAAAAGGGGAAAAAAGGTGGAAATCTGTATAATGGGCAGAACTGTTTTGTGACTGCTGTATCATTTAAAGCAACAAACACTGTCACACATTCTAAAACTCAGCATGTGCCACACAGTAAATATTTGCTCCTGGCCTGCATTCCAACAGAGGATAAGCAGTAAAGGGTTGCCAGGCAGAGCAGCAACCAGAGAAACTTCACTGGTTCCAGCACAATCATGAAACTTAAACATGTGGAAGTGAAGGCAGTAATAAAATAGGAACAGGAACATCCAGCACCCCTTCAGGCACTTTAGGGGATAAGGACTGGGGCCTAAGTGGTATTTCAAGGACACAAAGATCTCTCTTAATTGCAGTGTGGTAGCTGCCAGTCCTGCTCAGATGTCCAGTACCCCAGGGCTTTAAGCCCACTTTTAGGCACATGAGTTGCTACTGAAGCACATTAATGCCTGCTGCAGGCAGGGTGATGTGGAGTGGTCTTTTTTTTTTTTTTTTTTATGATTGATTGGGGCTTTAAAGCTAAAACTGCTTGCAGTGACCAGTAATCAATGTAAAAGCTTTGCTCTCTAATATCCAAGCACTGGCTCTTCAGGAGGATCCAATCTGTTTATCTGAAAGGTTGAGTGGAAACTGGTTCCTAAACTACATTGTTCAGGTAACATCTGAGCAGGATTGTGTGATTTACATTTCTATCCTGGGAAATGCTCTCTGGAGCCAAACTGCAAAAGATGTGCAGTTGGCAAAGCGTGAGTAAAGTAGAAAGTCTTGATGCACAAAAGCTTTTGAACAGCTTTATTTTTTAATTACTAAATGGCTACTACATGACTCAAAGATCTGCACACTGCTTTAAGATGTCTCTCTTGGAAACACTAAACAAATTCTTAAGCTCTGGAGAGAACATTTCTCACATATTATGAAATCCTTGTTGCCCCTTTCCCCTCTCTCCCCTAAAAAGCAATGAAATTTTTCTCTCCCAGACACCCCATGTGCCTCACACATGACCCACAGGGTACAACTGAACACAGCACCTCAGCCAGGTGCACAAGTGGTAAATATTATCCAGAATTTTGTAGAGGACATGAGGTAACACTCAACCAAAGGGGTTCCAAATAGAATTCTTGCCATGTTTTTTTATAAAAAAGACAAACAGATCTGCTGATTGGCACAGTTTGCAGCTACACATTTTCTTACTAGAGGTAGCACTTCTATTAAAGGAAACAGCTTCTGAAGATTACAAGTCTCCTAATAGCTCCTTGCTAATAGGTAAACATTCTCTTGATCTCGGAGCACCTCAAAAGTATTCAAAAAGTGCTATTGCTACAACTAGGTAAAAAAAAAAACAGCTCTGGGCCTCAACAGCAAGGACTGGAAGCTAAAATAGCCATGTGAAAAGTCACATCACAGACCAGAAATGTCTGGGCTCCAATCCTCACTTTAAACACAGCCTTTCCTTAGAACGCACCACTTGTCTTCCATTTCTTCATGTCTAAGTAGGGCAACAGATGCTCAGTTCACAGGAACAATGTATGGACTGAAGTGTGCAAATACTGAGTAATCAAATTCAACTACTAAATCTGACCTAATAAAATAGGTCTTAATAAACAAAACTCTTAATAAATTAATTAATAAGCCTCTTAATGAATAAAACCTACACACACATCACCACCACAAAGTCAAAATACCTAATTTTCAACTAGTGGCCAAGCAATAAAATCTTCCAGCAGGAAGAAGGGGTTTGTAGCTACCTGCAGGCAACGTGAAGGTGACAAGGTCAGTCAGAAAATAGCAGGCAAAGTCTCCCTTGCGCTGATGCAGAGATGCGGCGATTTCACGGCGGATCTGCTCCGTGACCTCGGGACACACCATGGCAGGAATGCACTTGGCTGCATGCTGGGACACCTGTGAAACAACACATTACTGCACTCAGGATCAGCCCTTTCAGTATAAAGATGTGGGAGGGATGACCACCAGCAGAAGGAGTGCAAGAGAGCTGTAAACAATGGCAGCCTGAAAAATGTAAAGTTTAGTGACTCTTCATGAAATGTCTCATTTGTCATGGAAATGATAACATAGACCTGGTTAAAACACCTTTAAATTGAAGAAGTGAGTTAAAAGGTGACCACTCCCAGATGAAAAAGAGGAAAACAATAGGTGAGAGCTCATAATAACAGCAATCTTAAATCTCATGCCTGAGTCAAGTCTAGACTCAACAAAACTTTATTAGCACTGCACACAACAGTTTCCTACAATATTCCCAAAAATTATGAAGCTAAGACAGTTCAATTTCTCCAGTTCACTGGCAGCAGAAACCCATTCAATGATGGACAAGTGGCACAGGGATGACACCAGATGCATATAAAAAAAGGCACCTTTAAGACCCACATTTTCACTCATTCATATGCTAGAAAAGGAAATTATCACTGGGGCTCAAACACTACCAAGCATTTCCAGAAATTACAAGATGAGTCAGTATTCCTAGGCACTGAAACAAAACCAAAACCAAAAATCCCTAAGACATTATTTCAGTAAATTGACTTGTTTTAAAACATGTAACTCCATCCACAGAGTTATGTAAGCAGCACAAAGCTGCTGATATTAGTCGTATATAAATATATACTCAAGGCTTTAGCTACATTTGTCTTGCTTCATCTACTCTTCTTAATTATTCAACATTGAGCATTCCATCATCTTTATGTGCTTTGTAGGCAAACAGCAGCTTTCAGAATTGCACTAAGCATCAGGGAAGGAGGCAGAATACAAATCTGGCTTTGATCAGGTGAGGAACCAAAAGTCTGAGCTGAAGGAAAAGGACAAAAAAAGGTAACAGAATTATTTACAGGGCAAAGATGGAGAACAGCAGAGGTCACCAGAAGCGAGGTGACACAATGGAACATGGAAGAGCAAAACAGAGGAATTAGTCTACAAAATGGGCAAGGAATAGAAAAAAAATGCAGCAATTTTGCAAAGCAAGAAATCTGCCTCTCTCTGGAAGAGAAGCTGCCCCAAAAGCCAGGAAAGCCAGCCCAGGTAGATTATTCATTAACAAAGTGAGAATAAACTGCGCTGTCATTGATGTCAGTGCTTTGCTTTGAGAGCATTTCCTCTCCCTCACCCAGAGCACAGGAAGCCTCACAATAGCTCACTTCCACTGCCAGTAAAGTCCCAACATGTGCCAAGACTGTTCATTAATGAGCAAACTGAACATCCTCAGCACCATCACAGGGAGCCTCTTAAAGCCAACTCACTCCTTGAGGAGAAATCCAAAGCACAAGGCGGCGATTCGCGTAAATTCCACCAGCAGCACAAAGCAGAGCTGTGCACCACTGGCTGCACACAGCTCCCCACAGGGCTGCTCCACGGCTGCAAGGGCCAGGGGAGCTGACTCACCTCAGTGAGGAGGATGGCCAGCATGTCCTGCCTCTGGAAGCGGATGGCCAGGTGCACCAGGGTGTAGCCCACGTCGAAGGCGGACGGGCGGTTCAGCAGCCGCACCTCGTCCGCCGTCAGCTGCCGGGCGATGTCCCCTCCGGACGACTTGTAGGCTTCCACAGCAGCCAGGTCACCTTCCACGACTCCTGAGGGCACAGAAACAACACACAGCCCGTTTCAGACACCGGGGAGCCATTCTGCAACAAGCCACCTCATCTCACAGCTCACCTGCAGCTGTTCTGTTACAGGCCAAACAACAGATGATGATCAGCTGCATAGCAAGGAACTTGCCAATTTTTTATTATTTTAGGCAGAAGGCTACAAAATATTTACACTTACCTCATCTCAGACCATTTCTATTACCCACACTAGCTGGAAAATGTAAGAGATCAAAAGGCAGCTCAGAAGTGGACCCATGATGAAACACCAGCAGTAACAGACACACGCATTTCATTTAACCAGAGAGGAATAACAGACACACGCATTTCATTTAACCAGAGAGGAAGTAATTTCTTCATAATAAATAGATTAATTTGATTATTTAATCACCAATTACTAGATCATAGAAATAGGATCTATTAAAAGGTTTTTGGCCTAAAAGTTTTATTTTTTTTGATAACAATACAAATGGTATAAAGCATAAATTTTTCTCTTCAGCTCACCATCTCTGCTACTAATGGAGCCTGAGAGTTTCACTCAGGATACTCTATTAAAACTGAATTAAAGAGAAATTAAATACACTGTGTGTACCTTTAAAGCAAGATGAGAGGAACAATGAATGACCCAACATCTTCTAAAGTCCCTGGCAATCTTGATTTATGTCCCATGCTTCCTATCAAGCCCAATCACGCTGAATGCATTCCTCAGCTGCAATTATCAGAATACACCATCAGTAAGATGTGGAGCTGCTAACAGGATCTGTTCCAATATAAGCCTTCCTAAATTTGGAAATTCCTTCAAATATATTCTATTTTAGGTGCGTGGTCCACGAGAGAACAGTGCAGAGCTGAACTGAGGAAACAGAAGTGTCCCTAAAGCCTTCTTTACTGGAGCAGTAAATGGAATCTCACTCCTGAGAAGCAGCTCTTGTTGCAGCAGCTCAAGCAGAGAAGAGCACAGATGACAAATGAGAAAACCCTGTCCCTATTTTCTGCAGCTAAACCTCCTTCCTGAGAGTCAGCAGCTGAGTGGAGGCTGCAGATTGAGACCCAACTCCATCCTTCACTTCATCTGCTCACCAAGACACACAAGCTGATGAACAGGAAAGGTCATCAAACCCAGTCAGGGCAATCACTCCCACTCAGGACATGAAATTAAATTTAAAAAAAGGAAAAAAACACAACACTTTCCACCCCCTCATCCCAAATGAGTAAAAATCCCCTACCAAAATTAAAAAAAACTCCAACACAACAAATTGAAATGGCTGCTAGCAGAGAAGCACAGTAACCACTGGCTTGCTGGTTAATCCAGGATTTAGAAAAGCATTCTTAGCTCAGCCAAAAAGTATCATTTTGAATGCTGAGATTATAAAGCTTTCAGAAGAAACACAGGGGGGAAATGGATTATCAGTGCAAGACATTTCTCTACGAAGTTATCGGCTGTGCTGTGTAAGCTTCCACAGATATCAGTTTGATTATTCAACAGTGGTCTGAAGCAGAGAAGTTCCAAAACAACAGTTCAACTGCAAATTTTAGTCATACAGTATCTACCCACTCATTCCAGAGTCCTAACAGGCCAGGGCAGAAGGAAAAGCACAGAGACAGTGTTTTGCAGTTTTGTGCTGCATGTGTCTGTCTCCTGTAAGGAGGACATTCCTGCTCCCCTCCAGCACTACTCCCTCATTCAGTGCCTGCCTGGGTGTTCTCCCCAGATGAGTTCTATCTGTTTTATTTTATTTTAGCTCTTGCTCTGTAGGAGTCAGAAGTGCCAAGTGTAGGACTTCATTTCCATGCAAGAAACATTTCTGCCACTGATAAGGCAATTCCTCATGGCTGTTGCAATGATCATTCCAACCAAATACTCCAAACTGGTATTTTGTGTGTGTGTGCAGATGTGGATGTGTATCCAGATAACAAATCAAATTTCTCATGACCTGCCCTCTTAAAACAAGTTATACCACAGCTCTGGCAAACCCAAGAATCAAAGGAAAGAAGAAACTTGATAGAAGAGCAAATTCTCTGCTATTTTATGATATCATTATTTTTTTATTGTTACATTAATTTAGGAGAAGCGCCTTGTCAAAGGCCAAAAGGCACATCAGCCCTTTTTGTATTTTAACCACTCCTACTGACACAGGGGAGACTCCTGTCACCACACCTGCACCTTCCACCACATCCCCCAGACAAACACACCAAACACCACCCAAGACTGCCAGGTGGCCATTCTGAGAATCCAAATACACACAACTGAATTTCAAAATCCAAACAAATATCCCTAAAATGATCTTTTGGTGACAGATGATCAGACCCGAATCACATTCCAGTCAGCCTGTCAAGCAGTACATTTTACTACAGCCTACTACTGGGAAATTCATCATTTTAATTGTTCTTCCAGTCCCCCACCCTCAGCTGCTTATTACCACCCCACTCTTCATCAAACCTCAGCAACAACTGAGCTGCAAGGCTGATGCTGAGGTGCTCACAGGAGGTCTGGCAATGCCTTTTTCAAGCACCAATTACTACAAGCTGCAATAAGGACCCAGATCAGTGACATGTGCTCCATGCAGCACTGCCAGTTCTGGAAGTTTATTCCCACATCTTGCAATACTTGACATTCCTCAAAGCCCCATGTCCTAGAATTACTGAAATTGTTATATAAGCTGTCAGTTAAAAAGTACATTTCTAAACTTTGCTGATGAAGTTTAAGCTCAAGATCAAGTAATACATCCAAACCAGGCAAACTGAGTATGTTTTCTAGGCCTTAATTAAAAAAATAAAGAAATGTATTTTTAGTAGTTTAGGTGCAGGGTTGGTGTGCTGCATGACACAAACCAGCGGAGCTACAGGTCACAATGTGACTGTGGGCATGGATACTATCTGGCCATCCTCTGGTTTTTAATCAAAACAGGTTAAAATTACTCTTTATAGCAGGGGGAAGCATCAGGAAGTTTTTGTTTGTCTAGTCCAACTCACTACTGCAGGGCTGATATTCCTTGGGCATTACAAGCCTCCTCGGCCCCTCTGAGCCACAGCAAGAAGTTAACATTTCTCTTTACCTGTTCTACCAAATATCTACTCCATGAAGCCACTTCAGAAGAACAGGGAAAATTCCTGACAGCCCATCAAGTGCCACCCTGCTTACAGTGCCAGTCCATATAATCCAAGGCAGCAGTGAACACAAAACCTAACAGTGACTGATAACAGGCAGACTGTTAGAAACATGAACCAGAAAAAACACAAATCTTGCCCCAGAACTATGAGGTGAATTTGCCTACGTGCACCATGCCTGCAGTTCTCGAATTCAGTATCTCCATGCAGAAACATGAACCAGAAAACACAAATCTTGCCCCAGAACTATGAGGTGAATTTGCCCACGTGCACCATGCCTGCAGTTCTGGAATTCAGTATCACCATGCTAAAATGAGACCTGAATATGCTTGTATTGACAATAGGAGGCACATTCCTACAAAGGCTTTGATTTCTGTGGGATGAGCCAGAGCCTCCAATTCATTAAGTCTATTTAAACAGAGCTCAAAACCCCCACTGTTTATGAGAAATACTACAGAAATATTTACTGATGTTCTAATTCCCAGCATTTCACAACACAGAAGTGCCTCATTACTTACACAAGCAGACTGAAGTGTGTCCTGTGCCAGTTGGATTATTCCCCACTGACACCCACTGCATTCCCCAGACTGGTAAAATGTCAAAAGGGAGAGTGGCACTGGCCTTAAGATTGTTCCCAGAACAGGCAGGAGCCTCCAGGAGCTCAAAGCCTTGTGAGGGCAGAGCCCTGAGTGGCTGCAAGAGCAGCACAAATGCAAACACACCCCAGTGACTCAGTGCCTGACCCACAGCACCACAGCTCTCCTTTACAGGGGACTCCAGAAATGTCCCTTTGCTGCTGCCCCTGAGTGCACCAGTCTGTGGGTACCCCTAAAATTCTGCTTGGCCCCATGTAAAATGTCTGACATCCTAAGGGAGAGGACAGAATGCCATGAGAAAATCCAGTGCAAGTCAGAATTCTGCATTTACAGGTTCAACTGTGCTCCCATTTTGCAATTCAGGCATTTCCTCCCATTGGAAGACTTTCACAGCATCAGGAGCCAAGGGTTTTTTCTTCTTCTAGCAAAGCCCTGCCTCTTAAAAACAGCACAGATCAGACATTTGCAATCTTGGTATATATTAGATGATAGAAATTAAGAAGGGTATTTCAAAAGACTAAATTTTAAAAAATATTAATCACCCAATTACAATTCTTACCATCTTGATACTCCTACAACTTTTACAACTTCCTTCTTTATTAGATGTCAACATTATACTCATATTAAATAAACCAGAATTAGCTGCTAAAACCAAACTATTTCAGCTTAAGGTGCTATTAAGTTTATACTTTAGAACATTTAAATATTTATAGGGTTTAGTGCAGTTACAGAAACCTGGAAAATATGCAAGACAGGCTCACATGCATTTCTAGAAAACCAAGTCCTGTTTTCCCTTAGTGCACTTTTCCTCTGGCTTCAGAACAGCCAGGCAGAAAAATTCCCAAGGAAAATACTACAGCACAGCCTTTATTTACTTCAGTACCTTTCTGATGGTTGTGGGGCACTGCCTGGCACAAGCTGGTAATGCAGGAAGGAAATTCTTTCAGCAGACTGCTGCAGCTGGCACTATCCAGAGAACACCCTGGGATTAGGGATTTCTGGGGTTCAAGGAGGCAGCAATGCCTCCATAACTCTGTTCTTCCATCTGAGCAGACTGCAAAAGGAAACTTTTCATCTTAAAGAGGTCACTGTGCCTCTGTGGGGGACAATGCCTTGAACTGCCTGGCAAGAGAAGGCAAATTGCTCAAAGAGCCAAGTTCTACATTTCAGAAGTCAGAAGTAGAGACAGCTCCTGCTGTAACATAAACCAGATCAGAGACAGAGCACAGAGCCCTGTGCTGCTTCTCTTCTGCCACAGATACAACTGCAAGTGCTCTGTCACAGAGATGCTCTCTCTCATTTACTCATCTAAGGCCTAATCCTCAGATTGGTTTAAGTGCCAGCAAGTGAGAGGCTGATCAACTGACCCACTAAAACCTAATTCTGACACCTGTTAAGAATCTCTTCTCCTCTAACCCAGACTGCTGAGGACCTGTGGCATTTTCTGGAGCTGAGTCAGTCCTCAGGCTCTTCCAACTCTTCACCAGGGGCACATCAGGGGGCCATAAATGAGGTTTTATTGATAGTGACTCACAATTTCATCCAAGGAAGAATTTGTCCTGAAGGACAGATTGCTTTGTAAGCAAATGTGACACACCAACTTATAAAAAAGAGGGTTTGTCTGAAAAACCTTTATGGGCCTTTTCCACACCCTTCTGTTCCTTCTCTTTTTGGATTTCCAGAGCCTCCCCTGTCAGTATTAGTACATAATCAGTAAGTCATAAGTACATAAACAGTAAGTCACTCTCCAGGTAATGACAGAGACAAAAACTTCTGTATCTTAAGATTTTTTTTGATTCTTCAAGCTCAGCACCTTGCATTAGCTAAAAAAAGAAGTAAATACTTCCAAGAAGACATGTACTTAAAACCTGAGCCATTCAATGCATGAGAGCATAAATATTGGTTATTATTTGTTCCATGCAAACAGCTCTTCTCCCCACATACAACCCCTGCAGTATGTTTTGAATGTATCATCACAGGACAAAGCAGCACAGATGTAAGAACAACTGTTTGAACATGGCCTTCTCCCTCTCTAATCTGTCACACCCCTTGTTACTTGCAGAGTTGTACCTTAAAGGGAGGCTGGACAGTGGAAAATCATTAAAGTTAATTATTAAAGTTAACCATCAGTGCTTCTAAGGGAAATTGAAATAACTGGTTTTAACTTGATCATTAATTCAATTATTTGCAGCATAAAATAACACAGTGTTTAAGAAAAGGAGTCAAGAACCAAAGTACAAGGAGTTATGATTTTGTGCCAGGGAGCAAGGCAGGAGAGTTCTCAGTCTCAAAGATGTACACACACAAATGTAAAGCATTTCTGACAGGACAGCTGTACAAGGCACAGAGGACATTACCCAGAGCTCTCCCAGCCAGGTGAGAGCTGTGATCTCACATCACTGGCCCAGCAGCCCAGCCCAGGGGAGCAGGGAGGGAGGCTGGGCTGTCCCACTCCCACCAGGGACTCTTCCCCCCAGGCACAGCCTGGCAGTGAGTGAGAGAGCCCTGCTGCACTTCCCTGAACAGCTCCAGCCCACACTGCCAGCAGCCAGGAGAGGTGCCCAGCCTGCTCCCACCCAGGCACTTCCCACTCCCACTGCACAGCATAAACAAAACCATCGAGGTCCAGCTGTAGCCTGGATGTGACAGGAAGTCAGTCTGAACTCACTACACCAGCAAAGAGAAACAAACCCCCCACAAAAACATCCCCTAACCCAGCTTCACTTCCTGACAGCCAGGAGGGCAGCAAGGGGCACCTGGGATGACCCTGGGTGGCAGTGCCAGCTGAAAGCACCTTGCTCATGCCACCTCCCTCTATGAACACTCAGAGAAGAGGCAGAGGCCCTGCAGGACACAGAGCAGGAGGTGCCTCTGTGTCTCCCAGAGCTGCAGGGCAGCGTGGGACACAGCCCAACAACCCCATGCCAATGTCTGGCCAGGGAGACTCTCCTTGCCCACAGGGCTCCTGAAGGCCTGGGTAACATATCTGGCACTAATTCAAAAATCTAATGCAGAGATAAAGCAGTTGACAAAGGAAAAACTAAGCAGACATAAATAGGAATACTAGGAATGAACATACAGTCCTTTTAAGGATGTACTGCAAAACAAGATTCATCACAGATTGCTCTAAATACTTTGGATTTGTTTAAGAAACACACTCTTAGTGGTTTCTTTCAGAGAGCTGAGAAGGATGTGTGCACCATCCCCACAGGGAGCTCTGGCCTGTGACAGCAATACCCACCTGACCTGAAGCAAGAGAAGAACACACTCTTGCAGCAGGTGACAAACAGGGGGAGCAGAAAGGAAAAGGGGAAGAAATGCAGTTTACTTCTAACCTGGCAGCTCAAGCTCAGGAGCTGCACTCACAACTCAGGAATCCCCAGCAGTGCCCTGCAGCAAACACACTGTGCCAGCACCACTGTCAAAGCCAGCCCTGAAGTGGCAGGAGATGGAAGCTCCAGGGTAACACCCAAGCAAACTCCGGATGCCACAGAGGTTTTACAGGCACAGCCATCCTCATCTTTTGGACTCCTTAAATCCACAGGCAGCTGGAAGCAGCTCCACCAGGCCCCACAGGAACTCCTGATGGCTGCACAGCACATCCTCTAAGTCCCACAGGCCACCAGGACTGCCTGACAGCCTCTGCCACAGGTGCCATAAGTTAGAGAAAAGGTAATAAAGTTTAATTTAAGTGCAGATCAGTTCCCTCCCCTAAGAAATGAGTCACCTTGGACTCCACATTAATCTTGTTCTAAGCCACTATGGTAGCAAACATTGGTGTCATTGCAGAAACCATTTGTAATTCCTCTTTGGAATTTAAACTGGCATTTGGAGGAAGCCAGTAAGTCACACTTACTCCAGTTTCTGCTAGGATTTTAATCAATTTTCACCACATGAATCAGTTTTAAATCTCGTCTTTCTGAGAAAGAATCACCCAACAGATACACTCACTCTGAAAAAAACAAGTCAATAAAAAAAGCAACATTCAAGTACATTTGCTGGCAGAGTTTGAATGGGGGAATACCATTAATCCTTCTGATTTGGAAGGAATACCCTCCATCAAGGAAACTATTCATGCTGAAAGGCAAGAGCTGCACTCATCACATTTTGTCCAGCCTGGATTTGCAAGAACAGAAGCCTTGATGACACATTTACTTACCAAGGTGGGAAAAACATTCATGGATGCCTCCAACAAAACAAAACAAAAACACAGCTCTTCTTAAATCTACTTTATACACATCTCTCCATGTTTCAGCTAAAAAGAACACAGATGTGGAAAAGACTAATCTGATACCTGTTTTTTAATGAAACTTGGCATTCAATTTAAAATCTAGTAAAAAGAATTTTGTACTGGAGTTGAGATGAGAAGAGGGAGTTCAACCAAGCAGCTGTCCTGAAGTATCAGACATTTTCCTTGGTACCTTCTGACAGATAATATCTTCTAAGAGAAAAGAAAATAACCACTCTGCCAAGAATGCCTCCTACTCCTTTAATTGTTATTTTTAACTTCAGGGCTAACTTTAAATGTTAACATTTCAACATCTCTCCTACAAAAGATGGATTCAAAGCTAATGGACCCTCCACAACTGACTGATCTTAAACTTTCACGTTTCAGTCTGAAGTCCTCAAATCCTTGTTAGGCACCATCTGTCAGATGGAGCAGGGTAACACACAAACTCTGGCCATCAATGTTCACAAATTTACTTGGTATTTAACATGAACTTGTCCTGTTTTATAATTTTGTTTGGCTAAGGACTGACAAGTGTTCAGCTCAGCTAAAACTTCCCAGGAGTTCCAGCTGGCAAACAAACAGAACTCACTAAATAACAGTGACCCACTTGATTTCAATGGTAAAAACAGATGCTTTGGGCAAAAATATTCAATTGACAGTTGAACTGGTTTAGGTATGTCACACTAAGATCACAAGCAGAAATTCAGCTTATTGCTTTAATGATTACTGGCTGAACTGGTGTACTTTTGTAGCACAAATACACTGCACAACAGAGACAAGAACAAGAGAGTCCGTGCAACCTCCATCAATCTTCCTAAGGTTATTCCTATTATAATGAGTAATTGGGGGAAATAAATTATCTCTGCAATATGCAAAATGAAAATCTGAGCTGAAGGGCAGATAATTACCAGCTTTGTTTGCTGTTCCTGTGCCCCCACCACCCCTCTCCCCCAGGAGCACAGAGGTGTTTAAGGTAGAGAAGGAAATCCATGAAAGCTTTCAGCAGGCAGCAGTAACAACCAGCACACAACTCCACCTGCATTCTGCTTTTCTCACCAAGATCCCTTCACACCAAATCATTATTGCATTATAAAACTTCTATGAACATGGTTTTGGGTTTTATGTACAACTATATAGTCACAGGCAACATTAAATACTTGCAAACCCACGTTCTTAAATATAAATACAACCCTTCCCACACAGGATAAATCAGAAAGTGTGAAATATTTTAAGTAACATTAGAATACTCAAAAAAAAAATCACGTTTGAAAAACCAAAGGGAAAAAATAGCCAAATATTTAATACAGTTGTTATCAGAATTCAAGATAAATACCCCTGTTAGGCATAGGAACAACCTCCAACAACTGACCATTGGTACTCAATAACTTAAAAAATACCACACAGAATTTCAGCTGCTTCATTTCAGAAGGAAAAAAGGTTGTAAGGAAACTGGAGGTATGAGGAAATACTGAGGCATCTCTTTCCAAAAGGAAGTGAGCATGTCTAACTACTCACACAACACAAAAATAAACTAGAATATTTATTAGCTCAGAGAAACCAAACACAGCATACCCACAAAAACATTTACACCTGATCAAATATGTTAAACAAAGCAGCTCCACTCATTAGCTCTTTGATTACAACAACCATGAAGTGACTTTGTGAAACATTAAGGAACAGCATGAGCCATACTAGTGGAGGCAGAGTTTCAAATGAAGTGTTTTACTCTAAAAATAGTTGCATATTTCAAGTGTTGAAGCTGCTCGTATGCTGGGGCACTGCTTCTGGGAAGCCACAGCACAGGAGTGAACTCACAAGGTCAAAAAGTGCAGAAAACCCTGCTCTCACATGGCTCTGTTCTTTAACAGCACTGCGAGAATTATCCAGCATTTCCTTAGCAAAGCACTAAAATACAAAACAAAATTGGTATTGGAATGTTTTGTGAAGCAGCTGACTTCAAAAATACTTTCAGAAAGCCTGTAAACATTTACAACACAGTATGTGTATTAATACAACATTATTACTTTCAAGGTCAGTATTACACATGCAGTTTCTTGGAGCTACATATTTTGGTGTTATTTTTAACATCTGACAGAGCATCTTGTACTGTTGCAAGCTCTACACTGTTTACAAATACTCCCAAGCTGCAGCTGCTGACTCTACAGAGCATGTCTTGCCATAGCAGAAAGAAAAGTAATTTTAATTATCCATTAATGGCATTTTTTACAGCACTATCTGCACTCGTGTTCTGTAGATTGGCTTTGTAATTTTTCCACCTTTTGACAATTACATGGAACAACAGGATTTGGTTACAAGAATATCCATTTCTACAAAAGGTCAGAAAAGTCCAAGTACACTTGAGAGACACGTCTAACCCTGTTCAGATTATGGATG
The DNA here is from genome assembly GCF_035770615.1 of Melospiza melodia melodia. Classification (NCBI taxonomy): domain Eukaryota; kingdom Metazoa; phylum Chordata; class Aves; order Passeriformes; family Passerellidae; genus Melospiza; species Melospiza melodia. Next base: position 3,452,801 of record NC_086202.1, read on the forward strand.
AACTCCACAGCCTCTCTCAGCAGGTGCTATTTCAGGAACCTCTACATTTGACTTACTTTTTTAAATGGAAACATAGGGATAAAAAAAGCTGGTTTGAAATCAAATGCCAAGTTTCTGTTTTAATTCTTCATTCTCCCAAAATATTTAACCACCAGCACAAGAGCAGAAGGTAGCAGTAAACAACTTACCCACACAAGCATTTAGGAACAGCCAGTCAGTCTTTTTCATTCTATTTTTTATTTGCTTTAGTTTTTTGAAGTCAACTTCAAGCTCCTCCTTACTGCCAACAGCTCCAGCCAATTCAATTCTTTGGAAGTCCATTTTCACATCAGATTCACGTTTGGTTGTTGGTGGAGATCTTCTTTGGCTATTACCACTGCTAGAGCTGCCTCTCCACCGAGCCCTGTCTTGCTCATTTATGATGGAAGAAGCCTCTTCTGTGTCTGCCAGTTCTATTGCTTCGATGTTGTTGGGTCTGGGGTGGTCACACACAACACATTTCCTGGCCTTGGCCCAGTTTTCATATGTACAAACAGAGCAAGTCCAGTGCTGAGCCCTGGTGTTCAGTTTATTCCTGTCATTGTACTCCTCACACGGATCCACGGCGAGAGGAACCGGCCGGGAGCCGGAGCCCGAGGACTGAGGGGACTCCGTGGGGCTCCTGGTCCTGCGCTGGGACAAGCACTGGGTACACCTGATAGCCCTTGGCCAGTTCAAGTACGTGCACATGTGGCACGACCATTTATTTGCACTTTCCATGCTGTAGGATGATTTAACCCTGGGTCTTGCACTGGAATCCGGGCAGATCAAAGGACTGCTCCCTCCTTCAGTGCTCGAAGGATCCCAGTCCCTCCCGATGTCACTGGAGCCACTTTTGAAAGGATCTTCTGTGATAATTGTTCCACTGGGTCTCTGGGCACGACACATGGTGCACTTGATTGCAGAAGGCCAATTCTCATATGTACAATACTCACAGGCCCATTTAATTCCACGCTCTGTCATCGTGCACTCCTTGAAATGAACTGCGGCGAGCAGAAAGCTGAGGGGTCAGAACACACCATCAGTACACAGAGCCAGCAAAGGAGCTGTTCAAAACAACAAATGAAGGAGATTTAACCCCGTGGATATAAAAATCAGGCTGGCCTAACAGGCAGTCTTTTTTATTTGATATTATTACAACGTCTAAGGGGAGTAAAATCACTACCGGCATTTACATGCAAAATTTGGGATTTATTAGTGCAAAAATGAGTCCTACATTTCTGAAACTCTTCAAATTTGCAATTCCCAACAAATTCAGAATACTCATTAAGCACTGAGAATACTGGGGAAATGACCAGGACAGCTACAGAAACAAGTTATAAATATTAAATTATCAAAATAAAATTCAGTATGAATCCAGCAGTACAAGAAAAGGAACACAAAGTCTACGTCCTGTAACAGACCTCACAGGATTTGGAAGGACAGAGTGTATCAGGTGGGCAGTTACACAGTGAGTAAGCACTTCTGTCAGAAAAGGAGGCTGTTGGAATTTATATTAAATACTTACAATATGAAAATTTTAGAAATGTGTTTAACCAAGACTAGGTCTTGACTGGACATCACCCGTACCAGTGGTGTTACAAAGTGAAAATGCCACTTGAAAGCAAGCACAAGCTGTGTGTTGGCAGGCTAAGAGAGAATTTTCATGCTACAAATTCAGATTTCAACTCAATTCTAACTCACTTTTTCTCTAATGAAGAGGGGATTCTGTCTTCATGCTGGCTCAGACCTTTTCTTCAGATTGCCAAATATGAAGGATGAGACTAAGCAGATAACTATTCCTGTAAACAAAATGAAAACAGACTCATTACACGTTTCCTACTGGACCTGAGTAACCAGAAAGTTAATTATTAAATGCCACACCTATTCTAATCCCAATTTACTCAGTTAAACCCAGTCATGACCTGCTGAGGCCATGAGAGACTGGTTAAAATACACCAATATTTATTAAAAAACAGTGGCTACACAAGCGGTCAATCTGCTGAAGTAAAAGAAGTAAATCCAAGCAACAAGTTCACACCAAAACATCCCTGAACACTCTCACTGCAATCTGAAACTTTGGATGGGGAAGGCAGAAAAAGCTTTGTGTAGGGCATAATAGAGGGAAAGGGTGAGGCAGGTAGATAAAGGACACACAGACAAACACACACAGCATTTCCTCCCTTACCCCAGAATAGCTATCCAGCATGAAAAACTCAACACAGTGCTGCTTTTAAGAAGGCAAAACTCATTAAATACAAACTTGTCACATCACTTGACTGACACTTATTTATCATATTGCCACTCTCTCAGCTAACAAAACCACCCAGAGCCTAGGAAACTAAAACTCACAACAGGATTAAATTCAAAACTAGACCTAAACCTAAAAATCAGTTAATACCTGCTCCCCAGTTAGCCAGTGTTTTATGAGTTAGTACATTCTCCACTGAAATACCTTCACACACACCTTGCTCTATCAAGGCACAGCTGAACCTTCCACTGAAACTTGCCAGCCTTACTCCTACTCTCTGCTGCTGAGGACTCCAGCACTGACCATGGGTTTTTTCCAAGAGCTCAAGTGATCTATTGAGCAGATCAGGTGGCTGCATGAATGAGGGGCTATCGCATGGCTGGGCCAGAGGAGAGGGCAGCACTATCCTTTTCCATAGCAATCCATATTTATGCTGCATGGAAGCCCAGGAGCAATCAGGAACACAGAAAGCTCTCTCATAAAGCTCAGGTTCCACAGTACTGCTCTGAACAGCCTGCAGAGCACTTCACTCCCACCTCTACATTATAAAACTGTGTCACACTGAGGAATGTGCTGAAAAGGCAATCACATTTCCTGCTGCTTCCCCTCCACCACTCCTGACAGATGTCCATGCTCATTTATAATGGGGAAAAAAGGAGCTGGATCATACCAGGTGCCCCATATCTGTGACAAAGCAAGTGAAAAATGCATATATACAGGAGAATATACATACACAGGAGAATACAGTAAGTGAACAATACATATATACAGGAGAATACAAAGTTAATTTAATTTTACTAAAGGTGACTTTCCAAGGAAGACTTGGGAATTTTAAGGAAAAAAGTTTCTTTACTCTGCCAAAGCGCCTCCTATACGAGTACACTAGACACTAGATTTATCTATTCCATTTGGTCAAAGCTTTTCCCTCAATTCCCAAAATAAGGCTTTTAATTACTTTCTTAATAAGCTTCTTCTCTCTAGAAACAGTAGAGGTTTTTAGGAATTAATGTTTTGCAGTTAGAAACACGGGAGAGTTGAACAGGGTTTTCAGAACAGAGAAGGCAGGAGCACACTGCCCATGCACCTGCCCACGGCCACCAACAGATTGTGACACCAAGGACCACCAGAAGTGGCTGTCCCAATACTCCAATGCTTGAGAATAATTCCTTCTGAAGGATAAGTTGGTTTGGTTGCAGTAGCTGATGCTTCCCATCAAATCTATATACAGTCTGTGATGGGTATGTGTAACTGTAAATGGTTTCTTTCCCTGCCCTGGTTTGTAAGGCCTTAAATAAAACAGTTCCCACTGCAGACAAATCCCAACCCACATTTGGGATGGGCATGAAAACAAGATATCATCTGTTTTAGTGATATTAAGACTGGGAAAGGAGATTGCAGCTCAAATTGGAAAGCAGCTGGTTGCAAAAACAATCTAAGCAAGTACTGAGATACTGCTCAGGAAAGAAAACAGCTCAGGACATCCCACCTTACAGGAAAGCTTTCATCCATATCACAAGATCAGCTTTTTAGCTGCAATTAACTTTGGTGCCACTAAAAAGCAGATGCTCTCAGACATAATTCTTAGAGAGGATGAGTATGTGCAGCTCTGAAAGCCTGAGATATGAGCTCACCACCTCTGAACACAAGGCCTCGGGTTATTATGAAGTAAAGAACATAAAAAGGCTCAACAGAGCAACACAATTTCTCTTCCTTGACAGCTCTGCCACCACCAAGTACAGTGAGGAAATTCAGCATTGGGGTTTTTTTACTGTTTTTTACTTGATCTGACCTCCAATTCTACCCACCACAGTAGTTCCCACACGTGGGTCTGGTGGGAGCAGAGCTGGAGGTCACAGACACCAGACCCATCCAATTTATTTACATCAGGAATGCAGTGACAGGACAAGGGGAAATGGCTTCACATTGAAAGGGAGTAGGTTTAGACTGGGTACCAAGAATAAATTGTTCCCTATGAGGGTGGGAAGGCCCTGGCAATGTGTGGAACCCAGGCTGCCCCTGGATCCCTGGAAGTGGCCAAGGGGCTTGGAGCACCAGGGACAGTGCAAGGTGTCCCCACCCATGGCAGGGGATTGGAACAGGATGAGCTTTAAGGTCCCTTCCAACTCAGACCATCCTGTGACTCTATGATTTACTGATGATACAGCATCACCATCCAGCCACAGCAGTTTGAAGCTCATTACATTTTTTCCCAATTACTTCTTTGACTCTGTTTTCATGTCAACTTGTTATTTTGGATTCCTCCCAGAGGAGCAGCTGAATCACAGAGCGCCTCCTCTGACAGAGAAATAGCAACACAGTGACTGTGGAGTGCAGGTGCATGCCTTTATGTCCAAAAAGCACCAGCAGACAAGAAACTAAAACCCACAAAACTTCAAACAAATTCCAGTTGATCAGTTTAGACAGTGTGCTGTGTATCTTCTGGACATACTTGTAGAGTAACTCAATACACTGAAGAGAAAAATACATTAAGTTCTGTATAAAGAACAAAAAAACAAATCAAAACCTTATCAGATCACCCTTTTACTACATGTAGTCAGTTGTAAAAGGTGACCTAGAATAGCTTTTTTTTTTTTGCTTTGCTTCTATTTTTAAGAACATTCTTCTTTTTGGGTGCACAGGAAAACACCAAACAGCTCACACAAACTGGGAAGAAACAAAGAAGGTCTCAAATACCACTTTTATGACAGATACACTACACTCCCTCAATTTAATTATTCTCTGTGTCCAGAAGTTGTTTTTCCTTTGGCTCAAACAAGGAACAATATGGAGCTCCACTTCATTAAAGCCCTCCCAGCACACAGGCCAGATGCTGATTTAGACCAGTCCACAGCACAGATTTCTGCTGGGATGGTGCTGGCATCTGTGCTGGCTGAAACCTTACATAATCACACCAATCAAACCACTGCTCCCACCTCCAATTCATTTGGTTCATGCCTATGGATTTTCAAATCAAACTGCTTTGTGTTTACAGGCAAAAGGGAGCCAAGGTGCCAGCTCCAGCCTTCAGCAAGGCTTGCAAGGGGAATCAAGAACCACCTCCTTCCCCCCCTGTGCCTCTCACAGCCTGCTCCAAAAAGAAAGGCAGGCTGCTTTCTTTACTTTAAAAACACTAAAGCAACGTTTCACATGAACACAATAAGCAAAAGTACCTTTTTCTGAAAGAAAGGGATCTCTATAACCAAATGCAGAATCTATTTATTCAGCACTTCAGGAGTATAGAAGTAAAACCTTTCACAAATCCTAGCCTTAATTTTCCAAGGTGGACATTTACTGACTTTCTTCTCTTACCTTACCAAACTTACTCTGCCTTCAGCTATTTGCTCTTCCTCAATAGCTCAGTACAAGCCTCCACAGATCAGTATATTAAAAGCAGAAAGCTTCAACCTGGGCTCCTGCAGTTTGATGGGAATGAACAATAAGCTCCCCATTGTCATCTCCTCAAATTAATTTTAATAAAATTAAGAACCCTGCCCCTGTCAATGGAACAAACAGATCAGATCAGCACTTAATCTGGAAGCTTTGCAGTAGTATCTATGTATTATAACAAAGAATGGAAAGATTACTGTGAAGCCACAAACATAGAAGCATTTTGTGCATTAGCCCAAACACACTGAAGCAAGGAATTTAACAAACAAGCCCAGTTTGCTTTGGGTGTTAGGGCAGTTCTTTAAAAAGGCAATGTCACTGTCATCTCAACAAAAGAGCACTGGAATGATTTTCTGCAAGCTGCTCTCCGAGGTGGGGGTGTTACATAGGAAATGTTGATTTCCTTACTGAACACCAGCTGGCTGAGCAGTGCCTACAGCAGGAGCTGGACCCAGGCTGCAGCAGCCCCAGAATGCAGAAACCCAGAAACCTCCCCAGCAAACAGACACCAGCAGGGCTGGGAGCTCTGCCTGCACCATCCTCCCACCCTCAGGGCTGCCCCCAACACACCTGGACCCCTCTGCTCTCCCAGGAGGGGAGCTGGGACCAGGCTGCTGTCTCAGAGAAGCATCACCCACCTCAGACTGGCACAAATCTCAATTCCATTAAACACCCAATCACTCCCATGCACATCACAACACAATTTATAAACTACAGCACTAATGGTGCATGAGAAAAAAAACCCTGTAAATAGTCACACAGTTGCAATGAAAATATTTTCAATCTAGCATGGTAAGTGACTTCTAACATTTTCTTCAGTTCTGACAGCCCAGATCACCAAAAATACTCCTCACTGCAGATTTTTAGGTACGACCTGCCTCACTACCTTAAACTTTTGTAAGTGGGGAATGAGTTAAAATCCAGGCAACTTCAGCTCTCACATAGAAACACATGGCAAGAAACACAGTTCTCTTAACCAAAAAAAGCAAGAAAGTAAGAATTAACTTCTGAACACATTCAGAAGTCTGTTCACTGGGTGAATTCAGATGGGTTTCATTTACTTAAAATTAATAAAAAATTGTTTTCATTCTGCTTTACGGATTCGTGTCTCATTTCAAAGCTTTTTAAATCTCCTTTATTAGGTATTTATGGTATTCAGAAAAATTACGCTGATTTTGCTTCAGCTTTCTTTTCAATATTCTGTTCACACTTCCAACCCAACTGCTGACTTTTCATAAGCACAAGAATTTATATGCAGCTTTCATGCAAGAGGATGTCCAATTCTGCTAATGCTCCATGCACTAAGAATGAAAACATCTGGGAGGTTTCTGATCTTTGGAGACATCTGAAATACAAGACTGACAATGAACTTTAGGTTTACAACTTAATGTAAACAGATGTGTCTGCAAAAGCTGGAAATTCATTACAGAATTAACAGATATTTGAGAATAGTAAACATTTTCTCTTTCTGCTGTCTTTATTTTTATTTTAATGTTTATCTCTTGAAGCATTTCTGTGCTCTTAGCCACTACAGTTAACCCTCTTGTGTAATTTGCATGGTGCAAGTTTGCATTTTATTCATTACTCATCTCAAACGGGTCAAACTCCATCCAGCTCTATTATACTTGTGACTAAAAGATAGGGAAACCTTAACTGCTGAAAATAATCTATAAAACCCAGTAGCAGCAGCTTGCAGATCAGTGCCCTTTCTTTGTCAGGGCTGTTCTTTTGTTTTGTTTTAAGCTCAATTAAAAGTGAATGAGTGTCCAGATGAGATGTTACTGCACGTTAGGATGGACTAAATACGACTGCTTAGAAACCATTTGGGCAAACAAGGGTAAGCAGTTTAACTGTTACATAATGCACAGCATCTCCCACACAATACTAATCAAAAGCCAAGCAAAATTACTTAAAATAATGAGCTATGATAGAAGATTTGCATAAATACAGCCAGCGGCATTTAATGAATTTGACCATGAACAGCAACAGATGAATACTGACTTAAGATCTACAGTAACAAACATACACAATAAAACAACAGAACTGTTAAAATTGCTTTTTTTAAAAGGCATTAGCCTTGGACAAAGTACAGAAGTTGAACAAGATGTTTCTTTATAAAAAGTGAGGTCAAATCCAAAAACAGTTTATCTGTGTTTAGGCTGTGCCTCAAACACCAGACCCATTTTTGTTTAGCTCTCAGCCATCCTCGCACACCAGGAGGAAAACCAGATGTCAGGCTCTGACTGCAAACACACTGTGCAGTCAGACATCAAACCCTGAGACACTTCAACCTGGCCAAGGGCAGGAACATCACACCCAGACTTGAACATTTTCTTGTCATTATCTGTGGGATCTCAGCGCCTCAGGACGGAGGTGCAGAGTGACCGAGACCACCCTTGGGGGGCTCGGGAGTCCTGGGATGTTGCCAGAAGTGTCTGGTGGCTGGACTTTGATCCTGCACGGGAGACGACACCTGTATGAGGATGGGAGGGTTTCACTGGGTGAATGGTGAAGGGATAGGTTAATTAGAGTGTTGTGGTGGTGTGCTGTAATGTCCCATTTTGGCCTTCCAGGTCATTCCCCCAGGTGTGCCTGTACCTCTCTCCCTTCCCCCTTGCCCCCATGCTGAGTGAGTCCTGTCAATCAGGCTGAACATTCCAGCAAGGCCTCGTGTGGTTGGTCAAGTTCAAAGGATGCCCCTATGCCCAGGGGTCATTGGCCTGTCTGGGTGTCAACTTCCCCTGAGACCCTGCCCCTCTCACCTGGTTGGTGCTCACCTGTACCTCCCCTCCCCCTGTCCCTGAGCTTAAAAGGTGATCAGACCATGCGGTCTGCGTTCTGTTGGAGCAGGTCCTCACGTGCAGACCTCTGTAACCATGGAATAAACCTCTGGACATTAAACCCTCCAGCAGAATCCTCTCCTTTTTCTCTTCACCATCGCCTGAAGCCATTCCTCTTGAGGTAAACGGGGTTCCTAACAAGCCTGGACTTGTTCAGTGCCCAGCTGCAACCACCAGCAAGCCAAGGTATCTCTGGGGTGATACATCGCGGAGCCTTTAACCAATAGAGTGTAAGACACAGGGTTTAGGATTTCTGTACAGGGGGCTCTAAAGAAGTAAGATGGAAGAATTGGGGCGTGTCCTGTTCTTCTTCTTCTTCTCCTTGGCCTCCATCTTCTGTGGTGATGGTGGCACTTTGGGATTGGTTATTACTAAAAGTGCACTAGTCAATAAGGGTAAAAGGTATTGGGGAAAAATGATAAATATTGTATAGATAATTTTGAGTATAAAGATAGGTGACCGCCCCGGGGGCTCTCAGTGTGCCCATGGCTGGCTGCTGTGCAGACCTCTGCTGGGCCAAGAGAAAATCTTTTAGATAAACAATTAATGAACACCGAGACCGAGAAAAGATCTGAAGCCTCTTCTCGTCCTTTGCAGCGCGGGCTGCCCAAGGCCACCCCGGGCCTTTCCAGGTCACCCAAACAGCCCAGAAGCCGACAATGATCCCCTGGAGCTCCTCAGCGCTGGCTGCCCACAAATCACTGCAGGGCTGCACAGGCAGGCACCGTGGGGAGGGGGAAAAGCACCTGGCTGCCAAGGAAACAGGGACACACACGCTCAGCACCCACCAGGGCACTTGGCTGCCAATTCACCACAAGGCACACTCACACACGGCCAAGGACTGCCTTTGGTAAAGGATTTGCTGCTGGAATCCACTTCAGGTAAGTCCCAGCTCGGGTGAGCCAAACAAACCACACTCATTCTATCCAGTTCTTCCCAAGATGCTGGCAAGGCAGCAAAGTATCAGACAGAGGCGAAAAGAAAAAATAGTAGCAAAATGCCATTATCACAGCACACAAAGTGCACTAGTGTGGATGCTGCTGCTTACCACAGTGCAAAGAACTAATGTTAAATACCACAGGAAAAACAAACCCAAACTCCTTCTAAAGACACTGACACCAGTTTGGTTTTTTTTTTAATCACCTTTTTTTAACCATATGATTAGTAATCTGTTTCATATCTCTGAGTTAATCACTGCAGGGTACTCTGCACTCCTGGAAAGTTGCAGAGTAGCAGCTCTAAAACAGTAATAGCAGGTTCTGGAGTGGGAGTAAGTTTCTACTAAAGGCAACACTGAACAACCTTCTTTAAATAATCCTTTTTTAAAGCCATGAGGTGACATTTCTTTTTATCCCTGCACAGCTAAACAGTAATGGGGAGGTCAAAAATAAAAAAGTAACTAGTCCAGCAGCCCATGCGAGCCCTTCAGCAAGACAAAAATGAGCTCAGCAGGCACCCAGTAAGGGGAAGCCTCTGCAGGTAAAACCTGAAGCCAGTGGCCCATCTGTCAGAGGGTGTCAGTGACAGCAAAGCCCAGGACAGAACACTCCTGACTCCCCAGGCACTGAGAACCAGCACAACCCAAGGCAGATCATCAACACCTCCTGAACCCAGGAGCTGCAGACTGAGGCTGTTCCAGGGGAGTCCTGAAATAACAGCAAGGAATAAACATGCCAGCTGTCTGCACAGATCCCTGCTCACATACTGGGAAGAGGATTGGAGACTCAAGGAATACTTACAAGGCCATCAGCCACCAGTCAAGTTCTCACAGTGCACTTATGGTCCCAACAACCACAAAAAAAGAATCTCTCATAAACCAACAATCATCAAACAAACTTCCTATTTTTTTTGCTGGAATTATGCACATTTATGAGATTGATGACAGACATTTTTCTTTCCAGATAATCAACTGACTGCACCAAGAACCACAGAGCTTTTAAATGAGTGGACCTATAAAAGTGTGTGTAAATTCAAAGTCACAAAAAGATTACTGAGCAAAATAGCTCTAATACACTGAAAAAAAACCCCAAAAAAACAATAACAACTAACCAAAGAAAAAACACATCACTCAAGTTTATTTTTCCTTCTAGTCACAGAAATCACAGTTCTAACAGTTTTCTTTAGCTCAGGAACCCCACTCCTGAATATGTAGAAGTTACCAAGAAAACAAACATACCCTACTGAAGTTTCTTAATGCCCACAAACTCCTCAGTAACCCCAACTTTCTCTGTTTTATTAAAAACAGCTTCTCAGGACCAGATGCTAAATCAAAGTGCAGTCAAAGAGCCACATGGAGGATTTTGAAACCTGAAGATTTGATTGCAGGAGTAATGGCAAACAGAACCCAAATAAAACAAAGCAGCACCGTGCCCTGGCTCCTGGCACAGCAGGAGGAGAAGCTGCAGCCTCCTGGCCCAGCAGCCACAGCTCAGACACAAATCCCACATCACAGCCCCATCTCCATGTGCCAAGGCAGACACAAGTCCATCCTTCCAGCCCCACGTTCCCTGGACAGCAGCTTGCATGGATATTTTCACTTTGTACCTTGTTCTCAGCACTACAGGTATTTTCAGCTCAGTTCTGAAAAGATCTTAAATCCTGTGTCATCTCCAGTAGTAAAAACAGTTCTTAATTTAAAATTTGCAAGCCATTCTTAGGAAGGAAAAAAAGGAATCCAACTTAGTAGACCACAATAAAAATAAACAAACAAACACAACAACAGGTGTTCATCCAGCCTTTTCTAGCTCTTCCTAGCCCACTTCTCTCAACAGCTGAGACAACTGCTCTCCTTCTTGGTACATCTGTCATTTACACAGTGATGTAAAGGCAGATTATTATTATTATTATTAATGCAGGAAAAGTGCAGGATATTACCCAATTGTCCTTCAGCCATCCAGGCACCAAGTACAGAGTATCAAGCTGTAAAAATGGACAAGAGCTGTGCATTCTTCATGTCAGTGCTACTCAGGGAAAATCCCAAAATCCAGTCTTTTCTAGCTCTTCCTAGCCCACTTCTTTCACCAGCTGAGACAACTGCTCTCCTTCTTGGTACATCTGTCATTTACACAGTGATCTAAATGCAGATTATTATTATTATTATTATTATTATTATTATTGCAGAAAAAGTGCAGATTATTATCCAATTGTCCTTCAGCCATCCAGGCACCAAGTACAGAGTACCAGGCTATAAAAAAGGACAAGAGCTGTGCATTCTTCATGTCAGTGCTACTCAGGAAAAATCCCAGCACCAATCATGTCAGCAGGAGCAGACCCTGGGGTGCAGCATCACAGGGATGCCCCCCTTTGGTTTCTCAGCAGTGGAGAGAAGGTGCAGTGCCCTGTTGACCTGTTGACAACAAACCATGCAGTAGTATCCTTGCCTTAAGAACAAGCAGAACAGATTCCATCAAGACAAACCCAAATAACCAAAGGGAAAAATGCCAACTTCATTACATCTGCTGTGCAGCAGAAAATGCAAAAGGGCTGCAAACGTGGCTGCTTCCTAGGCAAGATGCTGTGCACACACCAGTCACCAGCAATGCTTCCACTGTGTTACCTGCACAAAATCTCCTGTTCCTTCTGCTTTCTTGAACCAGGGACTCCTCAGCCCCTCTTGAAGAGAGTTCCCTCCTCAAACACCACTGCCCTCACTCCTGCTCCATCCCCTCCACACCTCTCCTCTCCCTGGCCTACACCAAAGGGGAGTTTCTGCATCAATGGCACATCAGCAGAGGAAAATTAAGTTGTTTTGAAAAATGCCAGGTGGACAAAGCTCCAGTTTGAGTACAGAGCTCCTGAACACCTGCCTATGCCACGAAAGAAGGAAAAACAAAATCATAAATATTATTATAGATTATCACTCTCTTAGTGTGACAGTTGTTCTTTTAAAGCATGCTGATAGACCCCAAAGTAGTAATTATTAATCCTGCACCTCAAGAAAGCTCCAAAAAAATTAACTACACAGAGCAGCAGTGCTCCAGGCACTGCTGATGTAAAAATGAGCACAGTCACAATCCTGTGCAAGCTGAAGCAATGACAGCTACATAAGAAATGCTATGAAAAGTACCAGCAAAGTGTCTGGATCCCAAATGCTTGAAATCTTAATTTGAAGACAAATGGTTTTAAGGTGTAATAAATTCCATTCAACTGACATGACAAAGTTGCAATTATCCATGTTACTAAACTGATTTTACCAAGCTATTCCATCTGACAAGGCAAATGGCAAACTCTTCAGCAGCTGTGTTGAAAAAAATTATCTTTTCAACTCTGCCTTGTTTCCCTCCTCACACATAGTACTATTTTTAAAAAAAAATTAAGAACTCCGTTACAGCTAAGCCAGCCATTTTCAGCTGCCAAACTAAAGTTTAGTTCCATTTTAGTACCAGGAGACTGTGGATCATAATCCATCTAGTTAAACTGAGGATTACTTGTTGACATCAATTTTGAACAGCCCAAAATAACCCAGTCTTCAAATTTTGGGGGGAGGAAAGGGCATGAGATTATGAAGAGAACTGGCAGGAGCAGTTTAAATGCTTTGCTGTGATTAGCAGGGAGCACATCACCACAGGGAATGGACTGATCTGAAGTTGTGCTAGAACTGATATGGCAAAGAGAAGCTGGAAAGAGAAATATTAACACCCAACTCAATACCACACCAAGGAGCCTGTAAATCTCACTTTAAAGAGCCTGAGAGAACATTTGATTATTTGATTGACTGCATTAAAAATAACCTCCCATTCAATCAGTAAAGTATTTCCTACTTACACTTCTGGCTTATTTACAGATCCTTCTTGCAAAGGGCAGCAAAGATGGGTGGGAATTCCTGTCCCCGAGGAATTTACAGGTCAAACAACACACAATGAGAACGGCCACACGCAGAGCTAGACATGTCCCCTTGACCCATTCTGAGCTGCAATTAGTCCCCAGTTAAAGTCACGCTCCTGTGATGAACCCCGTTGATGCCTTTGTGCCACTCAGCATTCCAATTACATTAATATTTGTAATTATACTTCTGAGAGAATGCTAATAGCCACAGCTCCTCAGGAACAGATGACAGTGCCACCAGTGTCACCCCCACCTGCCTGCCTTTGCTTAAGCAGCAGAAGCAAAGTAAAGGCAGCAATTTCTTTTTCCTTCCAAGAGAACTACACCACATAATTAGAGTTTCACAAATGCAACGCATCCAAAGGCTTCATTCTCTTTGAATGCTGTGACAGACTCAAAGCAGAGTGATCCCTCACATATGACATGCCAGCCTCCACATGCTGAAACACCAGCTCAGCTTGGCCTTCAGAGGGAGGGCAGCAAGAGTTCCAGAACACCTCCTGCTGCTCACCTGTCCCCCCCCGTCTGAGTAACTACTGAGAAAGGGGAGGGAAAATAAATAAGCCTCACAAATCTCTTCTGTGAGACCGCTAAGCAGATGGAAAAACAAAACTGATTACAACAGATCTCTCCTGAACCACTGTTAAAAGGTTCTGCTCGCAACAGAGTGAGCTCTGAGGAGAGAAAGAGGGAGTTACTACACACACAGAAGACATCTCACCTTTCAATTTTTGCCCAAACAAACGCATCAAAGCACTAAGCTCACATGCCAGCCCCACCACTTGTGACACGGCAGGCAGCTGGTGAGCAGAGACTGTTCAAGCACAGCACAGAGCCCGCCAAACAACGTTTGTTTACCACACCAACCCCCAAGAATTCCAGAAAAAGTTGTCATTATTGCCACGGCTGACAGTCACCGTGGCAGCAGAAAGTTCTCAGCAGCCGGGCAGTGCCAGCCGTGCGGGACACCGGGATCCAGCTCCTCCATCATTTATTTCTGCCACCCGCCGCTCCCGAGGGAGCCGAGCCCGCCGTGGGGACAGGCTGATCCTGTCACTCCCAAGGAAGGACTCACAGACACATCCGAAGGACTCACAGACACATCCATGACCTCCGCAGACGAGTTTATCTTATCCTGCCAGGAAGCTGCTGCAGTCTGGGACGGGGAAGGCAGACAGGCAGGCGCTGGCAGCGTGGATTACCAAGGTCTGCCTCGCTCCTTAATTCAACTTTCCTAATTTTTCTTTGGACTTCGCTTCCCAAAGAACGAGCTCGATTTTGAAACACTTCTCACGCCGTACTTCTGATGAAGCATCGACCATAGGTGATCACAGAATGAATCACGGAGTGGGTTTGGGCTGGAAGGGACCTTAAAGATCATCTTGTTCCAACCCCCTGCCATGGCAGGGACACCTTCCACTATCCCAAACCCTGTCCATTCTGTCTTGGACACTTCCAAGGATGGGACAGGCAATACCATGGAAGTTCTGCTACCCAAAATGCACAGACACATCCCATCATCCCATCACCTACTCCAGCACGCGTGCAGATCCACACAGGCACATCCGAGCACCGACAGAATCAGAGCTGGAGGGTGGGCAGAAGTGGGAGGGAGGCAGCACAGGCATGATCTCACCAGGCACACTGAGGCACCACAGCCCGGGGTCCGGAGCAGCAGCCACGGGAGAAAAAATCCGAGTTTCCTGCCTTTGTAGAGAGGCTGTGCCAGCCTGCCTGCCCTCAGCAAGCCGTTCCACGCGGGACACCGAGCGCAGCGGGATCCGGGGCCGCGCCGGAGGCGCCTCCTCACAGCCCCCCCGACCCCGCAGCGGGTCCCCGCTCGGCCCCGGCTCAGCTCGCCCCCGCGCCCCCTCGTCCTGCAGCGCTGCCCGAGGAGGGCACTGAGAGCACAGGGGCTTTACCTCTCCGCCGGGATCCGTCCCTCAGTCCCTCAGGAACACGCTCGGAGCACTGGGAGCCGCCTGCGCCCCGCGCCGCCCCCCCCCCCTCCCGCGCTCCCCCCCCGCTCACGACATGGTCTCTCCCGAGGCGCCGCGGCTGCCGCGGCCGCGGGCGCTCCCACTCGGCGCGGCGGGGGGGGGGGAGGCTCTGCCCGCGCTCCTCTAATGGCGGCGGCCGGAGCGGCCCAAAGCAAAATAAACCCCCGCACGGCCGAGCAGCACGTCAGCGCGGCCTGCCGCCCTGCGCGCCGCCCATTGGCTGGGCCCGCTCCTGCCTTCCGCCAATCGGCGGGCGGCTCTTTGCGCAGAGCGGTGATGTCATCGGTGCCGCGGGGTGCCGCGCGCAGGGCGGGCGCCAGGGGGCGCCTCCCGTTCCGGCCCTTCGGAGCGGGGCCCTCGGGGCTGTTCCCGGCTATTCGGGCTCTTCCCGGCTATTCGGGCTATTCCCGGCTGGCCCTGCACGGCCCCCGAGCCCCTCGGCACCCCGCCACCTTCCCCCAGCCAAACATGCGCCTGGGTTGCCGGAGATAACGCGCAGAGCGTTGTGGTGTGGAGGCGAGAGCATCCCCCCACGCACGCCGTGGTACGGGGTATATAGACATCGGGGGTTCCTGAGGGAGTAATCCCTGAAAAAACCTCCTTGTGATGGCACATGGCCGGGCAGCAGGCGTGGGGAACAGCGGTTTGTGGATCTCAGAGTCTCTGAGGTTGGAAAAGAACATCCAGTTGGTCTCAGAACATCCAGTCCAACCTTATCCCCAATCCCCACCTTGTCCCAGCCCTGAGTGCCACATCCAGCCATTCCTTGGACGCCTCCAGGGATGGGCACTCCCAACCTCCCTGGGCAGCCCCTTCAATGTCAAATCACCCTTTCTATGAATAAATTCCTCCTGATGTCCTCATGAACCTCCACTGGCTGCAGCTTAAGGCCCTGTCCTCTTGTTTCTTATCAGCACTTGGGAAATATTTCACCATGGAGCACGAAAGGAATTAATGGGAATCCAGAGTCCACCAGGTGCCATGGTCAGGTCGATACGGTGGTGTTGGGTCATAGGTCTGACTCTGTCTCAGAGGTCTTTTTCAATCTAAATTGATTCTGTGAAATAAAATTTAAACATTTCCTCCACATGTTGATTCCAGCCGTTCCTGACTCGAGAGAGTGAATGTGTGGGGCTGGAGTTCAGGGTGTCACTCTGCCCAAAAGGACTCAGCAGCCCCACAGTGCAAAGCCCATTTATCTTCTGAGAAGAAAAGAACAGCAACAACAGCTCTGCCAGCCCTTGGGTTCAGTCCTTGTGCTGGCTGTGCAATATTTTTTTTGCTTTCCACTCAAAAATTGCGAGCCTGCATCTTCCTTAAGCTGCCCTTGTAGGCTCACTGACAGAAAATGTGTATTTCTCCACATCCTTGCTTTTCCCTCGTGGGTTTTACATCATTTGATACATGATTTTTTCCCCCCCACTGCAGTTACTACTTTTTATTTCAGGCTTTCTCGGATGTTTTAGCATTTTCTTATTTCCATGGTTTCATTCTCCATTCCCAGACTCTGTTAGACCATGCCTCAGGCTTGGAGTTGCATTGGGAAACTCATCCTGGACCAGCTGGATCCATCCCTTCTCCCTCAGTCAGCACAAAAGAAAAGCACCTGAGATGTTCCAGCAGAGCAGTGCTAGAGAAAATCCCTTTGTCCAGCAAGCAAACAACCAGGACTGGAGTCAGGACAAGCAAAATGTAATTACTTATGGAGACTGAAATAGAAATTTGTCTTCATTTGCAATTAAATTAGTTCCCTATAAACATTGAGAACTGTTGCAGGGGGAGGGTAATGTGATTTCTCTCTCCCAGACTAATTATTTACTAAATTCTCTTTCTGACTCCACTGAACAAGTTGGTGCATTTCTCAAAACTGTAGAAAAAAGGGGGGACAACTTCTTTTTTTTTTTAATAAGACTTGGATAAGTCATGTAAAATAAATATTCATTGTCTTAAGGAATTTTATCATCTCTGTGCTTAGAAATCATCCAGAAAATGAAAATGTATCCCTTGCTCTTGGCATCTAGGCAAGATGATGGAAGAGCTGTTGGGGTAAATTCTAAATGCTGCCCCAAATGTGCAACAATGGAAATTTCCAGAAATAAATGTTATAGATTAGACTGCATAAAAAGATATGAAAATACAAGGAATATCTTAGAACCATAGACTTACAGAGGGGCTTGGATTGGAAAAAAAAATTATGACCAAGTGAAAAAAAATAATTCCAAAGAGTTCCATGATTCTAGGAGATTTTACTCTCTGCACAGTTGATCTGCAGAACAGAAGCATTCTGAGTAGTGAAAGAGGTCCCTGGATAGTATTTGAAGGAGAACATGTGGTCAAATGGAATTTGAAAATATTTACCAGAGCAAAAGCAAATCCTGGGCTGCATCTCCCAATTACCTGATGGTTTTGATGTTGGTGACTTTATTGTCAGGCTGTGTCTTTGGCTTTAGCTCAAAAAGCTGCTGGTGTCTCCTTCCAGGTTTACCTTGCAGAAGTTTGCCATTTGTTCTGGACTTAAACAATAAAATACAAGAGGAATGACCTTTCAGCAGTTTAGAACATTGATATTTACACATATAATTTATCCAAGAAGAGCTTTCAGACTTCTAATTTGGAGTCACATCAAAATCTACATGACTTGATAGTCCAGTCCTCAATAGATTTGGTATTTGATCATCTTTTCTTTTTTTAAATGTCAGGAAGATAATTCTATTTTTGTTGGAGGTGGCAGAAGTTGTAAGGAAGGAGGGTGGGATATAATTTCCTATATCCCACCCAAAATTTTCATTTTCTTTCACCGGTTTAAGGAGAAATTTTAACTCCCTGGGAAGGAATTTGGAACAGTCATACTCATTTGACAGCTGAAGCTGTTATTTTGGGAACCTTCCTTTGCAGAGCTGCATTTGCTCAGGCCTTGCAGCTCGTGTGCCTTCACACAGAGTTGTACAACTGCCCCTTGTGCCTCTCAACAAACCCACGGGAAAAAAATATCATTTACACATATACGTGTTCCAGATTTCTCTTTTCGAACCTCATAAATCCCTGTTCTTGTAACTCCCCACCTTCCTTAGCCATCCTAGCTCCAATCTCCTTTCTCCCTACCAGAGCTGATGGTAAATCTCCTTGTCAGAGCCCCCAGATTTGGTCAAACCCCAGCGGTGTGCACAAGTGCTGTGATTTTGCAGGATCAGCCAGCTCAGAGCCCCCTCGGCTGCCATCCCAGCAGCCTGGAACCCTCTGTGCCTGCGAGGTGTGAGCCTTGCAGGCAGCCAGCGAGGCAGATGGCTGGGAAGTTCCCTTCCTTTCCCACAAAGAATTTAGAAATTCAGGATTTTTTTGGCACAACCCTGAGTTGCAATTTGCCGCTGTCTCCCGTGAACCCCTTTGAGAGCTTTGCCTCGCAAGATGCCCTGATTTTTTTCAGTCCTGTTAGTAAAAGGCCTTTCCCTCAAGCCTGCCTGACGTTTCTGTTCTGATTCACCCTGTTTATACCAGAGCAAATGATACCCAAAGCTATAATTAGAAAGCAAGCATTGAAACATTCCACAGGAGCACATTTGTTGCGTGTAGTAGCAGGGGAGCCTCAGCGACACAAAATTGTGCTTCAGGTAAGCAAAAAAAAAAAAAAAAAAAGACAAAAATCTAATTATTTTCTGCTGGCATGGAGTGTTTTTTGTGCTGCAGCAGAATTACCTCAGCTTGAATGCAAAGATTACATCTAGTTAGTGATGTCTAAGTGCAGATCTTGCTCTTATGTAATTCTCTTTACCCTGCTGGCTCCTTGCTCTCAGGCAGGGTGCCGGCTCCCATCAGGAGATTCATCCTCAGCTTATCCAGCAGCAGGGATGGACGTGCTCACCAGATGGTTATTATTCCTCACTAGCTGAACTTTGGATATGCAGAGCTCCCTACTCAACCAGCTCCTCAGATCCTGCTCTTGCTGTGCTTTATCCTGTGTTTTCAGGAGCAAGGAGGACTAGCAACACTTAGATAAAGGGCGAGGAATAGAAATGCACAAAAACCCAAAGGAAGCACAGGTTTTGGATTGAGAACAGGATGTTTTAAATGGTTCACTGATTTGTTACCAGTCTTCCATCCTCTGAGTCAGCCTGAGCCTTTACATCCAGTAAATCCCATCCTTGGGCTGCTTTTCTCAATTCCATTTGAATCATAAAAGTATTCAACTCTAGTTAGATCACAATCTGTCCTATCCAGGCAAGGCTGAAGTCAGAGGAGGCTCATTTACAAAACCATAGAATGCCTTGGGTTGGAAGAGATGTGACAGAGCCAGCAAGAGACCCTTCACAGTTCTCCAAGAGGTCACAGTGTGTGGGGTGATTGTTCTGGGGACAAAACAGCCAGAAAGATAGAGAATAAATAAACCTAGCTTGGAAAAAGTGGGTAGAAATGTCTCTAAAGTCTGCACCCTGAAATGTATTTCAGTAGCAAAAAGAAAATGGTTCAAAGTGGCGAGCACTTGCATTGAAAGCATCCATGTTCTCATATTTTTCTTGTTTCCTCTCTAGTTCCACATGGAGCAGAGGAAGGCAGTGAAGGAGCAAAGCCCCTGGGATGGGGCTGCCCAGCTGAAGGCTTTGAGCCCTGCGATGGGGGAACCTTGGAAGCTTTCCTCAGCTGGGCAGCCCTTGTGTAGGTGAAGGAGCCTGGCCAACAGGGAGCAGCTCAGGTGGAGAACAGCAGGAAGCTGGGATGGTGGCCGTGCTCCAGCCCCCAGGGAGGATCTGGAGGCTCCGGGAAGCTGCAGGAGCTGCCCAGCCCAGATGGTGAGCACAGCGTGGCTGCTGCTGCTCCCAGCACCATCAGCAGGGCTGGCACAGCTCAGGAATGCAGGGGGAGGACAGACAGGAGGCAAAGAGAGAGGGAACCAAGGAAAATGTGAGACAGGGTGGGAAAGGGGAAAGAAAAATAGAATAGGAGAATGCACAGAGCTCTTTGGGTGTGCTCTGAAGGCCATCAGGGACTGCAGTGACAAATCACAACACAGCTCTGAAAGGATGCAGCAGCCTGAGTCCCTTCACGGGCATATAAGACATTTGTGAGGATCTGAGACAAAAATCCATTTTAAAAATGGACTGAAATCCACAAACTTACTGATGTCCAGAAATGTCAGGTCTAAAGAGCCTGGATAGCCCTGCACAATGGCCACTGTTTCTGTCACCATCACCACTGACACATTGAACTAGCACCAAGCCCAGACCCCTCCAAAATGCTTCTGGCAGCAGAAAATGAGGTGTGGGGTCAGCATAACACTGACTCCTCCACCACTGCCCGCTGGGGCTGGAGGAGGTGAAAATGCCACATTGTGCTGCCACAGGTTTTGATACTGGGTTTAGGCAACCCCCTCCTCTGACTGCTGCCTTCTGTGATGGCATCACCCCTCCCCAGACACTGTGTAAAAGCCAGAGATGCTAAACCCAGTGGCAGTGGAGCTGAGAGGCAGAATCTCAGACATTTTTCTGCTCTAGGAGAGGCCAGCCCTTCTCCTGTGCAGCAAGGCAGCGTTATCAGGTGCCTTTAATATGGCCCAAAGTTGAGCCAAAGCTGTTAGAGGTTGGCAAAAGTGGAAATGGGATTTATTATAAATAAGGCTGTCCAGGAGCACATGAGGCAGCAGAGAAGGGACATTCTGTGTCTGGTTTGCAGAACACAGTGCATCATGCCCAGCATAATCAGCACCAGCTAATCAGATTATTTGATGAGCCAGAGGGAGCAAAATCTATCTTTGAGTTGACGTAATCCACCAATAGACTGCTTAAGGATTCTGGATATTTTCATTCTGTGTCTCAGAAGCCTTTCTCTTACCTATTTATTGAAACTTATCCTTTTTATGAGCAAATCTAGGATTAAACACAGACAGCTCAATTGAAACCAGAACACAAACCAGTAAGAGTGAGATTCCAACAGAGCAGTGCCAATTACCACACTACAGGCTCAGCAGGATGGTGAAAGAATATCAGGGATACTTTAGAGCCATTAGTGGAGACCTTGGATGGTAGCTGGGGAAGATAAGGAATACACAAGTCTGGAATTAAAATGGGGAAAAGACATTTTTTTCTGGAACACCATGAAATGTTGGATGAGATTTTTATTTTAATTCAGGCCTAGCCTGATCCATAAATTCTTATCCCATTAATATGATTTAATATATTTTAGAGGTGTGTTCTGTAAAAATCTGTACCTTCTCTTAGCCCTCTTCATCACTAATAGGCAGTTTCAATAACTGCATAAAAAGTAGCTTTCCATCTTATTGCTAATTTAATCTTGCAGAAAGCTGTCTAGCAGGGTACCTCATAATGCTTTGCCTTATTTACAGATACAATGAGTGGAGCAGAAAAATAAATCATTTTCAAAACAGATTCTTTTTCTGGAAGGACAGTTCTTTGATTGCTTTTATTCCTAAATGTAAAAAAATAATTTAGTAATTATAGCTTGAGCGACTGTTTACTTGCATCAGGCCTCACCAAAGCTGCTGTGCCCGCCTTTCTTGTATGTTGTGTTAAAAGAATGGGTAGAAACAGAATAAAATAATTGCAAGAGAACATTGCCTGGCATCTCTGTCTCCCTCCCACTGCACAAAGAGATGCTGGAGCAAAGCTGAGACATTTAGTGAGCAGCAGGAGGTCATTAGCTTGTTGTCAGTCCTCTCTCCACTGACAGCTTGACATGGCTGTCTGCTAGGTAAGCTGCATTATAAACAGGCTTTTTGTAGCACACATTGCTGCTTTCATATGAAAAGTATGTTTGCTGTCTCCCAGATAATCCTTGCCACCCTGAGACATTACAGATTTTGTGTTTCAGGAACGTGTTGCTTCCGTTTTCCAACCACATGTCTCAGCTGCATCTGAGTTTCTCTTGCCTAAGCCCTTTGAAGAAAGTTTAAGTTTCAAAAGCTCCCACTTGTATGAGACAGCAGCTCTGGAGCTGCCCATGTCCAGGCACAGCTGTAAATTTACAGGGCTCTAACACCAAAGGACAATTCAGAGCATCTCTGGGGTTGTGTACAGCTGAAATTGCCTAAATATCACAAGGACTTGGATCTCCCACAGAAGTCAGAGTGAGGAGCAAGACTCAGAGAATTTGGGAGGATATTTACCTGAGGAGTAACCCCCTGCTGCCCTAAGCCAGCCAGCTCCATGTGCCATCATTCTCTGTCCATCTCACCACCACAGCAGCAGAGGGGCTGAGCCACTGTCTGAGCTCTGCACAATGCAATTCAGCCTAATCAATAAAACCAATTTTACAAAATTATGCAAAATGTTGAGCTGCTGCTGGAATAACTGGAAATTGGTGAAGCTGCTCAGTCTCAGGAAGGTCACATTCCTTCACTGGCTGTGGAATCTTTGAAATCCTTGGCCAGGAGGGATTCATGTCCTTTTATTCCTGGGCATGGCTCTCACACAGCCCAGTTTCCCCAAGGCTTCCCATGGTTCCTCCCTCTGCCAAGCCAACTTTTACAGTCAAGGGACCTGGGCAAACACCCAAGGGCTGGGGAGAAAGTCCAGATTTGGCCCAAAAGCCACATTTCACTGGTATAGAAACATCACATTACATTGGTTATATTAGGAATATTGATTACACAGCTGATCATAGAATCACAGAATGGTTTGGGTTGGAAGGGACTTTAAAGATCATTTGTTCCAACCCCCTGCCCTGTGCAGGGACACCTTCCACTGGACCAGGATGCTCCAAGCCCCATCCAACCTGATATAGATGAGAGTCCAGGCTACCCATGTCAGAAGCAGAGGCTGTTCAGATGAATGGGGCTGATCACCTGCCTCAACTGAGGGAGCTCATTTCTCAAATGGAGCCCAAACCTGTTTGAATTAGAGCTTTCCAACCACTGTGCTGAAGAAACAGAAGTTCTGCCATTTCATTTTGTTTCTATTTCTCTTATCCTGCCATCCTGGCTTTGAATTTTCACTCTCTTATTCCAAGTACACATCTTGCCTGATTTGCTTCATCCTCAAGAGTTTTCCCAGTGTCCTCAGGCACTCGGGGAAGAGGCCAAGTGAGCTGGGCTTCCCCCAGAGCACACAGCTCCAAAGCTGAGCTCTGCTCATTTCTTGGCTGTCTTCCTCTCACATCAGAGAATATTCCAAATAAGGCCTCGCTGCTGTTGCTCAGAATCAAAATAGCTGCTTCTTATTTAGGTTTGATAACCCCTGGAGAAAAGTCCCTTGGACTTTGGCTTCCTCTCAGAGCTGCTGACTGCCTCAGCATATGGTCCTGTTAGATCTTCTCAGTTCAACACTGTTACATCACACTTCTGTCAGCTGTCAGTATTTTCATGTTTTTCTTGGAATGTTTGCTTCCTGTCCTAGACCTTCTGCCTCTAGAGTCAAGTGGTTGAGTTAGAATCTGAGGCTTTATTTTCAAAGTAGATTTCTAATCCTCAATGCAGCACAGAAAAGCATAAAATATTGACTAAGTATAAACAAAGGGGTCAGGAACTAAAAGCAAACACCAAAAGAGAACCACAAATATCAGTTTCTCAAACTCATTAGTTAAAAATATAATTCCAATGTTTTGGAACAAAACAAACCAGCTGGTTAGGTTTTCTTCCTGCAGTTTTTGATTGCCAGAGTGCAGAAGGCATTTCTGTTTGTGCCAGTGCTGGGTCAATACCCCAGCTCAGTGCAGAGGGATGAGCAGATTTGCTCTCACCAGCAGCTCACTCAGGCTGAGTCCTTACATCTAATACTGATCAAGGGCTTCCTGAAACACTCCAGGAAAAATAAGGCATATTAGCATCTGTGTTCTGCCTGGCATTTTGGGTCCATATGCCCTGTTTAGCTGGTTTTCCTCACCTGACAGAATCCCTTCATAATCCTTTCCTTTCCATACCCTCAGACACTGCAGTGGGATTCCTGGCTGCTGTAGCCCATCCCAGAGGCTCCTGTACAATATTTTTTGTACTCATAGGTGTTGCCTGCAGATTTACAGGGCTTTGGGGTTAGATGTGTATCAGAGAATCCCAGAGGAGCAGGCTGGAAGGGACCTCAAGGATCCTCTGGTCCAGCTTTTCTTGGCCAAAGCACAGTCTGGACAAAATCTGGTCAGATCAGAGCCTTTGAGTGTGAACCCTCCAAGGGTGGAGACCCCACTGATGGCTTCTCTGAGCCCTGTTCCAGGGTCTGTCTGACACTGATTGTTCTTTCCCTGATAAGCAGTCTGAGCTTGCACTAATTGTCTCAAAACATGCACACTCTGCCTCTTTTCAAACCCAAATGAAGTTTAATTGAGCTGGTTTTCCTTGAGAGATAATGTGACTAGAGAGCATGAAGTCCCAAATGTAGTGAGACTGCGTGAAATAAAAGAGATTATGGATTAGAAACACAAACTATTAACCTAGAACACCAAGAACAGTTTTGGCTTCTCTTTCTGCCAGCCTAATACTGGAAGGGCCACAAAAAAAATAATTTAATTGATATTTCTCCTCCAAGTTTATAGCTGGAGCTGATTAAAAGCCTCTATTTCTTTCCTGCTTCAATTTTCAATGTTCTAAAATACTTAATTCTACGAAAGAGGTAAAGAAAGTAATTAGTAAGGAAAAATTTCCAGAAAAAGAAAAATGTTGCTTAAAACAAAAATTATCACAGAATTTGGAGCTTTTTTAACTTATCCAGGAACTCTGAAACTTGGTCTCCAAAAGCAAGGGATCTCCTAAGGCCTCTGGTGTCCAAGGCAGGGAGCAAGGCTGGAGGTGGACCCTGAAGTGCTGGAGGTGACTCCAGAAATGGGAGATGTCCCCAGAGACACACTCCATCAGCTCCATCCTCTCCTGGTCATCCTGGCAGCACTTTTGGAATCCTGCTGGAGCTCCTGAGCTCGTGCAAACCAGCTTGGATTCAACACACCAGCATTCACCACAACCTCTCTGGGTTTGGAAGCTTCCAGGCAGCAACATTTCCCATCTGAAAGGAAGAGTTTCACCTCTCATTCCAGCATCCTCCTCTCCAGCATCCCTCACCCGTGAGCTGCTCATTTCCCATCTGAAAGGAAGAGTTTCACTTCTCATTCCAGCATCCTCCTCTCCAACATCCCTCACCTGTGAGCTGCTCATTTCCCATCTGAAAGGAAGAGTTTCACCTCTCATCCAGCATCCTCCTCTCCCACAGCCCTCACCTGTGAGCTGCTCATTTCCCATCTGAAAGGAAGAGTTCTCTTCTCATCCAGAATCCTCCTCTCCAACATCCCTCACCTGTGAGCTGCTCATTTCCCATCTGAAAGGAAGAGTTTCACCTCTCATCCAGCATCCTCCTCTCCAACATCCCTCACCTGTGAGCTGCTCATTTCCCATCTGAAAGGAAGAGTTTCACCTCTCATCCAGCATCCTCCCCTCCAACATCCCTCACCTGTGAGCTGCTCATTTCCCATCTGAAAGGAAGAGTTTCACCTCTCATCCAGCATCCTCCCCTCCAACATCCCTCACCTGTGAGCTGCTCTGCACTGTCCTTTCCTCTGGAGCAGGGAGAAAGCAGCACCTGCAGCTCAGCACACCTGAGCACGGCCCAGAGCATTTCAGTGCATCTGAACTAGGCTGAACAAGTTACCTCCAGGCACACTGGCCCCTCTGGGGAGCACAGACACCCTAGTTCACACTGCACTCGCGTTGTGGAGACCTAATTTAGCCCTGATGTTGTGAGATGCACACGCAAGCTGCTTTTCACAAGGTCACCCCCAGCAGAGACAAGGAATTTTTCATTATTAGCGTGAAGACCTTGAGTTTTGAAAAATGCTCTTGGCTTTCAGCATCATCTGCATGCTGGTTTTTTCCATCTTCCTTGCATTAAATGGTCACTAGAAGAGGCTGTAATTTATGCAGCACTCCTGGCAGCTGTCTCAGGGGTTCTGTGCAATGAACCACCTTCATTTTAAAAGCTCTTTTTAAATGAATGGTCTCAAAAAAACACTGTACACTTTTAAAACTGAACAGACAAGGGAGTTTACATGGCACAGAGGGAAACCTGTATTTGGTGATAAATTAAAACATTCAGCCACAAAAATAATGGCTAGAGAAGATGAAGAAAGAAAAGATAAAGCAATGTTAAAGGAAGATATTTTGCTATTTAGACACATTCTCTCTCTCTCTCCTTGTGTAGAAAATATTTTAAAGGTGAGTCCTGACCCTGTTTGTCCTCAAGTGTTAATAGTAAGTGCTCAGACAGGAAAATGATGTTGATCTGCCAGTCACTAATTGCCCTTGGGTGCTCTGTTTTTCTCCACAGCCCTGACAACTCTTCCCACACCAGAGGAAATATTTAGCTCCCATCTTCCTGTGGAGCAGCAATTTCCCTATTTCCATAGCTGAAACCTTCCCCACCGAGCAGCTGCAGTGTCTGCTTGAACTGTGGAGTATTTATTTTGTGGAGGTTTTCCTAAGTCCTGATCAAATTAGTTTGAGAGAAAAGATACCTACAACGTCCTAAAGAACAGCTGTTCCTGACAAACCAACCCCAGGAAACATTTTGTCTGTTTATCCTATGAATTGGCAGAACATGGGCTGCTGTATCCTGAAATATTCTATCATCTCCCACTAAATAAATAGGGAACTGAGCAGTTCCTAGCTACAGATCACAAATGGAAGTGGGAGGAAAGTAAACATCCAGCTTAGCTCTCACCTCAGTGCATTGCTGGCTCCAGCTCACCTGGAGATTCTCCATAATATCCGTAGGAAAATAGGCAAGGACCTTGTGGGGCTTTTCTTTAACTGGACATCAATTTCTTTGAAGCGCTCACATCCTTCTTGTCTAAACTTATCCATTCTACATGGATAAAGACATCTGTAAAAAAAGGAATTATTTTCCAACCTCTGCCTGGCCGGGGGCCAAAGGAAGCTGTGTGATGTTCAATCTTACATTCATACAGTGTGGCATGAAAAATAAATGTACAGGGGAACTCTTAGGGGCTCAATCAGGCTGTTTTTCGATACTTTAACATGGAAATCTTTCCCTTTAGTTAAAAAAAATACAAATATATGTATATATGTTTTATTTTAACACGGTGACCTTGGGGGATTGTGAGTTTGGGGTTCAGAGGCTTTTTTCCCTCTAGGATTTCTAATGATTTCTAATGGCAGCAGGGATTCCTGACTCCTGCATGCAGGATTTTAGCTGCGGGCAGGGCAGCAAGGACAGGCTGTGCTCTGTCAATCTGGTGATGAGCAGTAATGACAGACTCTAAGCTGTCATAAGAGGATATGACCAAGCCTTGTTTGGGAATGGAGAACTCAGCCCGGTCTGGGGACAGCCAGGATGGCCTGAGGGAAGGGACCTGCCCCCAACAAAGAGCTTTGTGCCCTCTCACCAATAAAACTGACCCCTCCACATGATGTTCCCAGCTCCTCCCCCCTGCCCAGCCTCCCGCCTCTCTCCTGTTCCAGAACAGGTGGTCAGATCTGGATTTGTTTTATTTTGTCCTAAACACGGTGTTAATTCTGTGCTCTCACTCAACCACAGCTTGTGGGGGAGAATTTTAATCCTGGTGAGATTTCCCACCCTTGCAGATTCCCAGATGGAGATTGCAGCAGCCTTTGTGGAGTGCTGGGGCTGCTGCAGGCTGTGGGGTTTTGGGGAAGCAGTGGGGATGTCCAAGCCTGCAGGAGGAGCTTTCCTGCCCTGGGGCCAGGCTGGGCCCCTTCCCTGAGCAGCAGGGCAAGCAGCATTCCCATTTTTGCTCAGGAAGTCACACACACTAATTACAGAGCTATTGCTTTCCTCATTGAAGCAGGCAGTTAATCCCAGTGCTATTAAAATCCCAACATTCCCAGCTTCCCTCAGGAACACCGAGTTGGCTGTTCATGGAGCAGCCTCTTCTGCGGTGACACTGGGCGGGACACAAATGCTGCACAGTCACTACAAAGCCATATTCTGCTGCCCTCCTTTCCCCAGGAGACAGCCTGGGACAGGATCTGTGCTCCTGCTTCCTCCTGTGACAAAGAAGGTGCCACAGGAGGGCACAAGGAAAGTGAGTCATTCTTGTCATCATTAATTAATTAGTGTCCTGCTGTTCCCCCAGGCAAACCAAACAGATTACACAGGGCACAATTGACATAAACAAGTAGGAAACTCTGCTTATAAAGGAACTTGGGAAGACATTCAGTCCCAAACCTGCCAGAGCTCCAGACAGTCCCAGTCTCTTTGCAGGATGCTCTTGGGTGCTTGGATCCGTTCTCCCTGATGAGGGTGGTGTTCCCAGATTAAAGGATGCACAGAAATTATTCTCCCTGATGAGATAAATGTTTCTGTCTCCAGCCTGGATGGGTGAAGCTTTAGGGTCTGACTAAACAGAGCCGAGGTCCCCACGTCCCAGCAGGTGCCCCATGGCAGTCAGTGGATATCCAGTCAGTGGATGTCCCCAGATATCTCCACACCCAGAGAACTGGGGGGATCAGGACAGCATCATCCCCATGCTCAGGCACCTCTGAGCTTGCAGAGACCACCTGGAACAGGGCACACAGGAGCTCTGTCCCACCTCCCTGTACTCAGGATCTGTCTTTTAAAACTGTTCAGGCAGACACAGGTGCACTTTGCAAAAAAGCCGCTAAAAAAAAGCCAAATCCCATCTGCACTTGTGCATTTCCTTGTCTCTCAGCATTCCTTGCCTTGGACAGCAAAAGCAGCCTGTCAGAATGTGGCCTTCCCTGGTGTCCCCTGAGCCACCCCACGGGAAAAAACTCACCAGAAAAGGCCATATTGTTTAAAAAAAAAATAAACTTCCAGTCTCTAGAAAGAGAAAATAGAAACCTTCCAGTCCCTCTGCTCAGAGAAAAGCTGTCTGGGCGTGTGCTCAGCCTGCCCTCCCGGTCTCTCCCAGCTTTCCGTGCCTCTCCCAGAGCTGCTGCTGGGGGAGGCTGAGCAGAGCCAGCAGTGATGCTCCCCAGAGCTTGGGCTGCCTGCCAAGGAGCCCTGCCAGGTGCTGCCTGTTTAAATTGCTTAATATATTGTATTAAACAAAAATCAATATCAGGATCATGAGCTCCAGGCCTGGCTTGGAGTGTGAGCTTGTCCAGAGCTCACAGCATCCCCCACAGCTGGGCTGGGCACCCTCAGGGCTCCAGGGAGCTGAGGCAGATCCTGCTGGTCATTCTCCACCTTCCCCAGCCCAATACAGAGAGTTTCTCCTCCTAAACTGAGCCTCTGCAAAGCCTGGGCTGCTTTTTCCTGACCCCAGCAGGGAAACAGGTGGGAAAACCCTGAGATCTCCGTGTGCCTGATGATGGGAAAGGCCTCAAAGCTCAGAGGAGGGTGCAGAGCCCCAAACTCAGCCCAGCCAGGGTGTGGGAGGTGCAGTCACTTTGGGGACGATGGACAAAGCCACAAACCGTGCTGTTAGTCCCCATAAAGGTGAGTTTGTCACATTTCCAAGTGCTGTGGGCTCGGGTCCAAGCTCTAATGGCTTCATTGTTGTCGGGTTACAATGGGCTGTGATCAAATCTCCAGCTCTACAGAGCATTTCCTGGCAGGGGTTCAGAGCAGCCAGCACACCTCGGTTCCAGCTGTGGCAGAGCACCCGTGGCCATCCAGGGCACAGCCACCAAACTCCTGTGGCATTGCCAGGTTGGCAGTGATGCCTCAGGTTTGGCTTTTCTATTTTTCACATTCTGTGCTGCTTTAGTGTGTGGGTCTGGGTTCACATCAGGGATGCTGAGCTCTGTGCACAGGGCAGGGACACAAAACAATTCCTGCTCCAGCTGGGCACCAAGGACAAATGACCCAAATCTCAGCCCAGGAGCACAAACCCCGTGGGCTGCAGAGAGAAAAACAAGCAGGGTGGGACTGCCTGGGCTAAAGCTGGAATGGGACAATGAACTGCAAGGTGCAAATGGAGCAGAACTGATCCCAGGGACAGAGCCCGTGCCCGGCCGTGCATTTTGGGGCCATTTTGGTTCATCTTGGGTGCAGCCCTGGCTGGGCTCTGGTGCTGCCCAAGGTGGGTCCATGGAGGAGATCTTTGAATAAATCCTTGCTTTATTCTTTAGCTCTGTCCAGTCTCTGCTCTAGGTCAGCCTTCACAAGGCATCAGCAGTAGCCACAGAGCACCAAGGATGGCAAAATCTGTGCATTAATAACTCGTGCTGGGTCTCTGAGTGAAGGGTGATGTGCTGCACTTGGTAAGTAAAGTGTCTGAGGTCTCACAGCTACGCTGGTTTATTAATTTGCCTTGTTAATCTAATTTGCTACACTCTTTTGGGAAAGATTAAATGAATCATTTGTAGGCATGAAAAATCAGCACAAGGGAAAGAAACTAGGAGGTCTGGCACAAAAAAAAAAATTAAATTCAAAATTCATTTTAAAAAATTGAATAAATGTTTGTGGTGACCAGAAGCTAAAATAACAAATATTTATTATGAGGAGGAAAATTCCCCTTTCCTCTGTAGGTAGGTGGGAAACCCTATGGAAACCCCATGCAGGACTGAAAATGAGCAGAATTTAAAGATGTGTGTGAAGCTGGGAACCACAAATTGCTGAGGGGGTTCTGTGGTACACTCACATTTGTGCCTCTGTCCTTTTGTTTTCTCAAGTATAGATATGGCTTCTCAAGGAAAACAACAAAATTACAACATGTGAAAAGCAAAATGCTCAAACAAACCTTGTGGGTAGGTCACCACAACCCCTGGTAAGTCAGATGTGAGATAAACTTCCCTTGTTTACCTCATCAGTTATGTGTGTGGTCAAGGGCACATGACACTTTGTTATTTTCTGTAAGCCAAACTGGGGGGGAAATCATCCTTTCAGATTTTCAGTAATACAAATTTTCCAAATTTGATTTCCAGTAATACAAATTTTCTGCTTAAATTTTTTTGCTTTAGCAGAAATTCTCTGAAATGAGATGGAAGCTGTTGTCTGATGAAGAGCCAAAGACAGGTTCCAAGTCCAATTCACCTGATTTGGAGGTGGTTGAGACACTTTACAGAGGGATGGGTTTCAGGATTTAACCCTTAATTCCACAGAGGAATTGGGAAGACCTGGAGCAGGGCAGGGCTTCAGGGATTCTCCCAAGCAGGGGTTAAGCTTTGCTTTGTTTAAAGGGGAATTTCCAAAAGCCTCATGCAGGACATGAGAGGATAAATTTCTAGGCTGGGCCTCCCTGTTTTCCCCCCAGAGCAGGCTCTCTTTCAGCAGCTGTTATGTTTAGCTGTTTTGCATGACTGAATTTCCATTCCCTTACTGCACATCATGTCCCAGCTTGGAGCTGCCACCAGTTTGAGGCTTTAAAAGGACTGCTCTCTCCTAGACTTCAGAGATTTCAAATTAGAGCCTGTCAGAGAACTCCCACCCCTGATCCAATGGCAGATCTGAAGTTTCCCTCCCTTTGCTGCAATGTAAACCCTTGGAACAACCCTTTGAAAAGCACCAGGTCCTGGACTGCCCCCACAGAATTAACCCAAGACAAGGGTCAAGACCTGGTCCCACCTTCAGAGTTTTGTAATCCTTTCATCAGTGTGACACTTTAAAGGCTGTTAACTCCTTAGTTCACCTCATTTTCAGAATGTTTCCAGCCAGGCAGAGTGTCTGCCTCATTGAAATGGAGCATCACCACCATTTCTCACTCAGATGTCTCAGAGGTCATGGACCATCTCAGCTCCTGCTGCACAATATCCAATGCCTGAAAATAATTGAAGGGGACCTTTCTGAGACTAAAAGTCCTTTATCAGCTGGGAAGGTGTGGATGGATGAAGCCCTTCAGAGCCCATATTCCAGAGCAGATAGTGGAGGGTTAAAGAGCTCAGGTGATGGACACAGTCCTGCAGGAACAGAGTGGGGACAATAAGCACTGCAGACACCCGTGAAGGCTGCAGCTCCCCCTTGCCCTGCCTGGCACTGCAATGATTGCCACCATCAGCACCAGCACATGTGGCTTCCAGCTCGGTGTCCAGCCCTGCCACTGCTCCATGTCCCCTCCCATCCTGTCCCCAAAGCCTTCCTGACACCCTGGCACCATTCTGCTTCTCTCTCCCTTAGCTGTCCCATTTTCTCCCTGTAGAAATAAACCACTTTTTTTTTCCTGGAAGATTTTTAGTGCTTTTGCTTTGCAGAGATCAGTGTTTTCCCTGAGTGAAGCCCAAAGCCTGTGAAGGAGTTGGCTGTGCCAGGCAGGAATTCATTGCCTGTTTATTCCCAGGTGGAACCAGTGGGATCCACCATCCCCTGCCTCATGCTTGGTGCTTCTCTGTTGCAATGGGATCTGCTGGCTCTCCCACCCTTCTGTGAGGGATTTTAGTGTTTTCTTCTGGTTCCCAGCTGAGGCAGCAGTGGAATGAACTTCTGGGCTGCCCAGTGAGGGGCAGGCATGGTGCAAGGACTGAGGGTCCTGGGGACAGAGGGGATTGCTGGAGGGTCTCAGGGAGATGCCTGGGAACCCACACTTCTGAGATCCCCCCAAAAGGAGGTGAGCACCAGATGCCAAATTCTGATCCCTGTCCCGTGGCAGCAACTCACTGATGAGTTTTAGGGTGATTTGTTTTTCTCTCTGCTCTTAGCCACATAAAGTGATAAATGGTTCACAATCAGAGATCCCAAACTGGGGAATTTTAACAGCTTCAGCAGAAGATTCAGCCCTAAGTTTGCCTCCCCCAAACACACAGCAGTGGTCAGAAGGGTCCTGTCACTGCACATCCATCATGGGGCAGCCACACATCCCTCTGCATCCACACCTCCCTCTCCCTGCTCTCCCACTGCAACAACCAGACCTTTTCCAAAGACATTTACCAGCTCTTTCCCTGTTCAAAATCCTAAAATAATTGTCAGGAGCTATTTAAAGCCCTTCACAGCCCATGGGTACAAACAAAACCCTTCTGGGAGAGCCCAGCCTGGCTGTTTGTAACAGGACACACAAAGCTCAGTCACATTGCCTGGGAAGCTCGGGCACTCCTGAACATGCCTGCAGCTTTGTGTGCCCGTGGATCATGAACCTGCCCTTTGATAATCTGCCCTGCTCAGAGGCAGAGCAGGTTTGGGTAATGCTGGCTCACCCTGGTGACATTTCCAGCTTGATTGGTGAAAAAGCACAAGGGGTGCATCCCACAGCAGGGAAACACAGAGTGCTGTTCCATGGAGCTGCTCAGGGTCTGGAGGGAGAGCAGGCTTTGGATGTGGAAACAGGGAAACACAGGTGTGGAAAATGAGCAAAGGGTGTGAGTGAGCCTGGCAGGAATCCAGCTGGGACATCCAGGGGTTTACTCAACAGCAAAACAGGCTGCAAAGGGTTTTTCAGGCTGGATGGGGAACTGGAAACACAGGGAGTTTCTTGCCACAAGTGCTCTACAGTGCACAAATGTCAGCAGACAGAGTTCCAAGTGGCTCTAAGGTCACTCCTATAAATAAATCATCTCGGCCCCCAGGAGCCCTGCAGAGCTTCCCAGGAAATGTGCATCCTGGCAAATTGGAGCTGAAAGGGGAGCCAGGTAATGACTGCTCCTTTCAATGCTGCAGGAACAGAGAGCTTCAGCAGGACCAACAGTGGCTCCTCCAGTTTTTCATCTCTCTCATGAATAATGCAGCACATCCCATGAGGGGATGGGCAGCGTGTGCCAACAAACTGACACCAAACACCAGCAGGGCCAGGGCTGCCAGGGATGGTAAAAACAGGGGTGGATTCATTCCACAGGAGCTGTGTTTGCACACTCAGGCGTGCTGGGGTGGGTCATCCCTGGCTCTTTAATCAGGCATCACCCAGTGCCCACCTGCAGCTTGACCTGGATCCCCACACAGAATCCTTGCCTGGATCCCCACACAGGATCCTGACCTGGATCCCTGCACAGAATCCTGACCTGGATCCCCACACAGAATCCTGACCTGGATCCCTGCACAGAATCCTTGCCTGGATCCCCACACAGGATCCTGACCTGGATCCCACACAGAATCCTTGCCTGGATCCCCACACAGAATCCTTGCCTGGATCCCCACACAGGATCCTGACCTGGATCCCACACAGAATCCTGACCTGGATCCCACACAGAATCCTTGCCTGGATCCCCACACAGAATCCTTGCCTGGATCCCACACAGAATCCTTGCCTGGATCCCCACACAGGATCCTTGCCTGGATCCCCACACAGGATCCTTGCCTGGATCCCCACACAGAATCCTGACCTGGATCCCACACAGAATCCTGACCTGGATCCCCACACAGGATCCTGACCTGGATCCCACACAGAATCCTTGCCTGGATCCCCACACAGGATCCTTGCCTGGATCCTGCACAATGTGAGGAAGGGAAAAGGGCACTAAACTCCTGCCACCCAGCCCTGGGGCACACCCTGCAGAAGGACCATCAGTCTGTGTGGCTGAAGGACCAGCAAAGGGGCAGCTGCTTCTTTATTCCATGTTTGGGAGCTCATCTGCAAACCAGATTGGGGTGCCCACGCAGAGGGTGATGTCCCATATATATATATATATATATGTATATGAGATGGGACAAATCCCCCAGGCCTGCAATGCACCCTGTGCCACTGCTGAGAGTGAAAACCACCCCTGCAAAGGAAAACACAACATGTAGGCAATCATCTGATTACATCTGTAATATTTCTGCAGCACAGAGCTCGCTGTAAACTGCTCTGCAAGCAGAACTTGGGGTGCTGAGGAGGGGAGGCATCAGGGCTGGGGCAGGCATTGGGGGCCATGGAGGGTTTGCATGTCTTGTAATCAACTTCCATTGCATTGAAACCACCCACTGTTCTTCCAGGAAATCACTGGATTTCAAAAGAATAAACCATAATTATTTTTTTTAAGTACTATTATTCCATCCTTATCCTAAAGCTTCTGCTGACCTCCAGCAGCACAGATCAGATCCACGTAACACCCTTTAGCCTCAACCCACTTTAAAATATTAATCCTCATGCATGGCACAGCATTTCCTCTGGCTGGGGAAGGCTTGGCAGGGAGCTGGGGTGAGCTGCTGGGGCTGCAGGCAGCAAGGGGAAAGCGGGATGGCAGCAAGGATGTGCTGGGCAGAGCAGGGGCTGGGGCTGTGCTGAGCTCTCTGCTCTGCTCCCAGGGCAAACCCAGAGGGATGGCACCACCCCAGGGCACGGGGAACTCAGCAAACCCACTGCAAGGCAGGAATGATACCTGCCCTGTCTGGGGAAAACTGTGTGTGTGTGGTGTTCGCAGGGTCCCAGGAAGAGGGAAGAGATGAGAATCTGGCTCCATGTTTCAGATTTATAATTCTGATTTATAATTCTATGATATATTATATTAAAAGAAAATTATATACTGAAACTATATTAAAAGAATAGAAAGAGGATTCATAAGAAGGCTGGCAAGGAATAGAAAGGGATGGAATGATAATAAAATCTTGTGACTGACCAGATTCTGAGCCAGCTGGGCTGTGATTGGCCATTAATTAGAAACAACCACATGAGACCAATCCCAGGTGCACCTGTTGCATTCCACAGCAGCAGATAACCATTGTTTGCATTTTGTTCCTGAGGCCTCCCAGCTTCTCTGGAGAAAAAATCCTAACGAAAGGATTTTTCATAAAATGTGTCTGTGACAAGCATGTGTATTAAAGTACTCCCATGGTAAAATTATCTGTGCCATTTTTTGAGTTAACATTAAAAATAGCTACATAGGAATGCAAAACAACCTCTGATTTTACTTGTTTTGCTTTGGAAAATAGAAGGGGTGGAGAAGGTTTCCAAGTGAGAGAGAGCTGCACTAAGAGAGAGTACACGAGCTTCATGATTTTTCATAAGGGAGGAAAACTGTTGATTAACCTGAAAATATATTAGGAAGGGTTCACTGTGGACTGAAAGGGCTTTTCTCTCAAAGTGGTTTAAATAGAGAATTTATGATCAATACCAGTTTAGAGTCCATAATGAGCTTGGCTGCAGAGGGGTGGCAGACACCTTCCCGTCCTGCAGGAGCAGGAGAAGGATGAGCCAGGCTGCTCCTGCCCTCCCACTCATCCAACAGGCGCCCCAGAGATGTTGCCAGCAGCAGCAATGAGACTTTCACCTGCCCAGAGCTCTCCCCTGTGCCTGAGCAGCCTCCTGGGCCCTGCTCCTGCTGCCCAGGGTGCGCCAAAGGCTCTGGGCCTCACACTCTGTCACAGACACATTTTATGAAAACTCCTTTCCTTAGGATCTTTGCTCCTGAGAAGCTGAGAGGCCTCAGAAATGAAATGTAAGCAATGGTTATCTGCTGCTGTGGAATGCAACAGGTGCATCTGGGATTGGTCTCATGTGGTTGTTTCTAATTAATTAATGGCCAATCACAGCTCCACGCCGTCCCACAGTGTCCCTCAGGTGTCTCTGTGTCCCTGCAGAGCCAGTCCCCAGCCAGCTCCCCTGCAATTCCAGTTCTGGAACTCCCCTGTGCCTTTCCTCGGCCCCCAGTGCAGCCCCAGCTCTGCCCAAACACTGCTTGCCATTCTCAGGGTGTTACCCTGGCCTCAATCATCCTGAAATGTGGATTCTCAGGGATGATAAAAGTGCACATCTCCCCTTCCAGCACCTGTAAAAAGTTGTGCTTGGCTTTAGTACTTTGCATTCTCTCACCTTCCTCTGAAAAAAAAAAAATCCAGGTTTTTTTTTCCTTGTTATTCTGAATCCATTTTTGAAATGACAACTTGAGTCAGTGCCTTTTGTAACTGCAACTGAAAAAATAAAAAAAGGGTAGATGAAATATCTGCAGAGAAGTTTGCTGAAGCAGAAAGAGCCCCACACAATAGCAGGTGTCAGTCTGCACGAGTATTTCTGGCAAGGGAAAAGCACGGGCTGTTCAAATCAGGGATGTTTTGATTATCATTCCCCCCCACAATGACTGTGCAGTTACAGCTAAGAATTATCCAGAGGTGTTAAAAATTATCATTGCCAAAAACAGAAGGAATAAAGAAATTGTGAGGCAGAGCAGTGGAGGGTCTGGCTGCGAGGGAAGGTCCCACACGGGGAGGCCCTGCTTGCTCAGAAAAGCTGTGGCTGCCCCATCTGATTTTGCAGGGCCCTAAAACCAAACCTAACTATGAGATGGAAAAATAAAATCCAACCAGTTGTACTTAATGACAAAGACATGGACCATGAAACAGAGAAAATTAGAGAAAGAGAGGAGCCAGGTGCTGTGAGCTGCTGGTTAGCAGGGACTCCACACCGACCCAATTCCCTTGCTCAGATGTGATTCCCAAGGGCCAGCATGAAATGAGCTGCAGTGGAGTTGCCAGGACAGCTGGATAAAGGGGATCACTCAGCTCTCCCTGCAAGGCTGGGTGTCACCAGGGTGGATTTATGGGATACAGGTGCATTTCTGGGATACAGGTGCATTTCTGTAACCTGTGCCAGCTTCAGCTGAAGATCCAAGCAATGCCACAGCTGTGCCCCATGTGCCCTGGTCACTCCAGCTGCAGAGGGACTCACTGCAGGGCTGGGGCTGCCACTGGCACCTCCAGGGCTCTGGAAAACCCTGTCTGAGGGAGGCAAGCCCATCAAGAGCCTGGGGTTAATTCCACACCGTCAACCAGCATTTGGTTTTGAAATTACCCTCCTACAACACTGAAGGCTGCTATTTAATCTGGCAAAATCAATCTCCTTCCTGGGGAACATCAGCACAGAAGAAGTGCCCAGGATGAGTCCCAGCCCTGTCCCCGTGGATTGCACACAGAGCACCCACACAGGCTGCAGAAATGAGCTCTCAGTGCTCCATAGCTTTTTATTGCCTCACCTGCTTTGAATTGCAAGAGCTTTGATAAATGAACTGAGGAGTTCCCCAGCTCCTCCTTGCCATGGGTGAGCAGCTCAGTGGGAAGTGCCAGAATGAACAGGGTGATTTTTCACAGCAGGGCTCACTGACTCCCTGCTGAAGCCTCAATGCCTTTTCCTGCTCCTTTATCCTTGCAAGCTCCCTGCTCTTCCAGCAGCAAGGCACGGATACTTTATTCATTTTGGGAGATGGGCTCAACAGGCAATGTTTGAATTTGGGTATAAAAGCTTGATTTAAGGAGTTTTGTGCAAAATCAACAGCTCAGAAAGCAAACATTCCCTGGTAGCAACCTGTAGGAGAGCAGTTAAAAATGGGAATAATAGCACTGGGCTTCTGCATCCATAACAGGGAAAGGCACTGGGTTAAGATCCCTTAAATGTGCCAAAGCCAACAATTCACCTGGGTCTGGACAATTCACAGCCAAGAAAAAATGGCAGAACAGGAGCAAACCCCCCTCAAGCACCAGGGACAGGTAAGAAACCTGCTGCTAAAGTAACAGCCTTAATCCCACCAAATTTATCATTATAAATATCATTCTAATCATTATCATGATAAATGTCTGATTTATCCTTACAAATCAGACATTTATCAGGATAACTGGCACATCCTTCATCCCACCCTAGCAGGGTGGGATCATCCTCCACAGGACGAGCAGTGTGAGGGCTCTGGAGCTCCAGGGTGGGCACTCCTGGGAGTCTGAGCAGAGGGACAAGGGTCTGAGCTTTCTCCTCAGTCTCTGCTCAGGGATTTATTGTGGGGCACTCTGAAATTCAAGGATTAGAAGAGCCTGAGGTGTCTCTTTCTGAAGGGAGCTGCTCAAAAGCACCTGCTGAAACCAAGCTCCGTTTCTGTGGGAATTAAAACTCCCCCTTTGCATGGCTGATACACCCATGGCAAGTTCAGCTTTCTGCTCTTCCAGGTATCCAGGCTGGATTAAATTTAACATCCCTGCATTAAGGGTTATTGTTAACAAGTGACAGCTACTTTAACGTGCCCAAAGTCAGCAGAGCATTCACCTTCCTGCCTGCCAAAACCTTGTATTATTGCAGAGCAATATATTATACTTAGAAAATATATATATTATATAATATAATATATATATTAAAAATACAATATATATATATTAGTAATATAGTATAGTAACACAGTAATAAATAGTGATTTAGTAATATAAAGGAAGTATGGAGGGTTTTGATTCCTCTACTGTAGGTTCGACTCCTGCTTTTCTAAGTATAATATATATATTAAAAAAATATAAATATTTATAATATATATTAAAACATATTATATATATAATATCTATAACTAAATATTTATATATAAACATAAAAATATAATATATAAAATACAATATATATATTTATAATATTATTATAAAATTATATATAATTATATATAAAATAATTTATGATTATATATAAATATATAATTACATATATAAATATATATAATAGATAATAGAATATATTATATTAAATTATAATTATATAATTATAATTATATAATTATAATTATATATAATATAATATAATATATATTTATTATTATAAAATTATATATACTTATATATAAAATATTATATATAATACATATTAAAATATATTATATATAACATCTATAACTATATTATATATATATATATTTATTTATATATAAATATATATATATATAACTTAGAAAAGCAGGAATTGAACCTACACTAGAGGAATCCAAACCCTCCATACTTCCTTTATATTCCTTTCTAGTAGGGTCAGCTAAACAAGCTATTGGACCCATACCCCAAAAATGATGGTTCATCTCCTTCTCCTGCTAATGAACCCCCAGGCAAAACTAATCTTTATTACTTAAAATATATCACATCAAATATTTATCACATAAAAATATATATTTTAAAGCAGAGAGGTTTAAACATTCCATATTCTATGACTCAAACCTCTCTACAGGTTTAAGATAAAAATTTTGCTGAGCACCAAGCAATGCCTTCTGTGCTACCTCTCTGCTAAGTCTAAAAAGTTACAGCCACAGCATTTGGGTGATATCATCCTGTTTAAAGCACTTTTCCCTAAGTGCTGAGTATGAACATTTTATTTATGGCTAAAATTGGCTATTTCTTATTAATATCACAGACTGCCAATGATCCCTGCTCACAGCTACAGCAGCCTCTCACTCTTGAAAATGTGTTAAAAATCACAAACTGCCACCAAAAGAATTGTTGGAACAATCCCCATGGTAGAAATGGGCTTTCTGAAGTGAAAACTATTAGCAGTACTATTTTTCCTCCTTTGGAAAAAAAGCCACATTTGCCCAAAGCAAAATATTGAGCAGGAAAATAAATTAGGTAAAAGTTTTTAAAAAAATATTGCTTATAATGGAAAAATTTCAAAACACCTGTGTGTTTACTCTAGTAGTTTATTCTACTGACTTGTCTCTTGTGGATTTTTATATTTCCCTTCCAACACCTTCTCCAGTAAAGCCAGAGGAAATAAATACAAATGAACACAAATCCACATGAGGGGAACACCCAACTCTTGTCTTTAGTACCAGGTGAGAACTGAGAGCCCTGGTG
The DNA here is from genome assembly GCF_035770615.1 of Melospiza melodia melodia. Classification (NCBI taxonomy): domain Eukaryota; kingdom Metazoa; phylum Chordata; class Aves; order Passeriformes; family Passerellidae; genus Melospiza; species Melospiza melodia. Next base: position 3,493,404 of record NC_086202.1, read on the forward strand.
CTGGCAGAGGAACAACAGGGTCTCAGGAGAGCTGGAAATGATGAATGCCAACCCCTGCAGTGACCTGGAGGGGTGCAGAGCAGCTGTCCCAGCCTTGGTGGCCTTGAGCTCCTTCTGCAGAGCTCAGCAGGCACCTCTCCCTAATAAACCTGGAAAAGGCAATAAGGTGTTTTGTTTTCTCTGGATGATGCCTAGGGAAAAGACAAGGATGTGCCAGTTACCATCTTATTTAAAGGTCAGAAAGAGGAAAAAACTACTTTCCTGGGTGGAAAAGCCTCCTATGTTTCCACTGGCACACAGCCTGCTGCTGGATTTCCTCCTGAGCCACCCACACCACGAGCTGATGGGATTGTGATGATCCTTCTTTCCTGAAGGTAACTTTGCTGGATGCAGCTGACCTGCTCTGACATCCATCTCCATCTGCAGGGCTTGCCCGGGGGAGCTGAGCCTGAAATTCTCTCAGAATGAGGAGAACAATCTCCCAGGCTGGAGCTCTGGTAAAGTGAGCTCTCCTGAACTTCTGCTCCTCCTGCCTTTGAAGCTCTGTGCTCCCACCAGGGGGAATAACACCAGCCATTCCCAGAGGGGAATCCAGGGATTTTTGTGCACAGCAAAGGAATCTCCTCTTTTTCTTCTTTTAGGAACTTCAGTCAAGATGCTGCTGCACAATGTAAGGTTATTTACAGGTAAGAGTGAAGCAAGAAAAGCCAGGAGTCACCAGTTTGAACATTGTCACTCTTGGTTCCACCGGGTGAGACAGGTGTAGGGGTGAGAGCTCTGCAGGAGCCCCCCAGGAGGACAAATTTGAGCCACAGGATATTCCTGTCACTGGCCTGAACACAGCTCGTAGAATCCCAGAATGGTTTGGGTTGGAAGGGACCTCAAATCCCACCCAGTGCCACCCCTGCCATGGCAGGGACACCTCCCACTGTCCCAGGTGCTCCAGCCTGGCCTTGGGCACTGCCAGGGATCCAGGGGCACCACAGCTGCTCTGGGCACCTGTGCCAGGGCCTCACACCCTCACAGGGAACAATTCCTGCCCAAAATCCCACTTAAATCTCCCCTCCTTCATCTTAAAGCCATTCCCTGTGTCCTGTCCCTCCATCCCTTGTGCCCAGCCCCTCTCCAGTTCTCTTGGAGTCCCTTCATCAGGCACTGCAAGGTGCCCAAGTACTTACCAGTTTACTAATGAAACTCTAAATTCTGCTTTCTTCCCAAATCCATAAGCTACAGAAGCAGCACTATAAAGGCACATGCAAATACCCCCACAAATCTGACATGACAGAGAAATGTGTGTGTGAAACCATAGATATTGGAGAGAAAACAGAGAGCCAGAGGAAGATTCACCTCAGGAAGATTCACCTCAAAGGAAGCCAGAAACCAACACCTTTTAAGCTGATCTGCAGACTGCTCAGAGGCAGAACCATGGAAGAACCAAGCAAAGCAAGCCTGTTATCAAAAATAACCCTTAAAATAAACCTTGCAGCACCAAAAAAAGCAAAGTTTCAGACTGATTCTAGTTACATTCAGTGTACTCAGAAGCATCTTCCCACTTAACAGGAGTTTTATCAGTTTGCTTATCTTATCTTGATGCTACCCCAACAGTAACAGCTTCTCTTTACATTTTAACTCAGGACATGTCGGAGGCAGTGAAACGTCCCCAGAGAAGTGAGACATGAGCTCCAAACCTGCAGAGTCATGAATATGCCAAAATTAACAATGCTCACAAGTCTTTCTGCCAACATGTTCCATCCCATAAGCAAAGACAGGACTTGGAGACTCCCAGAGTGTCAATCCAAGCTAATTTCAGAAATATTTGCTGATGCTCCCTTTTGTAAGCATATGTGATAGCTCTAATTCATTGAGGCTTCCCATATGGTGCATCCCTGTTCTTCTTACTATCAACAGTCAGAGGGGGAATCAATTTTGAAATAAAGGAAACTGCAGTTCCAGGTTTCTCACAATCAACCAGAAAATATTTTGTTGTACCAGGAAAACTCCAGGATTTGGAACAGGACACAAAAGCCAATTTTCAGTAGCTTTTCCTCAGTGCTGCCTTCCTGTTGGGGAGAGGACACAGCTACAGGCCCTGCTCCTGGGGATCACCAACAGGGACAGTCCAGGAGTCACACTGGAACCCTGGTGTTGCACAGGTGTGAAAATTCACAATTTAAAGCTACTCCCTGTGGCCTTCTGACAGATCTCAACCCACCATTGTTGTTTCTTGACAGGACTGTGAAGGAAACTGCCAAGTTGAAGCAGGTGTATTTTTACCAGAATATCACCTACATTAAAAACAAAAAAGCCACACCCTTTATCTTTATGAGTCAGCAGTTATGGTGAATGAAAACACCTGCAGGTAGGCACTGGCTGGAGGCACAAAATGACACACCTGTCCCACCTACATGGTGCATGGAAAACCAAGCAGAACTCATAACATTTTATGTTAAATAACCCCAGAATTCACGGATCTTGTACAAACATGTGTCAGGCGTGGAATATTCCCTCTGCCACATCCCCTCAGCCCCAGCCTGAACAAACTTCACACACTTCTGAGCTGCACTTTGCTGCCCAGTGAGCTCCTCCACCAACGTGGCACCTGACAAGCATTAAAACCTATGGTAGGATTAAATAAGATTTTATTGTCACATTGAACTGCTTTCTCAGAGATGTACATTTTGCAGGTTTCTGTGCAGAATAGAAATGAAGAGGGTGGCTGCCAACCTGTCAGTTCTGATTTCAGCATGGACATGTCCACACCTGAGCCACAGGTGCTCACAGGTGGTGGCTCCACAGCCAGGTCTCTGTTCCAGGGATTGCAACACTCCAAGACAAAAATCCATCCAGTTAAGGCTAATGAGAACAATGTCAAATAGTTAAAACCAGAGCACTTGATGTTTAAAGATGGAACCACTTTGAAGAAAACTGGCAATTTTAACATCTCATTTTTTTCCCAAAGTTATTTTGCTCAAACAGGTAAGGAGAGGGTAATGAACAGACTTTTGCCTATGGATATGATCCAGAAGACTAAAATTTCAGTGGGTAAACTGGAGATATTTAAAATTTTTCAGCAACTGTTTTGCTGTTCTGGGTGTAAACTGAAGAAGTGGCTATTGATACCTCAAAGTGATAAACGCTGCAGATAACCTCATCTTAAAATGTGTATTTTCTCATTTACACATCAGGGATAAAGTCCAATAATACAAACTTCTTAGTGGCACAATTTCACATATTTTGGGCAACGTTAGCATACAAGCAGTATTTAAATAAAAGTAAGTGCATCCAAACATGAAATTCTCTAAATATACCACACTTCATTTATCCCAAACGGCAGTTTTCTGACAAGAGCTGTAATTCAAATTAAAATAATCATTTACATGTTTCACCCAGAGGAAAAGAGGTAATAAACCCAGGGGACTCTCCAAACAATCTTCTCCTACCCTATCCCCTATTTATCACATAAAATAACTCATCTAGAAGCGTAAATCCAATACTCAGATGCAAATAAAATGCAAGTAGCAGTCTCTGATGTTTGCAATTTGCAGACTCCAAAGTCCAATCATGATGGAATTTACTACTTCTGTCGGTCATTTACTCCTGTATGTGCACTTCATATTTATGCTAAAAGAACACATGAGACAATAAATGAGGCTAGTGTGGCATAAAGTCATTGTAAACCCAGCGAAACCAGAATAATTCTATTTATGACATTCATCTGGATGATTTACCAGGCATCCCACCCCCCCAACATCCTTTACAGAAAAAAAGGCAACCATCAGTTGAAGTGAGACACATTCTGTTTGTAAAAAAGGTCAGACCAAACCCCTCCTCTGATGAGGGCATGCCCACAGAAGGAGTTTGACCACGTCTTTTCCTATCAGGCTTCTCAGAATTATCAAAATTTCTTTGCTTGCAAAGGCCAATTTGGCTTACCATAGAAAGCTATTCGGAAGGCGGCTGATATATTTATTATTCCCTTTCAAAAATTAAAATTCAAGGCATGATAGTGCAAGAGGTAAGTTTTGATTTGAGAACATTATCTGTAGACTAACTGTGCTTAGTTACTACATCCCAATTTATTGTCTTAAAGAAAATATGGCAACAAAAGCTACAAGATCTCTATAAATTTCATTTTGCCTAAATTTTACCAGTACATCCATGAACCTCATCAGTATTAGTACAACTTGATTATCCTAATGATTCCATTATAAAACTTGCAAAATGTATCACAAGGTGAATAAACCATCTAGTGCAAGTCTTCTACATTTCGTGTGCACAGTAATCCTGTGTAGTTCATTTCCTCCGGGCCAAATCCCCAAAATCTCTCGGTAACAATTATGAAAAAACAGTGTCACGTGGATTTGTTCTGTTTTCCCCCCTATCAAATTTGAGAAGTTTGAGTGTTCCTGGAATCACCATCGGGATGTGCTGAAGGTCGTGACTCCCTTGTCTGTGAGTATTCACTGTCAGAGGACTCTGTGGGTTCAAGCAAATTCTCATAATCACTGTCTTCTGATTCGTCAACATTGTCAGGCAGCGCTCTTTGGGAAGATGGCATGGATGCTCCATTGCCAGAATATTTCAATCCTGCACTTGTGGAAACATAACTGGAAGACCCCACTGCCTGAGGCCGAGGCATGAAGATGCTGCTGCTCTCCAGGAGCCCGGGGCTGCCAGAGCTGTCGTGAGTGCTTGTGTTGAAATCCGAGTAGGGCGGGGGAGGATCGGACACGTCGGAATCCTCCAGTGTGCAGCCTTCCACAGCAAAGCCAGTGTAGGACATTCGGGGAACAAACATGGGTTCCACGTTATCTGTTGGCATTTGCCTGCTTAAAATTGCCTGCTGCATTCCTACAAAGCAAAGAACAGGAGGTACTTAATGCTTTCTTGGCAACGTGCTCCCATTACCTGAGCTGTGACCACCTCGCCTGCCCTCGCTTCTTTCCTTCTGCTTGCTATCAAATGCGCACCCCTGGCACTGCCTTCCAACTCCAGCACTGGATCCTGTCCTTTCAGTCTGCTCTTCCCATCTTTCATACCTCTGATTTAAGGCTTAGAGAGTCATCAATACACTGCCCCTGACAGTCACATCAAACCTTGTTTAACACGGCACCCTTCTCTTTGAGCGTGACAAACTCCCCTAAATTCAGCAGTGCAGCCTGAGCCTCATCAGGATCAGCTCAATTATCCCAGTGATCCCTTTCAAACCCAAAATGAGTCAGAAAGCAAATAAACCAACCAAGTGCAAACATGCTACACTTTCATGTGCACAGTCATCCTGTACAGATCATTTCCTCCGGTTTAAGCTCCCAAAAAACACAGCTACAGGATGTTTCCACAGCCTGTTGCTGTTTCCATCTCATCTTTTCTCTGTATTTTTCAGCTCCTTCTCACATCAAAAAGCACCTGTGCTAGAGCTCAACCTGTTCCTCTCTGCCTGTGTCTTACTCAGTAAAACTCAACTCATTTTTCATCCATAATTGATATTTGATATTGTATCTTAAAAGTATCACTTTGTACTTTCAATGCCCCTTGTGCTAGGGGACAATCTCATAACACCTGCAAAGAAATCACCATGTCTTCTTCTCTCAAATTATTATTGTCTTCTTCCCTCAAATTATTATTTTAATAACTGCACTCACATTAAAAATCTAAATGATGGAATTATAGCTGGGAGTGTAGCAGGGTATCAGAACAAGAATGTGAAAGTCATCTTAAATGAGCTGATTTGGAAAATAATTTGAGGAAGATGTGCACAGGAATAATGAACTGCAAGAGCTGCAAAAATGAGGAACACTTGATCCTTCTGCAGAAAAGAAACTTGATTTATGTAAAGTATAAATCAATATGCATGAGGTGTGCTCAGCTGTGGAGATACAGGTATGTATCATTTCACTGTAGTTGTTAAAAATATAACCAAAATATATGTAACTATGAATACAATAGTTTATAAAATAGGGAAAACTGGAGAAACCCTACAAAACACAAGGGATCTAATAGTCATGACCTAAGAGGAAAGGCTGGAACAACTGGGATTAGTAGGGAAGACTGAAGAAAGCATTTTATTCTTAAATGTGCCTAAGAGGCTGCTGCAGAAAGGTAAATTTGAGTACTGCACACTAGACACAAGGAAAGACTTCCTGGCAGGAAGGTTTTTAAGCACTGGGAGACACTGAAGTTTTTGACTGGTTCCTAAGGGATTATTAACCAACAAACCTGCCAGAACTGATACTGGAATGTGCAAGGTGAGGGGCACAATGGGATCAGCTCTGTTTACTGGAGAAACCCCACATGGAGGGTGAGAGCTCCTCTAAGCAAGTCACTGAGATGTCTCTTGGGAATGAAAAGAGCACATTCCCTCAAGTGGCTGCACAACAGCACTCCAGTTCTGGGCCACACCAGGAGAACAGCACTGGGAGATTTCCTGGCACCTGGGAAGTGCCCAGCACTCACCAAACCTGGAACATCCTGCTGCATGTACAGAACCATTTCAGTGATCTGGCAGCTGAAGTCTCAACTGCCTTTCATAATGGAGTGTTGAAGTCATAACCTGTTAACCCAAGGTTTGTAGGAACACCAAGCTCTCACACAACATTCCCACAGGAACTGGAATCAAACTCTCCCTTTTCCTCACTAAAACCAAGGAAATTCTCCCAGCATTGAGCAAGTGAGGGAACAGAAGGCCAGATTCAGTAATTAACTACTCACATCTAAAAATACTGCATGTTTTCTTGTTTCAGCCCTCTCACATGATTCTCTGCTCTGGCATCAATTCTCAGTCCAGCATTTGCATCTCCCTGGTAGTAGCCAGAGCTGAGCACTGACTGCTCTTCCTCCTCCTCCCCCAGCTTTTCCCATCTGTGCTGGGATCAGCTCCAGTCACACCAAATATCCACCTCTGCTTCCCCATAGTAGCAGCTCCCTGCCTACTTCATCTACAGCCAAGCAGGAAACAGCAGTGACTCATTTACTTCCACCTTTCAAATGGTCCTGGGCTAATCCTGGCTCTGCTACCTTATCTGTGAGATTCAAAGAAGAACTTGTGCTGACTAAAATGTTCATGTGATAACAGTGCCTGGAGAAAATTAAAATACCAGTCACAGCAGGAGCAGCAGGCCCTTTGCAGAGTTTAGGGTGTACACCCACCTAAACCCCTTTTTTGTCACACACTGCTTTGGGTAACAGGATTCAGAAATAATAAAAAAACACCTCATAGCTAAAATGACAAAATTTCATTATTTGCTTATCAGTTCAAAACATGGGTAAAAAGAGGCAGTGTTTGCTGAAATGTGTAATTTGCTTATGAATTATTTAGGTTTTTATCTTACTTCCCATTTGCCTGTTCTCTGCCCTTACTCTCTACCTTCAGTCTTCCCTTGCACTCACAAATTCAATTAGATCAGCAATGCCTCTTTGGAAGGAGCTTCACAAAACTTATCTGCTGCTAACCAAAGTCTCCTGAGGCCACACTCAGTTTTTAGGAAGGAAGGACAGTGTGGCAATCAGCCAAATGTGCTCACACAGCAAGGCTCACTGACTCAGGACATTAAGGAGCAGCAAAATGAGATGAACAACACCTACAAAGATTTACTTCAACACTGAGAAGTGATATTTCAGTGCTGAACATCTTTACCACTAAGTCAGCAAATGGGAGTGGGAATAAAGACTTCATAAAACCATGGATAGCTCCTGGCCTGTGAACACTGTATCCTGTTTGTTTACTTCAAAAAGAATCTCTTCAGTATTTAGCTTTTTTTCCCCCTCACTTTTCTTTTCCTACAACTGATCTTTTCCTGTGTTATTTCCAGAACAGACTTGCTTATTCTTTCTTTACAGTGTTGTCTCTGCTGTATTTTAAGCTTGCTAACACTGGATGATTCCAGCAGAAATACCTTCAACACACACTTTCACAGCTCAGGTGTCACTCAACACAAATCCATCACACTGCCCTTCCCACTGGGATGTTTTTTCCCATGAATTATCAGCAATACAACAATTACTTTAACGCCACAAAACATTTTCTCCTCACAGCACCTGCTTCTGAAAGAAAAAGGTAATTAAAAGGCAACTTACTTATTTCTTGTTCTTTTTCATTCTTCTTTTGTGCGATTTGCCTTTTTAACTTGTTTACATCAGCTTGAAAAGACTCAACAACACGTTCACTTTTTTCTACATCTATACATACTGCCTGGGAGAAAAATGTAAGATATGCTAAGATTGGGCAAAAATGTAGGAAATAGTTTCAGGACAACATTAATAAAGCTACTACCAGGCAAGAAGCCATTGAAGCACAAAACTAAAAGCAGGATTTAACTGCAGCAGAAATACTCAACCTCAAGATTGTTTTCTTTACTGGCTGTTGCTGCATTATAGGAACAGCATTTCCAAACAATGCATCATGACAGGAGATTTGCAATAAGATGCAAAATTGGTTGGTGTCCAACATCCCTGGAAGTGTTCAGGATGGATGGGGCTTGGAGCAGCCTGGGACAGTGGAAGGTGTCCCTGCCATGGGAATGAGAAGAGCTTTAAGGTCCCTTCCCACCCAAAGCATTCTGTGATTCTATGAAATTAAATATTGGTCATGATCACTTCCAGGGATGCTGATTCCACCAGTGTCTTGAACAGCCTGTTCCAACGCCTGACAGCCCTCCCAGGGAAAAAATTGTTCCTAATTTCCATCCTAAACCTCCCCTGGTGCAACTTGAGGTGGTTTCCTCTCCTCCTGTCACTTGTTACTGGAGAGAAGAGAGCAACAATGTCTCCCCTCAGCCTCCCTTTCTCCAGGCTAAGGAAGCCCATTTCCATTTGTCCAGACAGCAATTGAAACAACAGCAGGAGCACAGAGGACAGCCACGCTCCTGGCAAGGACAGCATCACACAACAATGCCATTAGCTAATGGACACAGCTCTGAAGAGAAACTTTGCCATTCCCTGCAGCTGCCTGCAAGTGTGTGCCTTCCAAAGGAGGCTGGAAGGTGCCAATTCCCAGTGAGAAAGAGTAGTGGGTGCAGGGGTGGCTGGAGGGATTGCTCCCTGCTCAGGAGGGAGGCAGCAGAGCACAGGCAGCAATCCCCCCAGGGCAGGGGGAAAGCCTGGGAGGAGCTGTGACTCCACACAATCAGCAGATGTGGGAGCTGCTCCCCTGCAGCACAGCTCCACTGCTCTGCACACAGGACAAGCTGGGAGCTGACAAGCTCACAACGAGCAGAGCTGACACTCCAGGCATTCTCAGATGCTTTGGCACATTTGGAGCAGGATTCACTCATGCTCCACACAAAATGTTCACAAGTTTTAACTAACAGATGGTGCTCTGCTCATGCTCCATACCCAGAGCCAGGAGTCATTTTTAAACCTCTGCAAATCCCTACAGCCTTCAGCAGGGCTTCTCTTCACTGCAAACCCTTAAAAATGACTAACACCTCCCATAAATCACTAAGTATTAAATCCTTTACTTGCAAAAGACAAAAAATTGGTGCTATTTGTACCAACCACTTGCACAGAGGCCACACAGAAGCACTGCAGAAGCCACTGCTCACATTAAATACAAACTGAAACATTTAACTTTAAAGTCAGTCTTATTTTCCTACAGTTCATAATTCCTTATGGGCTCTAAAAATCTCCACCTCCTCCATGCCTTCTTTAACCAAAGGATGAATAAAAGATGCCACATATACACAGACCAGTATGGAGTAAAGGATGTTACCTGTACTTTTTCCTGAAGTGCATTATAAACCTGATAGATAGCCCTGATGTCCTTCATCACTCCATCTTTGTCAAAAAAATCAGTACTAAAAAGAAAGCAGAAATCATCAGTGAGAAAAGACAATACAGGCTTCTAGCTCATGCTGTCTTTGAATTCCAGTTAAGCAGTCTATCACTGTATTTTTAAAATATATCTTATTGCTAAATATGCTATTTTAGCAATAGTACATTGTTAAAAATGTACCATACTGTCATAAACAAAAATTTGGACAGCAGCATATTCAATGCCAAAACTCCTCCTGGAACAATAAAGTCTCATTTGAATGAGATTAAACTTGTGCCAAAATCTTTAAGCTTGTATAATTTCATTATTAACAGCCAGAAAAGCTACTTTGAATTTATGGCATTTAATTGAAAATACTCAAGAAAACCATCAAGAATTCAATGCTTCTGAGGCAGACTCCAAGTGCACACAGAATTCCTTGGGGAGGTGGGTGGAAATCAAGTCAGAATTTCCAGCCAGAAGGGTCCCAGCATGGACTGGCCACACCAACTCTGCCTTTCTGAAAAGTGCACTGAGTTCCCTTGGTTCTTCTACAAGATCCAATTCTAACCAGGAAAAAAGCACACTGGGAACTGACCACTCTCCTCCAGACCTGGTTTTCTGGTTTTCAACATGCACATTTGTGTTATTCTCTGTGAGGTACAGAGAGCAGAGCTTGATGACTACTTCATTTAGAAAGAAAAAGTCCTTACCCATGTTCCTTAATAACTTTGGCATAATTCTGAGAAGTATTTGGCACTGAAGAACCTTTGTATTCCTGTTGGCTAGTGTTGCCTAGATTAGGAATAGTAAGTGACACCCTTTGATTATACCTGCAGAGAAGGTTCAGAAAGATTTATTAATTCAATTGAAAAAGATTCTTTACAAAAGCATTGATATTATCTCATCCCTCTGACAATCAGAACTCATCTAACTTTAAAGCTTCTGCATTAGTTTTGTTATAAAAGCAGCTGAATATTACAAGTTGTATTCAAAATAAATGTAGGATCAAAAACCCTTAATACAGAGCTACCTCTACACCTCCAAGAACCTTTATAATGTGCAAACTACCAGAGGTACATTCAGGTCCTCTAGAAGAAACATGGTAGTGACATTTGATGTCTCTTAAAATAGATTATTTTTTAATTTATAGATTATTTGCACCAAAAAAAAAACCAGAACAAAACCCCAAAATAAAACCAAACCTGTCATCATTAATAAGCACCCCAAGACACCACTGGACAAACACAAAGCTTTCTTTAAGTGCAGTTGTACAAACTCCTAAATAGTTTAAAAATAGCATTAAAAAGCAGAACAAAGAATGAGGACTGCTTCACTGGCAGAGTTTGCTTACCTTCTGTTTGGTCTAAAAAGCACATATTCTAAAGCATGTGTGGAGTTATTTGCAGTGGAAATGAAGCTGAAGAGAAGGAAGACAAGGTCAGGCACTCCAAGGATGTGTGTCAGCTGTTTATGGATGATGTGCTCTCTGTATGACATCTGCTGCTGAGTGTTTCTCCTGAATCTGTACCATCCAATAACGTTCTGCAATCAAATACATCAGGAAAAACCCCCAGTGTTACCTGAGAGACGCACATTTACCTTAAAGGGGCTGATATTGTGGTATCACCATCACCCAAAAGCTTTAGCACAACGAAACAAACTGAATTCCTCAAGATGTGAGTTTGAGATGGTCAATACAGCCCTACACTTTTGGAGATCTACACTCAAATCCTTTGCATTTCTTCAGGGGAATTAGACATTGCTCCCAGTTTAATCTAAGTACCACAAATCCAACAACTTCTGTACAGGATAAGCCCTGGATCAAAACAAACTATCAGATTTGTGAAGGAAAGTATTTATTCTACTTAACTACCTTTTTTTTTTTAAATTTGTTTCTCAAACCCACTCTTTTTAATGCCTATAAGAGGATGAAAAGATAGAAAACTTACTTTTCTTCTGTCTTTGAGAATCCTGTCCAAACTCTCCTCATTAACTTTGCCTGCATAGTCATAAAAGCTTGGACAAAAAGGAAAAGAGTAAGGTAAATACATAGTTTATACACACATTATACATAAAGAAAATAATTTCTATTTTGACTGTTCTACAAGTAGATGGCATTCTAGACAATACAAAGCAACTTCCAGAGCCTTACTTTTACCACAGAAATGCACTGTGCCATTTTGTTGTGACCAGCATTCTGTAAAACCCTGCTTTGATAATCAGAAGCCTACCAGCCCCAGAAGAAATGAAAGCAGGGCTATTCCAAATGCAACTCCAAATCAATTTCTGGAGCTCCAATCCTGCCACTGCACTCACATGGCTGGATCCTTGATGCCAAAAGAGTCAGCAATAATTCAAAGTATCATGGTCTTTCCAAATGGCTCTGCTTCCACAGCTGAACCCAAACCCTGACATGTTATTTTGTGGACAGAACAGATTTAGGAATTTATAAATCTACTTATGCAGACAGGTTTAGGTATTCAGGTAGATCAGAGTGCATGATAAAAGGAAAAACATTTGAAAATAGATTCCCCCTTGGTCTCTTTCAAGAGCTGATATTAACACCTAAAGCAGTGCAGGAAAATGCTCTGGTTTAGGGATCTGTGACTTCAACTTTTGGGAGGTGGGGTAAAAAACCACCAAATCCTGAGCTCAGTGCTTGGCTGGTAAATCAGGGTGGAAATGCCATTTACTTCAAGGTGTAAGTTGTTGGGAAAACTCAGACCACAACTAATGACAAATTTGAGACACTATGTTATATTTACACAATTTTTTCAGTTCATGTTTGCAATATTTATTTATAACCCTGATGGACATCCAACTCTTTCTGTGTCTGTGCTTTATCTCCATGTGTGGAGTCTGCAGCATGTTAAATCACTGAGTTAAGAGTATCCTCTCTGTAATTATCAGCCAGCAAAGTGACTGACTGCAGCTTTTCTCTTTAATGCAACCACTGTCAATCACAATGTCTAAGCTACTGTGTCTTCTTAATTGGCTGGAAATCTCTCAAGATGAGAGGAGATTAATTGGGAATTCCTTCTCAAAAGGAATTCTAGACAGTGCTTTAGAAGCCAACACTGGGTAACAAGTGAAGACTATAGAGAAAATCTACATGTAAATAGATGGAAGCTGTTAAATAGAATATATTAGCCCCATATTTAATTTAAATTCTGGAGTTCAGAAGATCAGAAGGCAAAAATAACTAGAAAGCTGAAGATTTTTCAATAATTACTTGGTGCAGGTTGGTTCCACTAAGCACAAACCAACTTGTTAACCCAGCAGGTTACCAGGGTTAGGGCACACAGGGACCCACCAGGCCCAGGCAGAGCCAGCCTAGACTACAACATTTAAATTTAATTGAATTTCAATTGATTTTGACATTCCTCCTCATCATCAGAGTGATATGAGCTGACCTGACTGCTGCCCTACCTCCAGAGCTGCACAGAAATCCAAAGAGATGGAGAAATAAACCCCTCCAAGCTACACTACAACTGTAAACTCCTGCTTTGATTGTCATGGTTGGTGTCACTTGTGTGTGCTCCTGTAAAAGCATCAGATGAGCAAACACTGCTGGGGACATTTGAAATGCTAATACATTGCAGGGAGCTCCCTGGTTTTATATTCTGCAGCCAGCACAGCAAGACAACAAAAGAAGCTTACCTAAAGAGTTTTGAACAAGGCTCATGGTTATGGATTTCTGCAAAAACAAACAAACAAATTTAAAAAGTGCCATGTGTCCAACTGCTCCAGGCAAAGAGAAATTACAGTGGCATATCTTGCATGAACTTTCCACACCAGAGCTACTGGGCAAGGAACATTTGTGTCACAGCACACACTGCCCCCACTGCCCCCACACTTGATGACACAGCACCATACACAGAAAATGCCTTCACTTCATAATTTCACCTTTTACATAGAAAAATATTTCAATAAGCAAGGCATACACTTGCCCAGATGCACAGAGATTTATATCAAATACACACTTTTGATACTATTTGATAGTTTCTGTTTTCTTTTTTTCTACACCCTTCCACAACAGCTTATTTGCATCCATCTACATTGTTTCTTACAGCAGCAAGGAATAAGAAAAGAGATGGGGAAGGGAATCACTGATTGTAGTGTTTAAGGAGGCAAGGCAAACAAAATCTCTAATGAGAAAAGGGGTTAAAAGCAATTTCAAAACATTTAGCTGCACTTTATAACTCTGTTATATGAAATATTAAAAAGTCAGGGCAATGTTTTTTCATTGAAAAGGTTGTGACAAATGCTAAGATGTTTATTTAATCAGCAAAGGTTGTAACATGTCAGCAACCTCAGAGGAGAATAAGAAAAGAGTAAAAATCCAATCTTACATTGCCTTTGCAACACCAAACATGACTTGTTTTTATATATATATATATATAAAATATGTATCTAGCACATATATGTATATATGTACTAGTATATATGTATCTAGCACACATACTATGTACACATACTTTTATTTAAACACTACCACTAAGGAGACACAAAAGAAAGTGAAAAGTCATCTGTGACAACAGTGCCACAAAACTGTCAATCTCATCAGCTGAGAGTTAATTCTGATGAATAAGTGTTGAAGTAAAAATGGTAAATAAAAAAATATCCAGCAGGTGTTGAGGAGTGGGTGATTTCCATTCTCACTGGAACCAATAATGTGACAAAGAGGTGAATTTCAAAGGTGAATTTCAAAGGGAGCAGTTTCTAACACCACAAACACTTGGTTTAGGAACCCAGGCCAAGGCTGCAGGTGGTGACATCACTGCCAGCAATAACCAAGGTCAGTGACCAGTGAGGAGCAAGGTCTAATTAAAAAGCTGTAAGTGACTGGCTCTGCCAGCTCTGCCTGAACACACAGAGCCATCAGCAGCACTGACAGTGATTACCTGCAAACACAACAAATGCTGTGCCTTTCTCTTCTGGAATTTAGCTCACAACTGACACTTCCCAGTCAATTCACCACCTGAGTTCCCTTAGGAATAACCAGACAGGAAAGCACTGAACCTTCTGGAGCCCAGAGCACAAAACCATCACCACTGCAAGTGGGAAATCTCCTGGGATGTACCATGGTGCCCCTGCACAGGTTCACAGATCACCTGGCTGTGCCAGAGCAACATCTGAGAGTCAATGCAGAGCTGTTTGTGCTCTCACTGAGCTTCATGCACAGCCTGCTTTGTGATCTGGGATCACAGCCACAAAGCCAGCTATGTAAGGGGGTTTAAATCTATTTTAACAGCTGGTTTTATATCCAGAAATAAAAAGGCAGTTTCTTTCAGGGCTTTCCTATTTTCTATAAACAAAACATGCAACAGCCTCTCATTCATGTCTAAAAAATCTCCTTCAACCAACACTTAGCAGCAAGATTTTGATTTTTGCTCAGTTTTCACAACACATCAGCTGCACAGAACTTGTGCTTATCAACAGATTGTCTGACTGATATTCCTTGTCCAGTCCTGCTGTGACAGTTTATGATGCCACCAACTCCCAGCCATCCATCCAAACCTGCTGAAAATCCGCTCCTTCCAGTACCAGTAAATCAAGCAATAAATTAATTTTGTTTTGGGCACATGCTGTATTTAGGCAACTGTATCAAGCAGGAAATTCCCCACAGTAATTTTTCCATCACAGAATGCAGACAAATATCTTCCATAAATAATCTTTCCTCCATAAAAGGAGGTGCAGGAAACCCCTGCAACTTGCAAAGATTTGTTTCTTTCTTCACATCCCAACCACAAACACACAGACACTGTGGCAAACGTGATCCTGGAAGTCTGACACAGACAATCCTGTGATTGCCTCACACCACAAAACAATTCTTAATGAAACCTCCTGAAAACATGAAACCTGAGCAGTGCCTGCTTCAGAACAACTCCAAGTTACATCACTTACCTATCACTTGCAGGAATTCAGTGTTGCTGATCTGGGAATCACTAATGCTGACAGTCTCTTCTTGTCTCACCTCTCCCAGCAGAAATCCTTCCTGCAATTTTAAAAGGAAAAGATTAAAAATAGAGAAAAAAATCCACTATATGCAGCCATTTACTGTAACTTTCTTAGCTTCAAACTGAAACAAAGATGAAGTTTGAAAGACACATCTGAGTTCCAGTGGATAGAAACTGCCCTGAGGTTTTACCAAAGCTGTTTTTTTGCTTTGCCAGCATCCTTTTACAGCACTACAGGGATGGGCTGTCCAGAAGGAACATTCTGCACACAGCCCACACGGGGCAAACACATCACAAAAGGGAGGGCTCAGCCCCAAACACAAGGGGGAAAAGCTCCAGCAAAGCCAAGGGAACTTCCACAAATTTTAATGTAGAGACTGGGCTGGACCCTGATCAACACCAGGGATTGCAAAACCCAAGAGGAAATTTAACAGTAAGGCAATTTTAAGGTACATTAATTTATTCTCCATCCCTACCCAAAATGAAGAAAGAGACTGAGCTGGATTCAGGAGGTTTTGGCACAAGGTGCAGAGGAAAAGAGCAAGCTCAGGCTAAAAAGGTGCCAACAAAACCCAGCGATTCGGGAACAGCCCGATCTGCACTGCACCCGGCCGCAGCTACTGGAAAATCCCTCACGGAGCTTTTACAGGAGCGTTTTCCTGCCACAGCCCGTGTGCTGCGGGAGCCACACCCCGCGGGGAGCGCCCCGGGCACCCCACAGCCCGCCTGGGCACCCCGCATCCAGAGAACAGCCCGGATACCCCGTGGGGAGCACCCCGGGTACCCCACATCCCGCCCGGGCATCCCACATCCCGCCTGGGCACCCCGCACCCCGCTTGGGCACCCCACATCCCGCTTGGACACCCCGCATCCCGCCTGGGCACCCCGCATCCCGCCTGGGCACCCCGCATCCAGGAAACAGCCCACGCATCCCAAGGGGAGCACCCCTGGTACCCCACATCCCGGGGCAGCATCCCGCAGACCCCACACCCCTCTCCGAAACCCCACACCCTCCCCCAGACACCCCACATCCCGGGGGCAGCATCCTGGGGTCCCCACACTGCAGGAGAAGCACCCCGGGCGCCCCAAATCCCAGGGAGCAGCCGGGACACCTCACATCCTACCCGGGAAGGTGCAAACCGGGCAGCCCACATCCCGGGTACCCCGCGGAGCATCCGGGGCACCCCACACGCCGGACACCCCGCATCCCGGCCGGACACCCCGCATCCCGCCCCGCTGTGTCCGTCTGGGGCCGCCCCCGCCCGCTGTGACCCGCGGCCGGGCCCCACCGGCGGCGGCGCGGCCTGGAAGCCCCGCAGCGCAGCCGCCGGCCGGGGTGCAGCGTGAGGGAGACCCGCGGGCCCGGGGCGGCGGCGGGGGGCACGTACGTGGTCGGCGCTGCTGTTGGCGCTGCAGTAGCACACGGAGCTGAAGGTGTAGCCGGAGATGGACGCCGCCATGACGGACACACCGCCGCCGCCGCCGCCACGGCGCACGCGCGCCGGACGCAGGCCCGCTTCCGGCGGCGCCGCGGGGCATCATGGGGAATGTAGTCCTGGGAGGACAGTGTGGTACCCCAACCCCCCCGCCATGGGAAGGGTGGGAAAGTGTGGGAGCCATTGGAACATTGAGTTTGGAACAGACCCCTGAGCCCAACCTGTGACCGATCATCAACCGGTCACTCAGCCCAGAGGACTGAGTGACACGTCCAGGGGTTCCTTGGACACCTCCAGGGGTGGAGACTCCTCACCCTTTCCAACCTTTAACAACCTCTTCTACGGAGACATTTCTCCTGATGTCCAACCTGAGTCCCCCTTGTCCCCGCCTGAGGCCGTTCCCTCTGCTCCTGTCCCTGTTCCCTGGAGCAGAGCCCGAGCCCCCGGCTGTCCCCTCCTGTCAGGAGCTGTGCAGAGCCACAAGGTTCCCCCTGAGCCTCCTTTGCTCCAGGCTGAGCCCCTGCCCAGCTCCCTCCGCCTCTCCTGGGGCTCCAGATCCTTCCCCAGCTCCGTGTTCTCCTCCCTGGACACGCAGTTCTCTGTCTCATCCTGAGGAACATTGGTGCGCTGGAGCTTGTCCAGAGGATGCCACAAAGGTGATGAGGGAGATGGAGCCCCTCTACCCTGGGGCTGTTCACCTGGCAAGGCTCCAGGGAGAACTCAGAGGCACTCCAGGGCCTGAAGGGGCTCCAGGAGAGCTGGAGAGGGACTGAGGACAAGGATGGAGGGACAGGACACAGAGAATGGCTCCCTGCCAGAGGGCAGGGATGGATGGGAGATTGGGAAGAAACGCCGCGGTTCACACACACGGAGCGGTACAGGAGGCAACTGAGCAGCAGTGCTGTTTATCACTCTCATTTCCTTATTAAAACACCTTGCAATAAACCTTGTAACAGCAATAACGTCTGTGGCATTTGCAACGAATAAACGAATAAATATCCAAAAGAATATAAATATTGCGCTGATTTTCATGGAATCACGGAGCGATTGGAATCGGAAGGGACTTTCAGGGCCATTTAATTACAACCCCTGCCGTGGGCAGCGACACCTCGCACAGACCGGGTGGCCCCATACCCCATCCAACTCAGACGGGATTTTCAATATTTATTTATAATCCACATTATATCCAGTTTATAAGACCGGGGGGATTGGGAAACCTTAGAAACCACGCCAGGCTCCGGAGCGGGCCGCTTTTAAATGCTCTAAAACATTAGAAACCACTCAGGTGCCTGCGCCCCCCTCACGGCCGGATCAGCGAGCCCGGCTCCTCCCGCCCGGGAGCGGCCGCGGCCGCTCCGCCCGCAGCGCTCGCTGGTTCCGGGGCGGGCCGGGCATGGCGCTGGCCGGGGACGAGCCCTTCAGCCCCTCGGTGCTGGGCACCAGGGAGCAGTGAGTGCCGGGGAACGGGCGGGAGCCCCAGCGGGGCGGGCACGGCCACGGGCACGGGCGGGACGGGGCTCGGAGCCATCCGCGCTGGGGAAGGCGGCCCTGCCCACGGCGCGGGGAGGGGACATGGAAGGTGTTTAAGGTGCCCCTCTCGGCACGAACCGGTCTCTGGTTTGTGTGTTGTTTGTTTGTTTAGAGAATCTGTGATTCTGTGGAGTGGCACTGCTGCACAGAGGATAGAGCGGTCTCAGCCTTTCATGGAATTATGGAATGGTTTGGATTGGAAGGGACCTTAAATCCCATCCATAGGCAGGGACACCTTCCACTGTCCCAGGCTGCTCCAAGCCCCAATGTCCAGTCTGGCCTTGGGCACTGCCAGGGATCCAGGGGCAGCCACAGCTGTGCCAGGGCCTCCCACCCTGCCAGGGAACAATTCCAAATATCCCACCAAAATCTACCCACTTTCAGCTTAAAGCCATTCCCTGTGTCCTGTCCCTCCATCCCTTGTCCCCAGTCCCTCTCCAGCTCTCTTGGAGTCCCTTTAGTTCCTGGAAGGGGCTCTGAGGTCTCCCTGGAGCCTTTTCTCCAGGTGAGTGCACCCTCTGCTCTCCCAGCCTGGCTCCAGCCTTTGGAGCATCTCCAGGCATTCCCTGGACTCTCTCCCACATGTTCATGCTCATCTTATGCTAAGCACCAATGCCTCACCACCCTCACAGTCAATTTCTTCCAAATATCTAACCTCAATCTATCTCTCAATTTTTCTTCCCATCCCTCTTTCATCTAAATATTTCCCAGTATTAATTATGATATCCTCTCCTTTCTTGCCCCCCAACTCCAGCTGGGATGCTGCCTACGAAAGAGAGCTGCAAACTTTTCAAGACATTGGAGATACCGGGGAAATCTGGTAAACAAAATAACTTCTGCAGAGTGTTTCTGTAGTTTCTTTACCATAAAAGACATTGCAAAACCTCAGCCAGCAATTCAACGAGTTGGTGACAAAATGATGGGGAGTTTACCATTGAAACCAGCAGTTCCTCTCTGGCCCAATTTCACAGTGAAGATTGCTCAGCTGCACTTGGACAAGTGTCATTACACAGAAATTGAGCTGGTAATTGAGCTGTATGTTACTGGCAAATGTGCTTTTTATCCCTGAGCTCAGGTTTAACTACACAAGTTGCCCTTGCTGCTTCCTTTTTTAATATATGGATGTTTTCACCTGCCAGAGTTGGAGTTTCAGAGAATTTTAAGGCTGCAGGATTCATTTTCATCTGAACAAAGCAAACATGAAATATGAGCTGCGGCAGCTTTTACTTGAGTAACAGTGAAAAGTGAAAAGGGCTTTGCAAAAGCTGGAGAGAGTGAGAGATGAAATAAACTTGCTGTACCTTTTGCCCATTTTTTTTTCTGGTTTAATTACCTGAGCCCTTGTTTTTTGCAGGTTTGGAGAGGAAAGCATGGTGCGCATAATCAGGTGGCTGGAAAAGCACAAGGTCCCCCTTGACAGCTCTGTGCTTGACATTGGGACTGGCAATGGTGTTTTACTGGTTGAATTGGTTGGTATTTTGCAAAGTTTGTGTATTTTTTTACACAGAATCAGAGCAGTTTAAATACAGTTCTCACACGTGGCAGTGGTGGTCATGTAACCTGTGTGGAACACCAAGAGTGTCAATACTTCAGGCTTCAAAATTTGAAGTATTTCTCTAAATCAGTCAGCCTGAGCATCCCTTGTTTTAACTTCACCTTCCTGTTTCCCCACATTTAAAACTGCATTTCTTCCCACTGTTGTTAAAACTCCACCAGATAAGGAAGTTAAGTTGATTAATTCACAAAGTACCCTCATGTACAAAACCAGACCCTTTCTCTGCATGCAGTTCTGATAATAACACTCATTATTGATACAAAAAAGGAGGTAAACCCAAGGGATTTTATGTAAATAACTTTAAAAGTTGTTAACACTTCTTTTAAAGAAGTGTCCATTTCTGTCAGGGTGGGTGGGAAATCTGATCAGGTGTGCTCTGAAGATTTTGTTGTGCACAAGATGTTAATGAATTCCAGTATTTTTTCCTGGTTTTGATTGATTTTTTTTTTTTTTTTTGGTGTAATACTGCAGGAGAGTTGGTAAGGGGCACAAAAATACAAAGTGTCACATTGTCACAGCTTCTGTTGTTTTGCATTCCCCTTTGGCTCCAGTAGTTCCTGTAGGAATTGGAAGGGCTGAAAGTCAAAGTCTGGTTTGAAGTGGAATTTTTATTTACTATGAACTTTGATTTTAGAAGATTTTAAAGCCTTTATGGAGACTGGCTGCTACACCACAGCACAGGAGAATTTATGTCACCAAAAGCAGAAATTGCTCATCTCACTAAGAGAAATTATCCTGATAATGGTGATTGTTCAGAGCAGTGTTAGCTCTATCATGGTTAAAGTACCCAACAGAAAAATCTTATTTGTAAGACTTCCATTTTATACTGACTCCACTGGCAAATGGGAGCTGATTTTTCATACTATAATGGGCAAATGACAGCCTGATAGCTTTTAAAAACTATTAACTCCTGTGAGAGCACCCTCCTCCCTTACATTAAGCACCTCACAGTACTGTGGTTTCTTTCACAGGAAATTGTCAGTCCAGTTCCCTCTTGAAGAGTGGCTTCAAAAATTACCTTGTTTATTTTTGCTGAGTAATTCAGCATCTCACTTGCTTAGTTGATGTAAAAGGAATTCTTTCTGTGCTAGCTGCAAGGTTTGGAAATCAAATTGGAATTCTTTTGGCAGCTACCATAGGAGTGTTCTGCCACTGGAGTTGGACTCCATGATAGGATAGAAATGGCTGTACTGGAAAAAACTCAGTCATAGAGGACAGGAGTAGCAGCTCTCTGCAAGGGAGCTGCTTGAGGGTACAAAAGTATCACATAAGTGGCACCCCTTGCTGTTTTTATTATCCCTGTGAACTTCAGGGATCTGGGAGCTTGGATTCGTGACATAATTCTTTTGCCTTCCATAAATTCCAGCTCTTCTGAGGAAACCTTGCTGCCACAAAAACCTCTGGCCTCCTCTTATATTCATAAGTAATATGGGAGCCACCACTATTGAAGAGTGAATAATCTCTGGAGTGGGGAGTGTTCACCAAGTGGGGCTGTCAGCCCTGAGCACGGGGCAGAGCTGACAATGTTCCAAACTCCTTCTGCTCTTCAGTCTCCTGCTCCAAGCAGCAGCAGCAGCAGCACAGAGTGCTGTAAATCCCCTCCAGGGCAGCTGCAGGGTGCAGTGTGGTCACGTTTGGCACAAGTGAGGGATCCCTTCCTGTCACAGTCAGGCCCTACAGGTTCTGCAGCATTTAATGCTGTTTATCTCTAAACCTTCCTTCTCTGCCCCCAGACCAGAGGAGTGAATGGGAACTCCCTCAAGTGACTCAAGCCTTTCCTTTGCAAACAGAGGAGCTGTTGTGGGAACCACTCCTCCACCCCCAAACCTTCAGCACAGGCATCTGAGGAAGCCTGCTTTGCTCCAGGGAGGAACGTGGGCAGGAGCCTGAGCAATAAATGTTCTCCATCCCATGCAAACAACAGTGGCTTTGTGTTCAGCTGCAATTAGCCCTCAGTTCAGAACAGCTGGTTAGCACCAAGCTCAGGCCTCAGGGGCTGCTGCAAGGAGGAAGGACACTTGTGGAAACTCCTCATCCTTTTCTTGGCAATTGGGGTGTCAGCCTCTGGAACAAGCAGACAGGCAGCTGGTTGCTTAACAGCGCTCTGTGTGTTTTTCCAAAGCCCAGCCTCCTCCCTGTCTGTGCTGTGACAGCCTGCAGCTGGCCAGAGGATCAGAGCTCTTCCATCAGGTTTGGATCTTGCCAGACACGTGGGGTACCCTGAGTTTGTACCTTCTACCCCAAGCTGGTCCCTTCAACCTCTGCCTCAGAGCCAGGACGTGTGTCCCTGCTCCCCTCCCACGTGCCCAGCTCCAGCTGATGCCAGGAGCCCACCTGCTTTGCCAAAGGGCTGCTGGGATCTCACTAAGTTCCCTAAACTGAGTTATCCTTATCTCCAACAAACTTAGATTAACAAAGTCTCTGTGTGCTATTATATGTGGTGCGTAACCTGCCTGAAAATTGCTGATACAGACACCTGGCAGCATGCAAATAGTTGTATTCAAATAGACATTAGCATGAATAATTAGAAAAATGTATGATTTTGCAGTGGATTTCTGTCCTAGTGCAATGTATTGCATCTTTTGGCTCTTAAAATTTGGGTTATAAACTAAATAATTGCTCAATCTCCCATGGTACATGTCAGAGAGGTTTTTTCCCCTTGTTTTGAAGCATCTGTCACATGTCATCACTGAAAATTCCTGGTTTCTAAGTTACTTTTGGTGCAGATAAGAGAGCCCCTCCAGGGTGTTACTTTTCCCAGTTGTGCTCAGTTTTCCACTTGACATAAGCCAGCTTTCAGTCACCAGTCATTTTGGTGAGGTTTTTTTTTTGGCAGAATAAAGTTATTTCAGCTCATTCAGCTATTGAGCTCTTGTAATGGGAACAGGTATAAAAATGACTAAAAGGTGAGTTGTGTTTTTTGTCCTGTTATTAAGAGGAGGAGAGACGAGATGGATTATAGGTAGGGAATGTTCTGGCTGGATTAAAACAATTGCTAGCACACTGATTAAGATTCTCTGCTTCTGTCTAGGCAAAGTCTGGCTACATGAATCTCACAGGGATTGATTATTCACCTTCTGCAATACAGCTTTCAGAAAAAGTAAGAGACAAAGAAGGGATGTCTAACATTAAATTAAAGGTAAGTCTTGAGAGAAAGGTAATTGAGGAAATAGAAAGCAATTGAGCCCAAGATTAAATGAGCTAATTGATATTCAGATGTTCTCAGTGTACTGAATGAATGATGTCTTTTGAGATTCATTTGTGAGAGAGCTCTACCCAAATAAATCTATTTACGGGAAGGTTTTTGGTCTTTATTTGGTTTTTGTTTGTAATGGTCATTAAGGCTAACAAGAGTTTCCCTCCTTGGAACAGGGTAGTGGTTTACCAAGTGGCAAGTTCTGTATTTTAGCTGCTGCATTCTGAATTTCAGACTTGAGGCAGAGGAAGAAATCCTTGAAGGATAGATTGCCTACCATTAGCTGAACAACAGGAGGGTTGAGAGGCCTTGCTGGAGCAGAGGTGGGAGCAGATCACCTCCAAAGGCCCCTTCCAGCCTCAGCCATGCTGGGATTGTGTGGCTGCCTGTCATTCTGAGCTCTTTGCTGTGCTGTCCTACCTTCCTGCTCCCTACCTGTGTGATGTCTCTGCTCCTGTGTGCCAGCTGTAAAATCTCTTAGTGGCAGCCTCTGTCTGTTCTCCTGCGTTTGTGCGGTGCCTGGCACATGGCAGGGATCAAAGTACAAACAGTGATTTAAAGAGTGAGCTTCAAGTGTGTTAGTTTGAGCTTTAGATTCCAGCACATAGATCATCACACAATGTGTGGAGAAGAAAGAAGCTGCCGTGGCTCTGTGAGTTACCCCTCCCTGAGCACACCCATTGTCAGCATTGAAGCTTTGTGTCCTGAAGTCTTGCTTTGCATTAAAGATTCAGCAGCAGAAGATTGTTCTCACAGCTGCAGCCTTCTGCTTTAGGTAGAAGACTTCCTGGCCCCCTCAGCTGAGCTGTCAGGCTTTGACATTTGCATTGACAAGGGGACTTTTGATGCCATCAGCCTGGAGCCCAGCGACGCGGCGGGGAAGCGAAGGCTGTACGTGGCCTCCCTGGGCAGGGTGCTGAAACCAGAGGGCTTCTTCCTCATCACCTCTTGCAACTGGACCAAGGAGGAGCTGCTGGACCAGTTCAGAGAAGGTAGGCAGCTGAGCAGAGCTTTCTGCCAACGTGGGGCTGCTGAAGGAAGGGATGAGGGAATTTTAATGTGTGTGTGTTAGCATATTGACTTTCCCAGATCAGGATTAGAGGAGGTGGAGCGATTAGTAAATGCTCCAGCCTGTCTTCCCTCTGTTTTCCTCGGGAATTACCACTCCTGTGTTTGCCAGTGCCAAGGGAGGACAGGTTTGCTGACGCTTTGGAGGTTGGGAATTTCAGTCTAATTACCCTGGGAAAGTGTGTGTGTGGCTGGCTGATACTTTTTGGGTACTTGATTACCAGGCCCAGTTCACCCTTTGATTGCTCCGAAATTGGGGCAACATTGTTACCCATATTTAGGGGAACTGGCAAGTCTGTGACCTTTCCTATCACTTTTGATCCACTTAGGGGGTTTTTTTTTACATGCCAGTCAGCTCCTGAATCCCATGCCTGAGACTTGAAACTCAGTGTGGATCTGAAACAACCATCCCTTCTGGGGAACCGAAATTACTGGCAAGTTCTCATCTTTTCTGCCATTAATTTGTGCAAGTCAGCCTGCTAGGATTTTTATTATCCATGGAAGAGTTTCAGCTGTATGGAGCAGTGGTGCCGTGTAACAATACAGTCCTATAAACTCACAGAATAACTGACTTGCAAGTTTTCCAGACGAATAAAGAATGGTTTGCAAAGGGTTATCCAAGAGGCGAATAAAACAACTTCCTTCTAATAAAAGCATTTCAATTTCTGTCTGGCAGGATTTGAAATTCTGGAGGAGCTGCCAACACCCAAGTTTTGCTTTGGAGGAAGAATTGGAAACAGTGTTACAGCATTGGTTTTCCAAAGGAAAAAAGTGAGGCCATCCGTCTTGGACAAATTAGATTAGATGAGAAAAGTCTGAACTTTAAACCTGACAGAAAACCTCAGACACGTGTGTAAATAAATGCTTTTGGAGTGCACAGTAAAATACTATGTATGGAGCTCTGAGGGACTATAAAACATTGCCCTAGAAACATTTCAGCTTTGCATAATTTGCCCATAAATTGTGTCCTTGCTACAACCTCACTTGTTTCAGGGAAGCTGCAAGTTTGCAAGAGAGAGGAAAATCAGATGTGCTAAATACAGAGACCAATATAACTGAATTACATTTGTGTTTGAAATATAAAGATTGTCTGATATTTCATTTCTGTGCTGGTAAGCAGTGACCTATAGAGGTAAAGGTATCCTACAAAGCAAAAATCTCATTTCTCTGTTGTGCAGTGGAATAGGGAACACGCTTTTGCAATGTAAGTGCTGGCTCTTTAATGAACACGAGGGTGGCTAGTAGGGAGGGAAATGAATACAAAATCCACAGCACTTTCCAAAAAGGACCAGTTGGTACTTTAAATTCAGATTTTCAGACTTAGCATAATTGTGTCTCCTCTGAAGCAGCTCAGCTCTTTTCCCACAGAGGGAGTGTTTTAAGTCTCCCTTTCCTGAGTGTGTTCATGCCTGGTCAGTTCCTTTCCCTGATCTCATGAATACATAAAGGTGTGATGTTGCAGCCTCTGGTGTGTGACATGTGCCTCCTTCATTATTAACCTGCTGTATGGGAATGTCTTTGGAGCCACAATGACAAGAAGTTTTCCAGTGAATTTCTCAGGGTGGATTTTAACTGCATAAATCCAAAAGAATTCAAAGCATAACTATCCATTCCTTGTGCTTTTTTTTTTAAACATGTATTCTTTAAACTTCTGTGTGCAATCCTTTTGCTCAATTTCATTGCCTTTATTTCTTCTGTTTTGTAATCTCAGAATACTGCTGTTGCTTGAAAGGCAGGAAAATGAGATTTCTTCATGCCTCGACAAACACATTTGCAGGTGACAATAAACTTGTTCTTTCAAACATCAAGGAGGCCCTCTTAGGCAATCAGGTTTTGTTTCACAGGCAAGGTCATGTTTGCTTATCAGGGAATTGCTTCTCCTACTTTCCATGCTTCTCCTCATTCCCAGGGCTCAGGAGATCTTTAAGGGTCAATAAATATTTCCAGTCCTTTCCCAGGATAGGAATCAAGCCATTCTTTTGCACAGTGGTGAGTCCTCCCTCTGTGATCCATCTGTTGCTGTTTTCAATATAGGAACCTTACTGCTGCATCTTTTTTGCAAAATGAAATATACTCAACTGGGAGAATGGTTTATCAGCAGTGCTGAAAAAATTCAGTCCCAGGATGATTCTTTGGATATTTGGTCAGAGTTGGGTTCTAACCTGAGTGCCAAAAGCAAGGGCTTGTTACCATTTGTTGTAGTTCTGTGTTCTGCCCCTGCCCAGCAGCCAGCTGGAATGCTAGGAAATGTAACTGGGAATCCAAACAGAGATTTTTTTTTTAGCATAGTAGCACAAAGGATTGAAAGTACACTACTGATAACAGCCTGAGTAAAAAGCCTGTGACATTTTTGGCATCAGGTAAAGTTAATACAAGGAAATTTTAATTTTCAAGGACTCTGGCAGGATGTGTTTTGGGCATCTGTTTTATTCCCATCTGTAAATTTTGCTAATGAAGTCATGATGTGTATTTAATCATGGGATGAAAATAAAATCAGGACTGTCATGGATTTTCTTTTAATCAATTACTTGGACTTTAACCATAGATTCCCACTCCACAAGATATGGAAGAGTCAGGGCAAGGATTGTTTTCTCCACTTCACAGAATTGATTATTATTAGTTTTTGTTCTCTGGGTAGTATTTTTATATAACTTGTAAAGCTGAAAAATAAGCTTCTTAAAATTGCCTGAAAATAAGGATTTCTGCATCTGATCTGTAGTTTGCATATTCCTTCCGTCCCAAGCACTTCCAGGTGTCACTGGAGAGCAGAAAAATGCTTGTAAAACATGTTTTAGGAGCTTTCTTTTAAGGCAACAATAACCAAAGGCTTACTATTTAAAATCTGCTCTGTTGGAAACCTGGCCTTTTCTGGATAATGGAGTCTAGGAAGCTGCTCCAATACTGACTTAGGCAGTGGGGTATTTTTGGCTATGAGAATTTGGAAATGACTTGTCCAAGACTGTCCTTGATTTGGGGCAGTTCATGAAATGTTGATCCATTTCAGTAAAAAAAAAAAAAAAAAAAAACAAAACTTGGAAAAAGAAGCAGAGGAATAAGCAGTGATTTAGGAGGAGCAAGTCTTTGCTGGAAGCTGGGGGAGTGCTCCATGATGGTTCCTGAAGGTTGGAATATTCCTGACTGCCCAGCTGTGTGACTCTTGGTTCCAGCTGCTAACTGCAGGAGAATAAATGCAGCATTTGAAACACGTTTCACTCCTATTGTTTTGCTTCCTGAAAACTCTGCCTGTGATTTCACTGTCAAATATGAGGTTTGTGGGTAGTCAAATGAGCATCTTGCATGGATCCCAGAGGTGGCTGAGCCCAAGGCTGTTCCTGCAGGACTGAGTTTAGGCTGGGTGATGCTGCAGAGCTGGCAAACCTTCCTGCAGTGGTTTTGCATAGAGTGTGGGCAGAACAGAAAGGGTTTGTGTTCCCTGCTTCATTGACAGCATGCTGAAGGGTGAAATTCTCCCAGGACTGACCTTTTATTCCTGGCAGATTGAGGATGGGTTTTAGTGCCTGAGCCCAGACAAAGTACCTCCACCAACATCTGTGCCTGGTGCAGCTCAAACCTGGCTCCTGATGCCTCCTATTGCCAAGAAAACTGAGTTTAGGGATTCTCTTCTGAGGCATTTACTGGGAGAGCCATTGAATTCATTGCAGGGTTTGTGCCACTGAAGGAGCTTGGAGCATTTTACTCTGGAATTTTATGGGGCTTATCACAGAGCTGAACTGTCAGGATGAAATATCTGAGAGAGGTGAACAAGCGATATTAATGAAATAATTATTGATTTGGGATGTCTGTTCTAGGAGAGTTTCTACACATGGGACTCTGCTGGAGTGTCAGGTAAATGGGTTCTCAAGACAGAAAGCCTTTGCCCTTTCAGCATCACAGTACCTTCTTGAAATAAGTACTCCTATAATCATTTTTGTAGGGATTAAAAAGTGAGAAATACCAGACATGAAAATCATGGCACAACTGAATGAACACAGAAAATTCAGAGGGAAGGATAATGTTTCCTTACCCTTGACTTCCCTTTTGGTGACCAGCTTGTTATCTGCAAGAGAGGCATGTTCATTTGATGGCTCTTAAGGAGCAGGAATAGTTAAGGAATCCCAGAATTTGGGTTGGAATGGACTTAAAAACCATCTCATTCCAACCCCCTACCATGGGCAGGGACACCTTCCACTAAACCCTCCCCAGCCTGCCCTGCAGTGCTGTCCATAGGCTGCTTTTCTAAAGGTTGATTTTTTCTTTTTTGAAGGCTTAAGAAATACGAAATGAATATTCTGTTCTTGAAACTCAGTATAATTTTGTGGTGCAACATGAACAATTTCTGGGAGCTACAACTGTTTTTTAAGAGCTGTTGGGTTACATCAGAAACACCAACAAAATTAGGGCAGCTGCTGTAGCAGCCAGGGCCAGCAGTGATGCAGCATGTGATTACAGACTCTCTGTCCCATCAGGAGAATATTCCTGCAAATCATTATTGAGAGCACTGTTGCAAAGCATCACTGAGGCTGAAATAGGTGTTTGCATTATGGGCTCACCTTCTGGAATCCAAACCCACTGTTGCAACAGCATTTCTGAAATCTGGGAAGAGCCAGCTGCCTTGATTGTATCATAGGATTTGAGGTGTTTAACACCTGTAACAAAGGAGATTCAGGGTTGTGGAGTTGCTTGTTTGTTTGTTTGTTTAATTTGTACTTTTCTAACCAGTGTTAAAAAGGAGCTTTCAGATATTTGGGGTTTTAAACCTGCAGTTGGTATTTACAGCAGAGCTCATTATACCTGGGTGAGGAAGTGCATGTCCCACCACACAGATCTCAGGTGTGATTCTCTGGAGAGCAAACAATGTTCTCTCATACAATTTGTATCAGAATTATTTCAGTTCTGCACTGGTTGTGAAATCTGTGAGCCCAAGAGTCAAATGAATGGGCAAATGAGGGGATGAACTGAAATCCCTCAGTAGAACACTGGGTTTGTTCCCAGGAGTGCAGGGTGAGGCCAGGTGTGCAGGGCACAGCACTCAGATACCTGCAAAGCTGCACAGCTGAGCTGACACAGCCTCCCTGGAGTTATTTTTATGTAAGGACAAGTTCTTGAATAGCTTTTCTGCTGCATTAGGCACAGCAGGCTGCTCTTCATCGCTGACAGTGGCTTCCATGTATTTCTGCATTCCAGGAATGCACTGGCAGCACTGTAGCCATTGTGAGGAAAATCTGCCTGTGCATATACTCTGCTGTGAGCCAGGGTGCCTGGTGTAAGGCTGCCAAATTTTGTGTTATTTCATACCAGACAAAATCTTTAAGCGTGGTATTTAGCAACATACAGCAAAATTTTCAGTGTTTTGGCACTGGGATTGCTTCCCTGATCTTAGCATGCCAAGAGGTGCAGAGCATGGCTTGCTGCAGCAATAACTGCTTCATTTTTTAGGCCCTCCAAGCATTTTAATGTATGGAATCATCCCCTGTAAAATAGGAGAGCACAAAGGAAATAATTGGGCCAGGACTTTGCAAAGCAGTGTGGAGATCTGCCTTTGAATTCCTGTTGCTTGCTGCCTTTTCTGGGATGAGAGGAGGGGGAGCTGCCCTGCACAGCCTTACCTGCTTGGGCTGAGGGGGGGTGGTGAAGGGTTCTATCCCATGATTTGGCTGCAAGGAGGTTGAGCATGACCTAACCCTTGTGGTGGCAGCTAAATTGAGGAGCAATTAATGGCTACCAAGGGCTTTCAGTGAAAGGGGATGAGGTGTTATAGCCTCCAGACAAAGGAGGAAAAGGAACGCTGGCCTGTTTTGTTTAACACAAATAAGGGAAAAGCCAACCTGCGGCTTAATTTCCATTTGTTAGGTAACAGTATAGCTTGAAACGAGCCCATTTCTCTGTTACTGGAAATTAAGCTGAGTGCTGTCAGGCAAACCAGCTGCTGCCAGGTAACACATCAATTCTGGGTAATCACAAGTGCATGACAAGCAGAGCTAATAGAGCCCAGTGAGGGAGCAGACACAAACCTCAGCACAGTCACTGCAGCAGCCAGGTATGCATGGACAGTGTCATGTGTCAAGTAGAGGTGAGGAGAGTGTGCTTATATAAAGAAATTTTAGCTGTTGATAGGGCTGAGAACTGAAATTCAAGCAGAAAGATCTTTCACCCCAATTTTCTGTAGTAATTAGCTTTGCTGGCTGCTGCCCTACCCCAGGGCTCCTCAGCTCCATGGGTGCTGCACTGCTGCTTATCCAAGGTAGGGTGATGCTTTGGGGCATGTCTGCAGCTGCCTCGGGCCTTGTGGATGATGGAAAAATAACTCTGGGCTTATCTTAAACCAATTGAAAGCCAAATATGACTGACAAAGTGATGAGCACATCCAGGCTCCCATATGTACTTCATGGCCTATTTATTTTATCCATCACTGTTTCCATTGCTCCCAGTCTGGGGCACCCAGATCAGGTGTCACACCCTCTGCCAAGGCAGGGAGGGAGGCAGCAAACACAAAGCTCTTACATGTGTGCAGCAAATGGCCTGTGGCATAAAAAAAGAGATTTTTAAGTTTGGTGGAAATCCCACAGTATGCCAAATGCAGTCAGAACTACACTCCTCATCTCAGCCCTCTGCACAGCAATCTTCACCTGTTTAGGGCATCTGTGATTCAGGTACTTTCTGACACAGAGCACCTTGACCACATTACAGAGATGTGCTCATTCCCTGGGCGTGAAATATTTATTAAAAATACTTCTGCTTGCTGTTAAAAGGATTTTGTGGATTTGAGGATTTCCCCTGAAGGTGAAGGGTGTTCCTGGAGACCTTTGGTGTTGACAACATGTCCCTGTGAGTATGTGGCTCCCAGCACAGCTGGGTGACAGGGACATCAGCCTGTGGCTGGGACTCTCTGACTCTCTGGCCCTGGGCAAGCCCCTTACCTGTGTTCTTTGCCTGGCAGGAGAAGCAGAAGGATGGACACAGAAATAACTGGGATGGCTCAGGTGCTCAGAAGGACACCTCAGAGTCCTTGTGAAAGGCACAAACTTCTGAAATTGTTGGTAACCCTGGTGCATATGACATGAATAACAACAAACTGGAGAGACAGCGAAGCGTTGGAAAGGCTACATGGAAAGAAGGCTGTAACTGCAGCCAGATGCTGTGCACAGGGAGTGAAGGAAATGCTGTCTATCCACAGGGCTTAGCACTGCTACATTAACATGTCTTAATGGCTTGGACCCCAGAATCACTTCAGAAGGACCATGGGGATCATTAGATTTTTTCCTATCCATGGTTTCCATCCCCATCAGGAAGGCTCCCAGTCAGTGGGTAGCAAAGGCACTGACATCTGAGACAAAACCACAAATTAAATCAGCTCACAAATGAACTGAATGAATTTTCTGTCCATGAAGAATAAACCCTCTTGGCCAGTTCTTTAAAGCTTGAAAGTTATTTATTTTCTTTTCCCCCCTTCTGACAAAGGGAAAAAGCACTGTCCGGAACCAGGGCCTTTGGGCAGCCAGTTATTTGAACATTACTGAAAATACTGTCTGTGCAAAACAGGTTTGTGCTTCAGCAACAGGCTTTCACACGTGCTGGGGATTCTCCAAAGCTAGCTCATCTGTTGGGAAGCACAGAGGATGAGAGGCACAAAATGCTGGGTTTGGAGCGAGCTGCAGAAGCAGACAGAAAACAACTTTCTGCTTGAGTCTTGGAGCCCAGGGCTGCCACGGGAATGGATTCAATTACGCTCTGAGCTTTATTGCTGAAATATTCCACTGGGAAACCATAAAAAAACATTTTCAGACTTGATTCCTGAAGTTCTGGAAAAGGAGTTAGCAAGTGTTTTATTGCTACCAGTCTCAACACGTGATAAGAAAAGCAAATACTGAGTGGGATGGAGGAACATGATGCAAAAGCTCCTTCACATCATCAAACCCTTCTCCCTGTTCATCACCCACTCAGACTGGCCACTCCTGCTTAATTTTATGTGTACTGAGCACGGAGCCACTTTTGTTGAGATCAGCCCTCGCTGTGTTGGTGGGAGCTGCTCCTTTGTTAAGTATCTGCCCCCTACTTCTGCTTGCCTCCCTCTTTCTTCACTGCATTCAATACTTAGTGGCAAGACTTCCTCGACAGTAATTTGTTGTCCTGGGCAGTGCACAGGACCTGGAGCCCTGCTGAGCTCGCAGCCACAGCCTCTCTTGCCATTCATGCCCTTACTTGTCCCTCACTTGTCCCTGCATGCCATCCCCAGCCCTGTGCCCGGCCATCCAGCTGGGTGGATGAAATTCAGCCCCAGATTCATTCCTGATGGCATCTGTGTCGTCTGCTCGCATGTGTTTAAGATTAATGTTTGGGCTCTGTTTTGTAATGAGCCCTAAATCTTCCTTTTAGCTGTCATGTCGTTTCCTTGTTCGCTCGTTACGCTCGCTCTCGGGAGGAGCCCGCACGCTGTGCGTGGTGCAGCCTGGCTGCATGGAAAATGTCACTGAGAGCTCTGTGCTGCTGAAGGCCATTGCCACGTGAAGCCAAGCAGATGTGGCTCTAGTACTGCAGGGGACTCATGGCTCCTTCCTGAACTGAAGAGAGGCTTGGGACAAGGGGCTGGACTGACAGGACAAGGGGGAACAGCTTCAAACTGACAGAAGGCAGGCTTGGATGGGATATTGGGAAGGTGGGCAGGCCCTGGCACAGGGTGCCCAGAGCAGCTGTGGCTGCCCCTGGATCCCTGGCAGTGCCCAAGGCCAGGCTGGACATTGGGGCTTGGAGCAGCCTGGGACAGTGGAAGTCATCCCTGCCCATGGCTGGGATGTGGAACTACTTGATCTTTAAAGGTCTTTTCCAACCCAAACCATTCAATGATTCTGTGAAAGGGTGAGAAAAATTAAGGAGAGGGATTTTTATTCCCTGGTGGGCGCAGGGGCGCATGGTGTCCATCAGTGATGTGCCAAAAACTTCAGCGCTACTTCTCGCGGGGACCCTTCAGTCAGCTGCGGGTGCGTCCGGTTGAGCTGCTCCTCCCCGGGCCGGCCGTGCCACCAGGAGTCACTCTCGGCCTCCGAACGGGCGGCGGAGCCCCAGGCGAGCCGCGCCCGCAGCATCCCGGGCTGCGGGGCCGAGTGCGGGCGCTGCTGCCGCCGCCGGCTCCACCCGCGGCTCCCGCGGGGCAGCGCCTCACCGCCGCCCGAATCCCCCTTTTTTCATTATTTTTGGGGTTTCCCCCATACACACACGCTCCTCCTGGCGATGTTTAACCCGGGGACGCCCGTTCGGGGCGGCAGCCCAGGGTCTCCCCCGCCTCCCCTCGCAGCGAGCGCTCCGGTGCGCGGCTCCCCGGGGCGGGCGCTCCGCAGGTGCGGGCCGGGCTCTGCCGGCGCTGGCTCCGCTCAGGAAGTGACAAGCACATTTCCTCCTCCTCCTCCTCCTCCTCCTTCTCCTCCTCCTCCTCCTCCTCCTCGCTCCCTCCCTCCGCCCGCCCCGCCCGCAGCACGGCGGCGGCGGCGGCAGCGGAGCGCGGTGGGAGCGGCGCCCACAGCCGGCCCGGCCGGGCCGCTCCGCCGCCCCCGCGGGACGCGCTCGGTAAGCGATGCCCGGAGCGCAGCGGGGCCCTGCAGCCCCGGGGGGTGCCGGGGGCAGCGGACAAAGGGCGGCGGTGCGCCCTGCCCGGGCACGGGGCGGCTCGGAGGGGATGGGGTAGGACGGTGGTACCCCCGCCGCCGCCGCATCCCGCGGAACGGGCTGGGGATGTTCGCCTTTGTGCCGTCGGGGCTCTCCCCGCCCCGGGGTGAGCGCGGGCACGGCGCAGGAGCCGCCCGGGCCCCGGAGGGAGCGTGCGGCGGTGGGATGCGTGTCCGGAGCGGCGGGGGTGCGGGATGCTGAGCCCGGCGTGCGGGGAAGGGCGGCTCGCCGGAGTTTGGGAGCGGGCAGCCAGCGGTCCTCACCCGCTCCGAGCCCTCTTTGCCACTGGAATGATTTCCTGCGAAAGGATCAACACGTGCTTTCCTTTCTGCGGGCCGAGAGCGCTGCTCCGGGGGGGCTGGAGCTCCGGTCCCGCCGGGCTCGGTGCTGCCCTGCCCGGTTCGGGGGCTCGGCCGAGCCGCGCCTGAGCATCCCCGCGGAGCTGCACCCGCTCTCCCAGGGCCCGCCACACTTCCCACCGTGCCGTGCCTCGCCTTTCCCTCCGGGCACGTGTGAGGCGGCTCGGGGCAGCCGGACAGACGGACAGGCCGGTCCCGGGGGGTCTGCAGCCCCCGGCGCTGCTGCGATGGGACACGGCAGCGCCTCGCTGTGCGCGGCGCCCTGGCATAGGGGGGCTGCCCTGGGAAGCCTGTGAGTCTTGTTTCTCCATTCACTGACGTCAGGTTGATCGGGTTCTAAGGTACGTGAAGGTTTCACGTACAGCTGTACGCAGAGATTTCACGGCTAAGGGGCTTTTCCTCGATAATTTAAATTTCCTTGACACGGAGAGGGTTTGTAACAGAGCGGTGCCTGTCACTGAGTTGCGCCGCTGCCTCTCGGTGCCGTGCGGTCTCCACAGACGCTGGTGTACCTTGGCAGCTCATCCCCTCCTTAGGAAATCCTCTGGAGTGAAAAGTGAGCGTAATTTGTTATGAAATAGGCTGATAGACAAAACTTCGGCTGGCGATTGAAACCAGATGTGCATATTTTCCTTTTGAATCCTCGAGCAATACTAAAAGTCTGTTTTGACAGATTAAAAAACTACTTGCAAGTTGCAGAGGTAGCAGTGTTTTGTGATAATCCAGTAAAAACACGGAGGGCTGCGAGCATCTCTGCCCAGAGCTGGGTATTTCTGAGCACAGGAGGTGCTGCTGCCATCACAAAGCACAGATTCCCTTGGCCTGCCTCTATCGTGGGCAGAAACATTTACCAGGGCTGGAAAAAGGGCTGAGGGCTGGAAAAAGAAATAAAGAAACCCCAAAACAGTGCAGATAATGTTTCTAGAGAAAATATTTGGGGTGGGTCATGAAACAGATTAATTAGAGCGATAGTAAAAAACCTGAATTTCAGAGTGCTTTGCTCTGTCTATACCTCTCGTGGCTCGTGCAGGTTTGAAGTGAGCTTCTGATTTATTTCTTCATTTTTGGGATCCTGAGGAGCCTGAGGATGCTTGTGGTGGTGGGTGTGTCACACCAGCTCTGGCACGGCCCTGCTCAGGGGGGCAGGATCGGGGCCGGAGGCATTTATCAGGAGAAACACCGCTTCCAAAAGTGGGGGGAAACCCAGCCAAAACAACCTGCCCTGGAATTGCTTCCTTCTCTGCTCTTCCCCACCGTGCCCGGCGCAGCCACGTGGAGCACGGCCACGCGTGCTGGGCTTGCTGCTGCATCCCTGGCTCCGGATTTCTCACTCCCAGCTTCCACCCAGAGGAGAGAGGGAGGGGAAACTTCTGTGACTTCCAGCTCTGCACAGGGCCGAGGTGTCCAGGAAGCACAGTGGTTATAGAAAGCAGATGGCCTTTTGCTGTAAATGCAAAACTTTGCATAGACAATCTGTGCAGATCGGTTCGGTGGGTAATTGATTTGTGCGAGTGAGATCCAGGTTTTTGTATATGCAGATCAGGCAGACTGTGGGACAGAGCCAGCACCAATCTAGGTTAATTTTCAGCTATGGATACCTGCATAAATAAATACATGTGTATAAATATGCACACATGCAAATAGGCAAACATATACCAATAAAAATTCCCAAATCTGCATTGGTTAATTATATGCAATATATTTTTTTTCTAGTAGTAGCAAAGGATTGCTTCACTCTCAGCAAAAGTATAGGCAGAACAAGATACACAACTTTTTGCCAAAACACCTGTATTTGTGTGCAGATCTGACACCATGGGCTGTGTCCTGAGGGGTGGGGAGGGGAATGAGCTTTATCCCACTTGTCTGTTTATTATTGCTGGTAAATTTCTGATTTCTCAAATGGCAGCTGTGTGGTCTGAGACGCTTCCTCCTTTTTTCTTTCTTTCTTATAATGTTGCATAGAACTTTTATTTGCCAGGATGGAGGTGGTCTGCACTTGCCTTGTAAAATCTCGGATGGAAAAGAGGACACCCCAAGCTGAAAGGGTGGTTTTGGTTTTGTTCCCTTCCCCCTCCCGTGTCACGTGGCCTGTCAAAGGATGTTGCTGGGAAATTGTCCTTAATGAACATTAATCTGTGGCAGGGCAGACTTTGCACCAAGGGGCTGGGGCAGGGCGAGGTGCCAGAGATGCTCAGAGCTGTTTGGAGAGCTGGGTCCAGTCTCCTTCCCACATCCCAGGGGAGGCACGGGGCGGGCAGAGCCTTTGTGGCACATCTGCACTCACCAAAACTCTCTGCTGGAGTGAAAATCCCTTCAGAAATACAAGTTTTATTCCCGTGGCCATGGGGGACCAGGGCAGCAGAGGAGCTGGGGTGTTGCTCCTCTGCAGCTCCTCATGCAAACTCTCTCCTTGGCTGACGTTTTCTGCTGCTTTCTCTCCCAAAACGGGAGGAGGAGGAAGAGGAAGCAAGCCTGCTGACTCGGGGAAACAGAGCTAGAACAAACCAAAGCAGGTCTGCCGAGCAGCAGAGGGCTGTGAGTGCCGTGGGCCTCACGTGTGGGGGCAGCCACAGCTCCCTTTGCAGGGGTCCCTGCAGGGCTGGGCAAAAACACCACCAAAACAACAGCCTGCTCCTCAGAGAGCTAAATATAAACTCAGAGGGCCAAGAGGAGGGAATTTTCCACCGTGCTGCTCCTCTGTGCCTGCCAGCCTGCCCAGAATGAAGCCTGTGGCTGGTCCCCCAGGGGAGCTCCTGTCCTGATCCCCAGCGTGGCATGGGGTGAGTGCCACCACCTTCTGCAGGGCTGAGACCTTCTGAGAATTCCTTGGAACTGGGCAGACCTGAGCCCTGGAGCTCCGGTGCTGCCCACAGGTCTCCCCACGAGCAGTGGCCGTGTTGTGGTTGTGAAAGAGGATTTCTCCAAGGTCACCCTGTGTGCCTGCAGCTGCAGCCTGGCTGCCCATGGCCCAGCTGTTCCTGCAGAGCAGCGATGCAGAACGTGGCTCTGCCACAGGAAGCAGATCCATGGCTGGTGTTTTTTTCCAAACTTTTCTGAGCTGGCTGCCTTTAGGGAGACAAAAATTCCCAAGCAAGAGCCTGTTTCTGAAATCTGCTGGGATGGTGCATCTCAGTACAGGCTGTGGGGTCTTTACTCATCAACAGGTGAGCTGGGGATTGAAAATTAACAAGTGTGGGGAAATTCCAGCCAGAATTTCTGCTGGCTTCAGGTGGCTTATCCATGAGTTTTGTAGCTGGTGGCATTGGACATGTGTGATATTGCATCTTATGCATCTGACTTACGCTGTGTAAGATAAATAAGATTTGGTATCTGAGAAGTTTCTTTGAAGTGCAGGGAGGAGTGAACTGCCCTAGACTGACCTGGAGGAGCAGCGCCAAACCCTGTGGCTGCTCCCAGCCCTGCTTGCTGTGGGTCCCTGCATGGATGGGTGGGAAGTACCAGACCAGTTTGGCTCAGTAATCACTTCATTTGAGTAATATTTTAAGAACTGGTTGAGTGAGTGTAAAAAATCTGTTCTGGTGCGTTGAGTTTCTGTACCTCCCCCCTAAAAGTGTGCCCAAGGGAGACTTGGTCATGGTTTTTGCTTTTAGAGGATTAAATATAGCAGCATCATTGGTGTCACTCCTCTGTAGTCCATTTGAGGCATCCCCTGGGCCACATCATTCCCTGGATTTGTGGCTGCTGGCCATGGCTTTTGCTTTCAGCAGCCAGGGCTGGGGGCAGCCTGTGCGGTAGGTACGGCGCCGTGCTGAAAGAGGAGTTTGACTTTTGCGCTCACAAATCCTTACCTCTCCTAGGGTTTGTAAAAAATGGGATCTGGCAAGCTCTGATCCAGCAGCTGGAAAAGCTGCTCTCCCTCTCTCTGCTCAGAAACAGCCCCTGACAGAAGGAGCAGGGGTTCCTTGGATGGCTGGGGAATGGTGGTGCAGGAGGATGCGGCTGCCCAGGTGCATCAGCGACTGGATTTGCTCTCAGCGACTGGTCTGGGCCAGGGGGTCCACAGACTCACCCCTCATCCTGCTCCTAAAGCCAAGGGCATGAGTTAAAGTGTGTTACTTACTTGCCTTTAAGGTACCTTTTTTGCCCTTACTCTTGCAGTGACCCCACACAAGCTTCGTGCTCGTCTGCCCCAGTTGTGAAAGTGCCAACATCACTGTTCTGCACCAGTGAGAAGTGTTAATTGTAAGGAAAAAGAATTAATACAGAAAACTGGTCTTCTCTGCTTAGGACAGCCTGGCAGCACAGCTAGGCCAGGTGGAGATGGCCATTTCTCATTGCAAGTGATATGAGAAATTCACAATAATTGTGATTTTTCTGTGACTGCCTTAACCTTACTGAGAGCAGCCTTGTGGTGTGCTGGGCAGTAATTGTCAATGCTATGAAATTACTTCAAGTGTATATATTATTATCCCAGTTACCAAGTGCTTTGGGGTTTTTTCTGTCCCAGCTGGTACAAATGAATATTGTATAATATTTTCGAAAGGACGAGCTTTAATATTATGAACTAGGTGCCAAAAGCTACAATTGCGTGCCAAAGCTGAAGAGCCACTATAATTATAAAGATACAGAAAGCATTGGAAATATCCATTTTTGGGTTTGTAGACTCTCTGTTAGCTCAGAAAAACAGTAAAGCCTAGAGAAGCTGTGGCTGCCCCTGGATCTCTGGCAGTGCCCAAGGCCAGGCTGGACAGGGCTTGGGGCAGCCTGGGATGGTGGAATTTGTCCCTGGCCATGGCAGGGGTTAGAATGAGATGCTCTTTCAGGTCCCTTCCAGTCCAGGCCATTGTGTGATTATTGGATTGTCAGTTGTTCTATAAATGAGATGCAGTACAATGGATGGTACTTCTCAGAGTGAGAGCATCCTGAATGAAGATGTACATTGCCAAAATGTAAATGCTTCATTTAGAAACTCTCACCCACATTTTCGGTTGTGCGTGGTTTGTGTTGTTGGTAGAAATTATTTTTCCTGTGGTGGTTTCAGATGTAAATATTTGAAACTTAATTTAAATAAAAGTTCCATCCCTGCAGTGTGGTGGGCTGTGCTGCCCATGCCCTCCCTGTGCCTGTCTTGTGAAGCCCATGATACACCTGAAAGGTTGGAGCCAGGGCAGCCTGAGGAGGAGCTGCTGTGTCAGCCCACCCCCCCTGACCCCTGCACACCCCACCCTGGGACGTGGGGCTGCTCTGTGGATCACCATTTCTAGTAATTTTCTGAGTTAAGTTTGCTACAGCACGGACTCAGTGATCTTAAATGTCTTTCCAACCTAATGATTCTGTGATTCAGTGTTTTTCAGACAGGCCCCCAGTGCAGAGATAAAGCTGTAGCACTGGCTGAGATCCCCATGCAGCCATTTGTGATGCTGTAGTTTATTGCAATGATTATTGGCTGTGCTGTTCAGGAAAGAATTGCACTTTGCCCTTGCTCTGGATCTGCCTGGCTCCATCTTCCTGCTGCGCTGGGAGGTGTCCCACTGCTGGGCTGAGGGACCTGCTCAGCTCCTCCTGCCCTCTCTGGGGCAGCCAGGTCCCCCTCAGCAGTTACCACTCCCTGTTCCCCCTGTCTTGTGCTGTGCCTGAGCCTTGAGGCCCCCAGTTACCCCTGGAGTCCCTCCAGGCCTGGGTGAGAGTTGGGGGGAGGCTCCATGGAGAGCAGAGCACAGAGGCTGTGCCATCCCTTCTCCTCCTGGAGACCCCAAATTTGTCCAGTGGACATATCCCTGCATGCCTGGGGAACCTGCTGCACCATGCAGGGGCCTGGGCTTGTGCTCCTGCCTTGGGGGTGAGTGGCTCTTAGGCAATTTAGTTTTTTGGGAGGTATCTTAACATCTTAACATCTCTGTCATCAACTGTGCTGGTTGCTCCTCTCTGTTCTGTGCAACCATGCTGTTCTCTGTATGTAGCACTTTGCTGGTCTCATCACTTGCAGAGCTCTGGTTTTCCTGTTTCCTTCCCAACTACTGCCAGAAACATTGCATGGCGTAGGGTGGCAGTGCAGTTTGTGCTGCAGCCAGTGCCACCAGTGACCTGCAGCTCTGTTTGGGATGTGCCAGTCAGGGGTTATCAGTGCTGTCACCAACTCCTGTGCACTTTAATGAGCTGTTTTATACCAGTGCTCCCTTTCACCTGCACAAAGGCTCCAGGTGAGGGGAGAGCTCTTTGCTTGGTGCTCTAATTGTGATTCCTGACTCCCTGACCTTGCACTGAAACCAGAGCCTTGCTGTGCCTGAGGTCTCACTCCCCACATTTACCAGGCTGGTTGTGCTGTGCTCAGGGACCATCCCTGCTGATGGCTCAGAGGGCTTTTTGGCATGATCTTACAAAGCTGAAGGTGTAAATTTATTTGGAGCTGTTGTTTAAGGAGGATCTATATTTAGTGCCTGCTGTTTAATATCATCCCAGGTTACTCCTGACAAATGTGACTGTGTTGTTTTCCTTTCTGCTCAGGACAGTAATGTTTATATTGTCTATTTCTTTCTTTAATGATTCCACCATTCTTTCTGTTTTTGTCAGCGAGACTTCTTATTGTCCTTAACATCCACAAAATCCCCTGTATCTTGTTTTCTAACACAACCTGCTGTTTAACTAGCAGTCTCATTCATTTAAGGAGCTGGCCTTATTTTAGGCACTTCATAATGATTTACAAATTCCAGGATTCATTAATCCCTTCGCTCATTAGGGTTGCAAGTTGATACATGTTTTTCCCATGTGATGAAGGTGGACATTTTTGCTGCCCTATTTGTCCTGGGCAATCATTCATGTTTGTGCACTGACAGAATACCTGGCTTGGTTCCCTCCCTGGCAGCTTTGGAGCAGGGGTGGGATGCAGCATTTAGGTCAGTTCTCCTCGGGATGCTGTTTCAGGAGTGGCCTTTGTGCTTCACACCACACTGGTGCTGGGGCCAGCCCATCTGTCCTTTGGGCTTCCCCTTTCTGGGGCACAAGGGAATCTGTTTCTCTCCTGATTTTCACCCACGGTGTGAGAGAAAGAGGGATACTTGAGATATCCAGAGATAGGGTGGAAAATGCAGATTTTTACTTTCTTTTCCCCCTTTATTGCTGCATATTCACGGTGTCATAACTGAGCTCGAGGAGTGAAGGACAGAACTGTGTTGCTGCCAGCCCAAACAAAACCAGTGGCTGTTTGCATTTCCATTACTTTTAAAAAATTTTCCTCACCTCCAAAATGGGCTGCAGAATCTGGGCTTTTATGGCTGCTAGCTGCAGTGCAGCTCATCCTGCCCTGCTCTGTGGGAATCCTCTGTGGGCATTACTTCTCTGGCTGGGCAGTCCCCTGGTGGGCACCTTGTGTGCCAAAGCTGAAGAGCCATTGTAATTATAAAGATACAGAAAGCATTGGAAATATCCATTTTTGGGTTTGTAGGCTCTCTGTTAACTCAGAAAAACATTAAAGCCCAGAGCAGCTGTGGCTGCCCCTGGATCCCTGGAAGTGCCCAAGGCCGGGTTGGACAGGGCTTGGAGCAGCCAGGTTGGTACCTCAGGCTTGCTGGAGCTGTTCCCCATGGGAAGCATCTCAGTGCTGGCCCTCAGGGACCCCTGATGGAGCCAAACCTGCAGAAGGTTTGGGCTCTACGTGCTGCTGACACCTCTCAGGAGCCCTGAGCGTGTTACAGCAACAGATTCCGTGTTATCCCAGCCTCGCGAGCGTCTCCCTGGATATTAAAAACACCAGCTAAAAGCCAAGTCCAAGCTCTCCATGAATGACTCTGTGGAAATGCTGTTGGGCACGTTTCAGAGCTGCTTTGGCTTTGATTTAGGCAGGTAAACACCGTGAGTGGGTGTTTGCTTTGACTTCTCCCTCGTAGCCAAAGACTTCCTTTGAGGGCAGGCAGAGCCTCCAGTGCTGCTCCCCATCACAGCAGCAGCCCAGTCTGCCTGTGCCTGGTGTTGGCAGAGCCTTCCCTGCATGCCTGGGCCCAGCAGCAGTGGGAACCCCCAGTTTCCTCAGGATCAGGGGTGCCCCTTGCCCAGGGCTCCGCTCAGCCTGGCAGAGCCTGGTGCCTCCATCTGGATGCAGCCCAGTTGGGATGATGCTGCAGGATGACATCCCTGGTTGGCATCTCCTGCTTGTCCCACACTCTTTCTGCTCTGTCCCCCTTGAATTTACCCAAAATCAGCTGCAGGATGGCTCTGACACCAGAGATCACCTTTGCCACGTGGCGGGCGGTCGCTGGGGGAGGCAGGGTGGGTTCAGCCCGTCCTCTCCTTGCCCTGCTGCACCAAGAACTGTGCTCATCACACATTCCCCCATCTCCACCAGAGCCATCAAACCCCGCTCCTTGGCAGCCCCTGCACGTAGGAAGCATCTTCTGGTAGCAGATTTTTGTGTGTTTAATGAACCCAAGGAAAACAAGGCTGCGAAGGCTGCGGGGCGAGGCGAGTTTGCTCCTCAGTCTGCCAAATTCCCCCTCGTTCAGACAACCCACAGATGTTTGACTGCTCCTGCCCTAAAGAGATTTATGGAAGGTGCAGGGCTTGGAAATTTATGGGGACATGGAAGTGGCAGTGTGGGCAAAGGTTTCCTGGCCCCGGAGGGCTCCTTCCCTCCCTGCACTGTCCCTTCCCTTGGTGTTGGTGGCAACGGGTGGACAAACAGCAGGGAAAGTGCCTTTGAGTTGCTAGGGGGATTAATAAAGGCTCCAGGTTTGTCTTTCAGGAGCTCTTTGAAAGCCATTTCTCAGCTGAGGAATGAACCCCCAGAGCCTGCCCAAGAGCCAAAGTACTTTGGTCCAATGCAAACAGTGTGGGGTGTGCAGGTGACAGCAGGCACGTGTGTGACCCTATGTGGGCACAGACACCATCCACTGAAATTCTTTTCATTCTGCCTGCTGAGTTCAGGGAGAAAATTTCAATTTTTGGACGGTTCTAAGTGATCATTTTGTTTGGCTTCACATGAGGGTTCTGCAGTGTTAAAGGATTTGTGCGTGAAGGGGAGGTGGTAGAAGATAACGTGGAGTCTGGCAGGTGATCCATACATCCAGGGTTCTCCTGCTGTAGATCCAGGCATGTCCACAAGGGCTGCCAGCCTCTCCCTGTTTGCCATCTCAGCCTTGCAGAAAGGAGAAATCTGACTTACAAGCAGCATCCAAATTGGCTCTGACAGCAGTGGTGGTGTTGTGGGTCTTGGCAAGTGCTCCCCAATTACTCAGTGAGATGTCCCAGATCCTGCTCCTGCCTCAGCTGGGTGGGTTTTCAGTGGTCACTGATGAGCAGCAGTGTTACAGTCAGTGCTGCAGCTCTGAACTCGCTTTGCATCTCCAGGATTTGCTTCTCACAGGGACCCTGAGAGCTCTGGAGCCAGCAAGTCTGAAAATCCCCCTACCTGAGGGTGGGCAGGCCCTGGCACAGGGTGCCCAGAGCAGCTGTGGCTGCCCCTGGATCCCTGGCAGTGCCCAAGGCCAGGCTGGACAGGGCTTGGAGCACCCTGGACACATGGAAATTGTCCCTGTCCATGGCTGGGGCTTGGAATGAGATTTAGGGTCCCTTCCAAGCCAAACCATTCAGTGGTTCTAACCCTGAGAGCATTAATATGTGTCTGTAAGCAGATGGAGGTAGTTTGATACAGGTACTCTGAGGGGTTCATGAGCTGTTTGAAGTTGTTTGTGCCTGAGAGGTGAGTCAGTAACAGCAGTGTGGTGAGGCTGGCTTCAGCTCTGACATCTCAGGCTGTATATTGGAAAAGAATATAAGGAAGGAACAAGAATTGGGTTTTTGTGTCTGTTTACTAGAGCAGCATGCTCTGAGCAGTAATTAAAAGTAAACCCAGACCGTGCTGCCTTGTTCAGCATCCCTACTTGTTGAGATGAAGCAGCCAAAGCAATTCTCAATTCAGCAATTCCTCCGCTTTTGGGAGCGTGGCCAACACTCACAGTGTCTCACAGACCACTGCAAATTCTTGTAATAAATCTCACAACTGGGGCTGCGGGGGAAACCCACAGAAAGGTGAGATGGACCAGCAGGCTGGACTGCTGCTGCTGCTGCTTCAGCTGCTCTTCTCCAGGGACAGCCCTCCCAGGGACAATTCTTCCATGGAAATAGGGCTCAAAGGTAGCAGTGGAATAATGAGTGGAATAGGCAAAAATTGCTCAAAGAAAATGTGTAATTTCTGTGGTCATTGGGACTG
The DNA here is from genome assembly GCF_035770615.1 of Melospiza melodia melodia. Classification (NCBI taxonomy): domain Eukaryota; kingdom Metazoa; phylum Chordata; class Aves; order Passeriformes; family Passerellidae; genus Melospiza; species Melospiza melodia. Next base: position 3,538,078 of record NC_086202.1, read on the forward strand.
GAATCAGCTGTAGGCTCTGTCTGCATGGCCCACACTTCCAGGGATGGAGCAGCCACCACTTCTCTGGGCACCCTGTGCTGGACCCTCACCACCCTCACAGGGAGGAATTTTTCCGAATATCTAATCCAAGCCTACTCTCTTTCAGTTTGAAGCCATTCCCTGTCCTGCTGCTTCCCAGGGCTCCTGGCTTGCACCCCTCTCTTGCTGCTGGCTGTTTTGCAATGACTAATTTTGCTTTCTTCTTTTCCTTTTCAGTTGCCAGGGAGGAAAAGGCAGAGTCACTGCCAGCACCATTTCCTTCGAGCTAAAGATGTTGAGACAAAGCTCCTCTGCCCCTGCCCTGTCCTTTCAGCCCTTCTGCTGCTGCTGTGCCCAGGACTCCCTCCCCTGCCACTCCTGTTCCCTAAGAGCACGGGGGCAATAAACCTTTTACCCAGGTAGCTGCTGTGGAATTTTCCTTAATTCCTTATTCCTTTTCTTGTGAGTGCTTGCCTGCAGTTGAGGCTCAACCCAAGCACGTGGATCTGGGCATGAGCTTGGATTTGAGACTCTCCCTGGAGATTTGGGGGTGTTTGGATGAGTGGTTTGGGGCTTGGAGCGCAGGGGACTGTCGCAAACATTTCTCCACAGAAACCCTTTCTTTCGGATTTCTGTGTCTTCGGGAAGCCAAAAGCTCCAGAAGACAAAGTAAACAATTATTATCAAATGCTATAAAATACAACAAAAACACCTTAATTAACTAATTTCCTATGTTTATAATTAAAAGCCAATCACCAATACAAACTAAAAAACTAAATCCTTAAACACAACTTTGTTGTAAATTCTTTCTATCTGTTCTTAGCCTAGCCTAACTGCTCTGCAAACCTCTCTCTATATTCTATTAATATAATAATAATGTATTATATATAATATCTTAATAAATCAAACCTTCTAATTCAAAAAGCAAAATTCACCATCTCTCTATCACCACCAGCGCCCACTCAGGCGCAGTAATAGGGGACCCTCTGCCTTGTGTGACTTTGGTGTTGGGCTGAGGCAGTGCCATGCACGTGGAGCAGGGGATGGGGTGAAATAGCAGAGTTTTGTTTGCTTGTTCATTCCTTTATGGCTGTGGGCAGGCCCCTGGTGTGGCTGTGGTTCCTGGTAGTGAGGGTTATCTCAGGCTCCATCTGTGGTGGCTGCACGTGGCAGTTTTGGTTGCTAACGTGGCCCCATGGGATGGGTGCTGTCCTGGGAGACCTCGAGCTCCTTCTGGCTATGGATTTCCTAGAGTGGCTGTAGTTCAGGGAGAAAATGTCAATTTTTGGAAGGTTCTAAGTGATCATTTTGTTGGGCTTCACATGAGGGTTCTGCAGTCTTAAAGGTTTTATCCATCCAGGCTCCATCCAGGATGCCCTGGCAGGACAGGTGAGCTCTGGGCTGTGCAGGTGAGAGCCTGTGTTCTTGTGTGAAGCTGATTATTGAATTATTATTATAGCTGATTATAGAATTACTTGCTAATTAAAGCTGGCAGGCTTTAATTAGCAAGTAAAGGACTTGCCTGCATGCAACAGCAAAGGGGGAGCAGTGTGTGAGGTGAGGTCCTCCAAGGGTCTGCACAGCCCTGTTGCAGAAGACAAATTATTGCCTGAGTGAGGAAATAAACCCTGACTGAGCTACATGCAAATGATAGACTTCATGGATTTTTTCCAAATTCATAACACAATAAATCAAGAAATTAAAGATGTACTCCTTGGCATTGTCCAAAGCCCTGAGGGTGAGACAGGCTGTGCCATGAGGAGATTCAGTGTTGCCCAAATCACTTGTAAGATATGGAAGGATGGGGAGAGAGGCATGATTTTTATTTTGGGTGAACATTGCCACGTTATGCTTGCAGAAAGCCTTAAACCCCACAGTTTTCAATTCCAGTCGCCAATTTTGGCTTTTCCCCCAAATCCTTTGTAGCCTCCTGTAGGGTTTGGGAGGGGATGAGATGACCAGTCTGGTCTGACTGCACAGAGAAATCACGGTGTGCATAGAGGAGGGAATTTCTGTGTCACTGGTGAGGGTGGGATGGTGCTGGAGCCCTGGAATTGTGCTCAGAGTTTGGCCCAGAGTGATTATGTAGAAATAGATTTGTAGAAAATTTTAAAAATTCAACACAAATTTTACACAGTGTATATTTGTATGTAAACTTTGAGATAAGAAATGTTGACTTAGAGATACTATAGAATAGGACAGACATTAAGAGAAAAATTGAACTAAAAACAAGTTTCAAAGGATGGCTTTGTGGGTAATATTATATACTTTAGAGAAATAGAACTATAAAAGATGTATTGTAGTAGGATTTAGATACTTTAGAGAAATAGAATTATAAAAATTGTATTGTAGTAGGATTTACAGTTAGTTGTAGTAGGAGTACATTTATAGTGTATTGTAATTAGAAAATAGCTTCTGATTGTGATGGCATGAATTATAACATCCGTATTGTCTCACCCTTCTCATGAGACTGAAATAGGAATAAATTTTTTTAAAACACCTCTCAGTTGCCCCATCTCTGGGTCAGAAAAGAGCAGAAAATCCAACAGGATTAGCTTTGGTTCTTCAGACATGTGGGTCTAACCTGCATTGAATAAATTCCAGAAATCCCAGTGGCTCCTTGCTCAGCCCTTTTCTTCCAGCACAGCACAGGGAATGGTGCTGGGACAGGGCTGGGGAGTGGGGTCCTGCTTGGGTCATGGCTTCCTCACTTTGATCAGCATTAAAAATTCAGCAGGGGCAGGTGATTTATATTCTGAGAGAATTCTCACTGTTCTGCCTGTGAGGTGTATCAGTATGCAAACCACAGCTCCAGCTCCTTGTTCCCTGTGCCCTTTCCACTGTAAATAGGTTTTATGTCAGTATGTGTGGCTGGAGATGGATTATTGAGCTGGACAGGGGTTGAATGTGTTCCGTGCAGAGGGGTGGTGATCCCACAGCAAGTGGAAATCGGTGTGGTGCTGATCCTCAGTCTCTAAAAGGAGCATTCTGGGGGTCAGACCGTGGAATCATGGAGTTGGTAGGGCTGGAAAACACTTCTGAGATCATGGAGCTGGTAGGGTTGGAAAACACCTCTGAGATCATGGAGCCCAGCTGTTTCCCCAGCACAGGCAAGGCCACCACTAACCCATGTCCCCAAGTGCCACCTCCCCAGGGCTTTTAAATCCCCCCAGGGATGGGCACTCCAGCCTTGGTAACCCTTCCTGTGGGGAAGTTTTTCATCATTTTCATGGGGATGTGGCACTGGTCACTGCTCAGGCTCCCTCCAGCTGTGGCAGAGCATCTGGCAGACAGTTTGCTGAATCCTGAGGTGTTTTCCATGCAGTTCAGTGTAGCAGGTGAGCAGGGCATGGCTGTGAGTGGTGCTTGGAGCCTGCTGTGTTACCCGTCGTGTGTGAGACCCCCCTGCAGGGAAGGGCTGTTTATCCCCCATGAGCAGCTCTAAGGCTGTGCTTGTGCCTTGTAAGGAGCATGTTTGTTCCTCAGAATTTATCTTTCAAGCCTGTGGATGAGAGTTGGATCATTTCACTTAATTTTTTTCCAAGCCAAACACTCCATAGGTGTGATGCTGTCTAGAAAGCAGCTCTGAGAGAAATCTCTTCCCACCTCTGCCACTGCAAAGATCACATGAGGCTTCTGCTTGGTCTGTGTTTTCAACCATGTAGAAAGCAGGGTTTGCTGAAATTTGGGAATTTCTGTACCCTAGAGTTTCTTGGGGACTTTTCATAAAGCTCAGGAGATTTTGTCAATCCAAATGGCCTTGGCTCGAGTCTAAACTTAACCTTGACATCATGATGAAGATAGTTCCTTTATCTGATTGCAAATGAGGAAATACATTTCTTAAAGTAATGAATGGTCCCTGCAGAGCATCTTTTTATTACCGTGTGTGTGTGTGTGTGTGTGTGTGTGTGTGAAAGCATGCAGTCTATAAATACCCAGTGGTTTCCTCCTCAGCATCAATAGGGTCCATCCTGGCCCTGCAGTTTGTGTCCCATGGCACTTGTTTGCATGGAGAGGATGTGACAGGGCAGGGCCGTGCGTCAGGAGCCCTGGGAGGCAGGATGGGGAGCCAGAGATCACATTTCACTGGAAAGTTTCCCTTTTTTCTGCAGTTTCTCCATGGGGATGGCTCCAAAACCCAGCCAAGCCTGGTTGAAGTTACTGATACCTGCAGTGCCTCAGCCCCAATGTTGAGGGTGGTGGTGGCTGCCAGCTTGGCAGCACTTTGCTGTGTTGCCTGTCATTAGGGCTGTGTTAATTGCAGGGAGGTGTGATGGTGTGTGCTGCATGCTGGCCAGGGCAGGGAGCCTCTGCCTGTACTTGCTGCTGCTCCTGCCTGGGTGTGTACCCGAGTCTGCTGCTGCAGCATTAACCATCACCTCAGGGAAGGGCAATTATTCCTGAAGAAATCATACCTGGTGAAGGTGCTTGGCTGCTTTCATGCTGCTCTGAACCCTTGTTTGATCTTTGTGCCAATGGTGCCCCAGTGTCTTCCCAGCACAGAGTTTGTCACTGCAGCCAGCACTCCTGGCTGAGGTTGTCATAGATAAAAATCACAGAGTCACCCAAAATGTGTTCAGAATGCACCTTAAAGACCATCTCATTCCACCCCCTGCCACTGTCCCAGGCTGCTCCAAGCCCTGTCCAACCTGGCCTTGACACCTCCAGGGATCCAGGGGCAGCCACAGCTGCTCTGGGCACCCTGTGCCAGGGCCTGCCCACCCTCACAGCCAAGAATCCCTTCCCAGTATCCCATCCAACCCTGCTCACAAATTATGTGTCATTTTGACACTCTGAAATGTTTACTTTTCTATCTGACAGTTTTCACTTGGTCACTGGGCGGCCCAGAGGTTTATGATGAAGTTACCAGTAAGCTGTAAATTATGATTCCATTGATAGCCCACAGAAAGCTGGAGACTGGACCAGGCACCCTTGAGAACAGTAAATCTTCAGAAAATGTATTGATTCCCAATCTTGGCTTTGCACTCTGGATGAACTTTGTCCTCATAAAATAATAGAAGGTGATTTTTCTGTACCAGCCAGCTGGCCTTTAAATGAGCTACTCTTAACACCACTGCAAGCTCTAATCCAAGTAAACATGGACAGGAGGATTCAGGAGCTGGGAAGAGCAGCCATATCAGTTCAGCATAAGGGTTAATACCTAGTGGAATATTTTCATCTATCATCCTTAAACATCACAATTGGCTTTGACTGGATGGTACCAGATCAGTGTTTTGTGCTCTTTGGATTGTGCAAATGGTGACTTTGGTTGTTTGCATTAACGAGCAAAGCAGCAAAATAGAGAAACAGGATTAGGGGAGTGATTTGGGGAAAATGCTGATTTCAGTAATCAGATTTCAGTTGCAATCTGTCTGCTTTACAAGGGAATAAATCTGCTGGGGAGGATGCCAGCAGGGCTCATGGTCAGAGCTGGCTTGCAGTTTTCATTTCAAGAGCCTCCTTGTTGTCCAAGTTTCCTAAAGCTACCTAAGAAGTAGTTGGAGATCAAGAGGCATGGTATGGCCCTTAGGGTTTCAGGGCAAGGAGCTGTCCCTCCTCCCTTGCAGGAAACCCTTTGCCTGGTGTTCCTCCCTAAAGGGCTCTCCACAGATTGGGAATCATGGAGTGACTGGTGAGATAGGTGCATCCAGGGGATTTCACAGCCATAATGATGCTGGAGAGGCTTTTCCTGTTGGACATCTGCTCCCAGCTGGTCTGGGGGCAAAGGGTTTCTGGGGGATCAACCCTGGAGCTCTAATGAGCTCTTCTTTCAATCTTTTGTATCTTCAGTACGGGGGATGCCAGTCCCCTGCTCAAATGGAGAATTCAGAGGAAACTTTATTAATTTGGCTGCAATACTTGTGTCCCTGTGGATGACCTTGTGTACCTTGTGTGCTTCCAACAGCTCCTGTGAGTGCCCCATGCTGTGCTGGTGGGGAGCAGAGGGACATCCACAATGCTTATGATCCTAAAATAAGCCCACCCCTCAAGCAGCCACCATCAGGGTGTTTTTTGGGCAGCGCTTGCCCCTTGCCCAGTGCATCCACCCCGCTCAAGCTGTTCCTGTCTCTCTCTTTGTGCAGGGAGCTTTCCCCACCCCGAGGCTGTCCCTGCACATCCCCGAGGAGCTGGCAGGGCCCAGCCTCTCCTGGGGGACCATGGACTGACAGAGGAGCTTTGCCAGCCCCAGCTGCCAGCCCCCTTTGCCTGGACCCTGATGGAGGCAGGACTGCATTACCATGGTGATGATCTTAACCAAAACTCGGGAAAACAAAGGTGCTGACTCCGTAACATGCGGGACTGAGCTGGTAAGCTTTGTCAAATCTCTGCTCAGAACTCTTTCACTGCCACGAACTGTGCTGTAGCTTTGTAATAAAACTTTTCTTTCCTGCAGGGATGGGTCTTTAGGTGGTTTGTAGTGCTGATTTCTACAAAGGTTCATTAATATCCAAAGAGCAGGTGATTAGTAAATGATTGGAGTGCTGTGGCTTTTGCATATGTGGCTTTCAGTAAGCACCAAAGGGGATAAACAGCACAAAAAAAAAAATGAAATCAGTGCTGTGAATAACACAGGTGAGAAGTTGCTTCACCGACAGAGAACAGATGCTGATCATTAATAGGAGGATGAGCAACAGGGAAGCAGGATTAAGTGGGAGATGGCAAAGGGCAGTGCTGTGGTACTTAATTTCTCTGGGAGCCTGGAAAGGTGCAAATCCACCATGCTGAATGAGCAGGCAGCAACAAATAAAGCAAATGAGAGGTGGCAAACAAACTGAGGGATGCTGTGAGGGCTGAGTGTACCTGTGGTAGGGGAAAATAAGGGGCAACAGGGCTGGAGGCAGGGTCAGAGCAAACGAGGAGGTGCAGGGTGATGGAGAGCCATCAGAGCAAGGCTGGTTGTGGCCATCTGCCCCCTTGTTCTCCTGGAGAGATGGGCATGGTCTGAGGAGAAACTGGCCCAAAGGCTCTGAGAGTCTCAGATAAGGGTGTGCAGGAAGCATCTGGCAGGATGAGCCATAAATGGGCATTCTGAACATTAAAGAAATAGAAATGCCTGAGTTTGCTGAGGATGACAGAGTGTCCAGCTGGGCTCCCCAGGCAGAGAACACACTGTGCTGGGGTGAAGGCAGGCTGCCCTGGCAGGGGAAGGCAGAGGAGAAGGTGAGCAAGCCAGAGGCAGTGGAGAATACTGCCTTAAAAGGTGAAATCTGGGAAGGGTATTGATAACATTAAGAAATACCTGCTTGGTATTTCTTGCTGTAGTGTTAGCTCCTGTGGGAAGGCAGCATCTGCCATGGCTGCTGCTCAGGGTGGGAAGGGGGAAGCCTGAACTTTCAATGCCAGCTGTGCCCTGGGCAGTGTGTGGGGCAGGTGAAGGGGAGCTGGCTCCAGAGAGGCAGATGAGGGTAATTTCTTGTACTCCTCAGAGAAGGGCTGGGTGCTCAGGGTGTCTGGAGGTAAAGATGCAGAGCTGTAACACAAAACTTTGCCCTCGTGTGTTTGCCCAGTGCTTCCCGAGCTCCGGGGCTGGGTGAGGAGTGCAGGACAGTCCTGGGTACACAAGGGGAATTGCTGGGTTGCCTGGATTGTTAAATTGGGGCAGACAATCACAAGAAGGCTGATCCACTGAAGAAAGCAAGAGTTTTTCTGTTGACTTCATGGGGAAGGCCAAAAAGTGAAGCCCAAAGGAAATCAATGTCTGAGCACTGGGGCAGTGTCTGCTGCCAACAGCCAGTGGGCTCCTTTGGTTCAGCTCCCAATTTGGTATGACAATTCTTACAAAATGGTAATTACACTCAATATGGGACATATGTCAGGCTCCTCTCCCTCCTGCCTTGCAGGCAGTGCCTGCTCTCTGGGGCTGGCACACAGATGTGCACTGGCACAGCCCCTGCCTTCTCTGGGGCTTGTCCCAATTCCATCTCTGCTCCACTTTGGCTGCTCCTTGGAGACAGCTGCCTGTCCTCTCTGCCTCCTGATTAATTCTGCTGATGGGTCACAAGGTGGGGCTTGACAGATGGAGATATCCTCACTTCACCCAGCAGAGTGGCACCTGCCCCAGAGGTGACTGACCCTTATTTACCTTCTCCACATCCTCACCCTGTATTGTTTCATGCCTCCCTACCCCTCTACACTCAGTATTTCCAGCATTCTGTATAGGAAGTGGGAGCCTTTATTGGATTGTTCAGGTGCCATCATGTAGTACATTATTATTATTATTATTATTATTATTATTATTATTATTATTATTATTATTATTATTATTATTATTATTATTATTATTATTATTATTATTATTATATATCCAGTCCTCATGATGCACTGGAGATTCTGGCACAGAGAAATTTTGGCTGCTCCGTCCCTAAAAGTGTCCAAGGCCAGCTTGGATGGGGCTTGGAGCAACCTGGACACATGGAAAGTGTCCCTTTCCAGGTGGAACTGGATGTCTTTAAGTCCTTTCCAACCCAAACCATTGTGAGATTCCATATTTATGCGAGCAGGCAACGTGTGAAACGTGGATCAGGAGGGAAGGTGTGAGTGCAGTGGCCTAATGCCAGATAAAACACAATTATGGCAGTGCAGATGGACGTGGGGGCTGTGCTGGTGCTTCCCTCAGATGATGTAAAGCCCCAGTCAGATGGGATGGTGTTGCCAGGATAGACACTTCAGAAGCCAGAACGTGGATATTTTTAGGGATAATAAAAGAACAATTAGTATGAAAGTGTGTTTTTGCAGGCATAGCTGGAATGGCATGCAGCTGTGGGTAACATATTGATTTATTACATGTGAACCCATCCATGCTCATTTTTAGAAGTCTGATGGTGCTTCTTATGCTGTCAAGAGGAAAATTCTTGGGAAAAAAAAAAAAAGAGTGTGAAAAGCAACCAGGATTATGTTGTACCCATGCAGTGGCATTTCCCCCTATTTTTAGTGCAAATCAGCACAATCTGAGTGCAGACTCCCCAGAAGTGCTGAGGTGAGGATACCTTGCCTTAGAAACACATTAAAGGCTTGAAAAAGCTAAATAGCTGCTTTGTACCTTAATGGGCTTGGATGAGGCTCAAGATACCACTTTTGCTCCTTTCTTGCCCAGTCCAGGATTCCCACTGAATTGCAGCTCCCGTTTTAGTTTCTCCAGAGTTTTGGGACCTCACTGCAGCTCTTCCCTGAGGTAAGGGCTGGCTGCAGGACCCTTGATCTGCAAGCTGAGGCCTTGAAAAGGTCTCTGCACAGAGTTTCATTAAAGTTGATTTCCTTGAGGAAAGGTGGCTGTGTCTGTGCCCTGGTCCCTGCTGGAACAGGGCCATGGAAGGCTTTGCCCAGGCTGTAGGATGGTGTTTGGTGCCCAGGTTGGGTCTGTGAGCAGTGAATAGTTTTTCTGGTTGTTTGCAGCACACTCCAAAGATGAGTCAAGGACCTACCCTGTTCTCCTGTGGCGTGATGGGTAAGTACAGGAACTTCTCTCTGTGTTTCCTCTGCTCCTGCTTCCTCACAGTGGTGGGTGGGAAGATGTCCTGACTTTTGGATGCCTCCAAAACCACTCCCCTGCAGCCCTCCCCACCACACCTGTGCCCCTCTCCTCTCCAGAGGTACTTTTTGTGCCCTGTTGCCATTGCTGTGTGAATTGCTTATCTCCTTTCACCTCCCCTTTGATACATCTGCTTGTTTTTAGAGCTACTCTTACAGCTGAGATTATAAACATTTGGGGTCTGAGGTTGTGTTTGAGTATCCAGCCCAAGACTCTGGCTCTTGACTGTTTGCATGATGCAAGCAAGAAATGACAGCATTATCACTGAGATGTTCTACCACCTGGCACAAAGTGGTTGGACAGGCCTCAAACAATAAGGAAAATGTCTCATTTTTGCTGCTGACAGGAAACATGATATAATATGTTTGACACCTTTTATGTCAGAGCTTGCTGTCAGTTTTTATGCTGAACAGCCACCAAAATGGATGGAGGGTTGGTGCCTTGGCTGATGATGCTGAAACACTGATAGTGCCAGAGGATGTGCTGCTGTGCTCTTCTCTTTGGCCTTCCTAGCAGGGAGCCAAACCCTGGGCCAGGCCTCAAAACCCAATTAAAATTGTAGGTCAAGTTTGAGCCAAGCTCCTTGCTGTGAGAGCCAGTCCTCCACAGACAAAGAGGCTGCCCCTGTTGCTCATGGACACAGCTCTCATTAGTGTTAATGAGAGCACATGCACTGACAGGAGATGTCCCCCAAGCTCTCTGATAGCTCCAGCCATTGGCAGTCTGGGGAGATGGACAGCATTTGTGGGGTTTTTGAGATGAAAATCAAAGTCAAGAAGGGATAGAGACAGCCCCTTGCCTCTCCCCTGCCTCTCAAACACGAGTGAGGAACAAAGAACCCAAATCAGATGGTTTTGTCTTGCGCTGTGGCACTGGCAGGCTCTTCAGCAGATACAGAGTCTCTGCCTAATTGAGGAGCAGCCTGTCTTTAAGAGCTTTTTCAGAGCCTTCTGCCAAATTATCCTCCTTCTGAGGGAACTGAATGTCACCTCCTTGACCTCAGCTTGCCCTGCTGTGGGCCCTGTCATGCCCAGTCAAGAGGAGCCCATCCTTCCCTCCTGTGAGGGCATTGCTTGGCTTGGGTTTCATTTTAGTTATTTTTCCTGAGAGTTCTTGTCTACAAATGCAGGCCAAAATCACACACTAATCCAGGATGAAAACTCGATTGACTTTTAAAATAAGTTGCTATCAAAATGCAAAACTTGGGGAATATTTTAGTCCAAAGGGCCAAGTCCCTGTTGATGATGGATAGCACTGAGATAAATAAACACAGTGAAGTTTGGACTGGTAGCACTGACAACACGAGGCAAAGACTCACAGTCCTACCTGTGTGGGAGGTTTGGAGGGAAGTTGGCTGATTTTTTGGGGGGTTTTAGACAAAAGAGAATCTTAGAAAATAATCTTTCTGATACCTTTGGGATGAGGGCAGCTTTGGGCAGAAAGGCAGTTTATTTCTGGACCCTATGGCCATGGGGCAGCAGGGCAGAGGGAAGGTCAGCCTCTGCCAGGGAGAGCATCATCCAAACCCTGGAGCTTCTCTTGTAAGGTACCAAACACTGCAAGAATCTGAAAATGGGTTATAGATTGTAACCAAACTCAGTGTATTGAGTAAACACTCTTAAAGACTTGATATGTTGGATGATGCATGGTTAGGTCCCATTCTCAGGGTGACCTAAATAATCTTTTGGCTTTTAGATTTGTGAGAAATATTTCTGCCAGTGAAATGATAATATTACTGAAAAGATTGGGTTTTATCTCTATATAGCTCTTTGCCTGGAGGAAGATTAAAGGTGAAGTACCTAAAACAATAAATACAACAGCTGCTGCTTTCTCTTCTCCTTGATGGGTCCTTGAAACACCCAGTAGTATAAGAATTGTCCTGTTGATGGATAGTTTGTTGGTTTGCTTTTTTTCCCTCCTTTTTTTCCCTTTTCCTTCCTCAGCAGTCCCCATGGCAGGTCCCCAGTGAAAATATCTGTGCTAGAAAAAGGTGGCATATTGGAAAATTGTGGCATTAGGGTGCTGAGGGCCTGGCACAGGCTGCCCAGAGCAGCTGTGGATGCCCCATCCCTGGAAATGTTCAAAATCAGGTTGGATGGGGCTTGGAACAACCTGGGATAGTGGAAGGTGTCCCTGCCCATGCCTTTTGCTATCCAGCCAAAGACAGAAAAATTCCAGTACAGGAAGTCAAAAGTGATAGAACCCCGGAATGGTTTGAGTTGGAAGGGACACTAAAGATGATTTCTCTCCACCTCTGGCCATGGCAGGGACACCTTCCACTGCCCCAGGTTGCTCCAAGCCCTGTCCAACCTGACCCAGTGAGAGAAGCTCAGTAGGTGTGTGCTGACAGCTGAGATCTCCTGTTTTCTGTGTAAGCAAGAAATTATCTCTGAGGGAAGCTGCAGGCAGGCTTTTATTGAGGCAGTGACAAGGTGCTTGCACATGCAGCATCCCATGATTGTAAAAGGCAGGAGGAGGAGGAGTAGGATGGCTTTGAGCCACTGGGACAGATCCTGCACTCTGGGAAGTGCTCCTTTCAAAGAGCATCATTTCCATTTTCCCTTGGAGGGCTCTCGGAGTTTGCCCTCCTAGGGTGCTGCAGCAGAGCAGGGTGAGGGATGGGGCACTCAGGTCAGTTTTTCTGTCCTTTGGCACTCTCACATCACTCCTCCACCACGTTTGGCAGCATCGTTGTTCTGAGCATGCCAGGGCAGGGCTGCAGCCTTGGGCTCACTGTTGCACAGCTCTTTCTTGGAAGTGGCTTTTCACCATCCTTGGGTGGCAGAGGAGAGCCAAGAAACCAGGAGAAAAGCCAGCTCATGGAATCATGAAGGTTGGAAAAGACCTCTAAGATCATCAAGTCCAACCTTGAACCCCTTCATGGGGGTGATGGCCCTTGAATGCATCCTGAAAGCACCTGCCAGGCTTGCATGCCTCCTCTTTCTGAACCAGGGCTTTCTGGATTTTGGGTATTGTTTGGAAAGGCCATCAATGGTGCACATTCAAACACAGTCACCCTGCAGAGAGAAAAAGCTGCTGGGGGTGTTCTGGTGAGGTTTATCTGGAGCAGGGACACCTCTCCAGAGGACCCCACTGAATAGCTTGGGCAGGTTTCACTGTCAAGGTTGGGATTTCCCTCCCCCATGCAGGCTGTTGGCACAAGGAGCCCACAGGTGTGTTTAATCTCCAGAGCCGATTTTGAGGCTGTTGTTTTCATTTCCCGTTGAAGCACAGCTCTGCCCATCATATTTTGATCTTATTTCTGCACTAGGAAAGCTCCCTGGGACTGCCATCAGCTAATTACAACCATTAAATGTGTCCCACACTTAGAAATTATCTCCTGAACATAAACAGGGGGCAGTGGAAAATGCAGGCTCCCTTTTCCCCTGTGCACAGGAACTGTGAGACCAAAATTCCGCTTGAACAACATGGAAAAAAAGGGAATTGGATGTGCACCTGTGCCCAGACAAATGTTTGGGTTAGGTTCCAAACAGAATCTATCTGCCAAAAAGGATAAGAAAAATTGATTGAAACCTCTAATTGCTTTACAAGTTGCCATAATAAATTATGTATTAATGTAAATTATTTCATGGGAAAAGAACGTAGAGGAAACTTGAGCAGAAGGATCATGCATTATGTATAAAAAGGAACTGTAAAAATATTATAGCAGCACATTTGTGTCGCTGTAGTTAAAGTTGTGTCAGCGTTTTGGTTTTACACCCTTCTCTGTGGTTATGGGTGGCCAGTAAAATTTACTCTGTGTCACCAGAGGGGCACAGCAGTCATTTGAAAAGCCCAGGACCATCACTGAATTGTCTGATGTGTCTGTGGGTGCTCCTGGAGCTCAGCCTTTGAAAACCTGGCTGTGGTGCTCTGAGGGTGGATCCTGTTCTCTGTGGAGCAGTGCAGAGCTCTCAAGGATGGAGAACAACACTCATGTCCCCAGTTTTGGGCTGTGACTCCAGTCCATGAGCACCATGAGGGTTTGTTTGATGTGGAGAAGATTTTGTGAGAGAACAGCTGGGTTTTGTTGAGATATCAATGTTTATCTTTGCAGTTCTGAGTCAAAATCCAGAAGTAAGATGCTGTTTCATCTGGGGACACCAACAGCCAAGAAGGACCTGTTTAAGCAGGGCAGGAGCCCCTCAGGCTGCACTTACAGCGTGCTCTGGTTGTCCCTTTGTTCTCCAACAGGCAAAGGAGAGTTTTCCAGCCAGGCAGTTCAGTTGCAGACCAAGGGCTCTCATGGTGGGTTTTATCCTGGAACAAATTGCTGCCTCAGGGTAAACCAGGCTGAGGTTTGTAGTTTAAAGAAAATTAATACATGTTTAACTGCAGCAGAATTAATGTCTCCAGTGCAATTATCGTTATCAACGTGCGCAGGATGGAACTTTTAGTCCTTAAAAACTGAGCAGAAAACCAGCTGCTTTTCCTCACTAAGGCTTTCCAGAGCTCTTTAATTATACCCTCGGCCTTTAGCCTACTCAATTTTCAATTTTTTTCAGGGCAACCTGCTTCCTACTTGCACTGAAAACCCATTTTCTGGGCTATGTGGCATTTTGGGACTGGTCAGTGATGGCTGGGGACTCGGAGGGACCGGGTTGTGCCAGCTCACATTGTGCAAGGGGAAAAGCAAATAACCTCAAGCTGGGGCTGGGGATAGTGGTGCTTGTACCATTTTCTTTGCCAGGTTTGGAAGATTTATAGCTGTTTGTGCTGAAGCAGGGGTGAAAGAGGAAGGTGTCCCGTATCCTCCTCACCAAGGCCTTTTGTACAGTCTCCGGCCAGAGGATCGTGGCAGCTTGCCATGAAAAATCGGCTTCTATTTCTGTTTCTTTTGTCTGCTGACCTGACCCAAGAAATGTCTCTGCTGGCAGCATAGTACAGAGGAAAAATAATAAAGATCTAAACATAGATGGAGTTGTCTAGAGCAGATTTCTCACTTTTCATTGTGTTTATTAAAATGAGGAGAGCAACAGTTGAAATGCCGTGCGGTTCCTGCGGGCAGAGCCAGGCTGTTTGTGGCTGGAGCTGTTAGGGCAGCAGCTGGAGAAGGGAGAAATGGGAAAATCGGCCAAGAGTGGTGCAAGGGGCCCCAAATCTGACCTCCTGACTTGAAACCTTAGTCAGAAGTGTTCTGCACCGTTGCATCTTCCCTACCAGGCTGGTACCTGCAGCTGCGGGCTAGGCACAGCTTTTGATTCATCCTTCAGTTGCCTGAGTGGAAATACCCAAAAAGCCCCCAAAACATTGCCTGGTTTAGATACAATCATGTGAAACTTGGCAGCGAGGGTTCTCCAGCACGGCAGGGCTCTGTGTGCAGCCGCCACCGACAAAAACAGGCACAGGGGAGAGGCTGTTGGCTGATGACTTTTTTCCACTGCAGCAGCTGGCGGGGTTGTCCTGCCATGGTTTTCCTGCTGAGTGTTGAAGGTGTATCTGCAAAGAGCCCCGTCCTTTGCAGGGCAGCCCAGCCCTGAGGGTGCTTTGCTTTATTCTTTTGCTGTCAGTGGGATGTGTGTGGGAATGAGATCATGCTCTTTAATCTCCTCTTCCACCATGGCTGTCCATGGAAAGATGGGGAAGGGTCTGGAGGACAAGTCTGATAAAAAGAGCTGAGGGAGATGAGAGGGCTCAGCCTGGAGAAAAGGAGGCTCTGGGGGCACCTTCTCACTGTCCACAACTCCCTGACAGGAGGGTGCAGCCAGGTGGACATTCCTTCCAGGTAAAAAAGCAATAAAACAAGAGGAAACTGCCTGAAGTTGCACCAAGGGAGGTTTAGATTGGATTTTAGGGAAAGGGCTGTCGAGGCCTAGGCAGTGGTGGAGTTCCCATCCCTGGAGGAATTTAAAAGCCATGTGGACATGGCCCCTGGGGACATGGGTTAGTGGTGGCCTTGGCAGAGCTGGGTTAATGATTGGACTCAATGATCCCAGAAGGCTTTTCCAACCTCAGCCATCCCGTGATTCCATGTTTTTTAAATTCAGCTGTAAATTCAGGCAATTGTCAGTTGTGGAGCCCAGGACAAACCACACAGATCTGAGACATGATTTAGCACAGAGATAACCAATAGCCACAACATTTTACACCACTCAATTCCCCTTAGCTAGTGCAACCTGGAATATTCAGAGGCATGTTTTTATCTTCTTCTAGCAGTTTTGCTCCTGCTGGGACTGTCACTTTGTCTCTCTCTCCATCTACACCACACAACCCACTCTGCTGGCAGTTCAGGAAACCATATTCCAAGAGTTAATTAATTTGTACTGGAAAAGGTCCCATATGCTACTCTTTTTGTTTATGGACATAGAAAGCGAGTCGCAGAATTAATTAACGCTAATGCCTGTGCGTGTGTGTTGTTTTTTGGTTTTTTTTTTTCCTTTCTTTTCTCCTTTCTGAACCAGAAAATGACAGATGGAGAGATCTCAGCAGGAAATGTCCACTCCAGCTCGAGCAGCCGGGCGCCAGCATCTGGGACTGCCTGTCGGACAAGGGCGAGGAGGGCTCGCGCTGGCCCAGGGACACGGCCGGCACCTGCTCTGTCACCAACCTGATCAAGGAGCTGAGCCTCAGCGACCCCCATGGCCACCCCTCCGCCCCTCCCAGCAAGCGCCAGTGCCGCTCCCTGTCCTTCTCCGATGAGATGTCGGGCTGTGGGACCTCCTGGAGGCCCCTGGGCTCCAAGGTGTGGACGCCGGTGGAGAAGAGGCGCTGCTACAGCGGCGGCAGCGTGCAGCGCTACTCCAACGGCTTCGCCACCATGCAGAGGAGCTCCAGCTTCAGCCTGCCCGCCCGCTCCAACCCGCTGTGCGGCGGGCAGCCCAGGAGATCGGCTGCTGGAGGGCACGGGGGAGACAGGGTGGACATCCAGAGGTCCCTGTCCTGCTCGCACGAGCGCTTCTCGTGCTCGGAGTACGGCGCGCCCTCGGCCTGCAGCACGCCCGCCTCCACGCCCGAGCTGGGCCGCCGCGCCGCCGGCCTGGCCCGCAGCCGCTCCCAGCCCTGCGTCCTCAACGACAAAAAGGTGGGCATCAAGCGCAGGAGGCCCGAGGAGGTCCAGGAGGAGCGGCCCTCGCTGGACCTCGCCAAGATGACCCAGGTAAGAGGTGGTGGGGCTGTCCCTGTGAGGGGCTCAGGTGTTCTCAGGAGCCTTCAGCGTCCTCCAGGGTGGGTGGCGTGAAGTGTGATGTGGATGTTATGGGGAAACACATCCTGCTGGCCAGGCGGAATAACCCCTTCCCTTCTAAATGGACCTCTTTGGCAAATTCATGCGGTTCTCTTCTCTTTGCACACCAAGTGCACCATGTTGTCATTTCCTTCTGACATTGGTTTTGAGCAGGAATATGTTAAACCCCACGTTTTTGAGTTCAGGGGAGAGGAGCCTCGGGCCTGCCATGGTGAGATGAAGGCAGCACCCCAAGGCCCCCAGCCTTGGCTTGTCAGGTGTTGAATTCTTACTGCTACAGGCTTTACTTGCGCTTAGGCTCTGTAATTTTCCACTCTAGAGATGTTATCATGTTTCATTTTCAGTTGCAAACACAGAGCACAACCTCCCTCTTCCATCTGCTGCTCAGAGCCAGATAACAGACCTGAAGCGCAAATCAGGGAGGACTTTGCTCTTTGGTCCTCTCCCTGCTGGACCAATGACTGGACATCAGCAGGAGACAGAGCAAGAGGCTGCATTGAAGGACAACCTTTCCCTTCCACGTTCATAAGATTTCTTGCAGTTTTATGATTTGACATTTCCCACATCAATAGTTTTCAGTCACAAAGTCAATGACACGTCAGCTCAGTGAGGAATGGAGATAATGGGGGGTGTGAAGGCCCCAGGGCTCTCACTGTGGGAGCAGGGGTGCCCTGGCCACATCCCAGGGTGGGCTGTCACCTTCTGCTGGCCTTAAAAATTCCCCCATGGTTTCAGTTCCATGGGATCACTTGCAGTGCTTCATCCCAGAGTCACCTGTGTTGGGAGTGTCTGCCCTAAAGGGTTTTTGTAGTGCTGGGGCCAGCAAAGCCTGTATGGTGCAAGGCATCCCCTTGTTTTCTGCAGGGAAACTGCTGGGAGAAGTTCACCATATGGGTGAGATCCAACATTGTGTGTGCATTTTCCTCTTACAAGAACATGATATTTTATGGTGTTCTGAGCTTTGCAGTGCAGTGGGTGTTTGAAGGAGTGTAGCGGTATTGGAGGAAGAGATCATCTTTTTCTCCTCCAGAGGAGCTTGGAAGATAAAAAGGGTGAAGAAGTCACATATTTGGGTGAGATCAGGCAAAAAACATGAGGATTGCTCTTGTCTTTTCATAAATCACAGCAACAACATTTATTATGCCAAGCTAATTTTATTAGATAGTAAACTGGATGGACAGTCAAAACCACATACATGGGTTGTTATACTTTACTAGCCACAGGATGGAATAGCACAACTGCCCTCTGGTTCTCTCTGTACAAGCAGACAAGCATCATTTCACTTCCCTGGAAGTGTTCAAGGCCTCGTTGGACGGGGCTTGGGACAACCAAATCCAGTGGAAGGCGTTCCTGTCCATGGCAGAGGGTGGAATGAGATGGGCTTTAGGGACCCTTTCAGTCCAGACCATTCTGTGGTTGTCTGGTATGATGGAAGGGAAGGAGGAGACTGTCCAGGCTCTGGCTGGACAGACCTTTGTTGCCCTGTGAGGATGTTCTGAGGCAGCTTCTCCATTGCATCAGCCCAATGTTTGTTGGCTGATTTGAAAAAATGGGCTTGGCCTAGGAGATCTCGAGGGTCAGCAGGAGCTTCCCTTCCCCTCCAATGGATGCTGAGGCCAGGCACGTGTTTTTAATTTGGATGGCCATGGCTTTGACATGGGTGGGTGATCCAAAGATGACAAAAAATCCAATCACTTGGATGTCCAAAAGCAGCTCAGTCCATGTTCCTGGAAAACCCTCAGCTTGAGGAACAGTTGTGTTTTCTCTGGCTGCTGTCCCCCACATCAAAACACCTTCCAAAGTGAGAAAGCAATGCCTGAACGCTCAGTGTTGGGGTGGTTCAACCTCTGGGAGAAGTGATACCACAAGGAAAGGCTCAGAAGCTCCACACTGTGTGGCACAAGCTCTGTGGGAATGGGGAAGGGGTTGCCTGGTTCAGCATCTCTCCTAACGTCCGTGGGCAGCCCCTCTCCCAGCCCCTGCCATCCCTCTGCTCCAGGCTGGGTGGCCGGAGCCGCTGCCGAACGCCCAGCGGTTGCTACAACCAACAACCAACAACAGCATCACTAAGGAACTCCCCAGTGGGACCCAGTCCAAGCAGCTCCCATGGATATTTTCAGTTTCCAGGCAGGAAACCCAGCCAGGCTCAGGTGCCCGTGGCAGCGGGTGAATCCCCAAGGCAGGGCTGTGCTGCTGGGTGTGGGGCGGCAGGGCTGGAGCAGAGTAGGAAGAAAGGGGTTGGGCTCGATGACCTTGAAGGTCTCTTCCAACTTTGTGATTCTGTGAAAGCAGAGCTGTGCAAGGGCCAGGGTTTCAGAGCTGAGAGCTTGTGGAGAGCAGCACTGGCAGGCAGTTCTTGGCGTGGGAGGACTGGCACAGAGGGACGAGCAGGATGAGGCAAGTCACGGGGAGCATTCTTGTCTTTGGTGGGGCACGGTCAGAGCCCTCCCTGGGATGGGAAAGTCAGGAAAACCAACTAATTCCTGGTGGGGAATAAATGTGCTCGAGAAAACTCTGCACATTTGGGCATCTCCCAGGCTGCTTTTAATGCTTCCAGCCCAGGAGATGCAAAATGGGGTGATTTCAGAGGAAGAGCTGAAATAATGACAAGTGTCTGTTTGGCTGCATGCGTGCTCAAGTCTGGGTTTGTATGGGGTAGAAACACCTCGTGTGCAGTGGGCAAAGCAAAGGACAGCCAAAGTGTCCAGAATGGACTTTCCAAATATCCACAAAGTACTCACTTTTCAGATGGGGAAACTGAGACATAGGGTTTTCCCTGAGTCCCTGAGTGCTGTTGTCAAAGTGGGAACTGAGCTTTGAGGTGCTGGGTACTGAATCAGCATCTGGCTCTGGCAGCAGATTGGTTAATTTTTCACTTGTGCTGGTAACCACGTGTGTTTGTAGGCCTGAAACCTGGTACCATAATCAAAATAAAAATAATTTGACCTGAAAGAAATGTTTTCTTCATATTGGGAGGGATATTTAGGCCAGGCAGGAGGGGAGGGAGCCGCTCCTGGAAGCAATTACATGGCTACATAACTGGGCTAATTAAGAGAGAAAACTAAATGTTGAAGTTAAGCTGGCAGGGAGAATACTTAGGAAAATATTGCCTTTCATTCCTCAAAATCCTGGTTGTGTCTCTTCTGTCTGCAATTCCCATAGCCCAGAGAGGCAAGGTGAGCCCATATCCCTCCCTTTATTATTTGCTCATATGGCACCAAACCAGACAGGCTTCAACTTTGGGCAGAAACCAAACCCTGCACATGGTTGTCATTGAAATAGCAACAATTTTAAAAAGCCACAGGCACCAGGACAATCCTTCTGCTCCTTTTAAATGCACATGAACTCTTTGCCTTGTGCTTCTTTGCCTTCAAACTGGGAGTGATCAGGGGGGTCTCAGTCAGGTGAGTGGGTGACAATGAGGTGTCATTTAATTATCCAAGCCCAGAAGCAGGTGAGGTGGGAAGAAGCTGGTTTCTATCTTCACCCCAGGCAAGGAGAGTTTGGGTGCCTGGCCTGGCATCTCTGACTTCCTCAACATGAGGATATGAACCATCCTCTCATTTCAGCATAGGGTTTGGGCTTGCTTTCCACCCTCAGCTTTTATTCCTCCTTTCCACATGAAGCACAAGCCCAAGGAGGGCACATCCCACCTCCCTGAGCCCAGCAGTTGTTCTGGCAGAGTGGTAATGAATCTCCTCACGGCTTGCTCTCCTTCCCAGCACAGTGCTCTTGGCCTCACAGCCCCTGGGACTGTGTCTGTAGGTGCAGGCCAGGTCAGAAATGGTTGGGATCAGATTTTTCCATGAATTAGGAGGTTTTTCAAAGAGCTGGTTTTCCTTTTTCTGATGTGGGTGCATCTAAAATAAACAGGAAATTAAAAGTGTCACAAAGGTGACAGGAGGTTTCTTAGACCCCAGGAGTCCTCCCAGCTGGGCTGATTTTGGCAGGAATGAGTGGTTTTACCCTTTGCAAGTCACTCAGAGAAGCATCTGGGGGAATTAGGTGAGAAGATGGATTTTCTAAAATAAAACCACACTCTGCCAGGGATGCTGTGTGGTGGAGAGACACCCGCTGGGTTTTCCTCCCCCGTGGTCTGGTGGATTCTTCTCCAGAGGAACTTGGCACGTCCCACCTCCACATCTGCTGCTTTCTGACATCCTGGTGTGAACATTTCCTGGGATCTCAGGCATTGTGTACTGAAACATCTCGTGGCAGCACAAACATTGGGTTTGGTGGCTTGGCTGAGTCATTGACGGGAAGCTGAGCCATAGGCCAGCCCTGATCTTGGTGTGTGCAATTGCCTTCCTTCACACAGGCTCTGGGCAGCTGCAGGGGACACATGACACATCTCCCACACCAGGGACTGCCACCCTCAGTGGGAATTTGCAATAATCCCCAGCTGTGGCCACGCAAGCCCTCGCTATCTCTTCCCCATTCTGCTTCCTGCTGTCTGAAATTTTGATGTGGTGGTCACGGAGAGATTTCAGTTTGTGTTAGGATGGTTCCAAACACAGCTATCCTTTATACAGATGTGGTTTTTAAATGGGTAATTTATTTTTATATCTGTGTTTTTATAGATATATGTTTATACATATATATTTAAATTTTTAAGGCCAGGCTAGATACAGCTTGGAGCAGCCTGGTCTAGGAGAAAGTGTCCCTGCCCAAGTCAGAGTTGGAATGTGATGGTCTTTGAAGTTCCTTCCAAGTCAAACCATTCTATTTTTCTAATTTTTCTAATGTATATATGTATTTGTTCAACCCAGCCATGTTCCCTGCAGCACAAACCCTAGACAGGAGTAGCCCTGGCTGGAAATGGAGGGTGGTGCTGGAGAGTTTGAAAATACAACTTTCCCTGAAAAGAAAGGCACAAATATCTCAGTGGCATGTAAGGCTTTGCACTGCTGACAGGAATTGTCAGATGTGATGAGATACTGGTTCCTCCCAGCTGTAGAATCTATCTATTGGTAGCAAATGAAGACTTGGAGGTGGCTCTTTTGCCCCATTTCTGATTGCTCTTCAAGGTTTTAGTCCCTCTGTGAGCCTTCAGAGAAGTTGCAGTTTGAAGAACTACATCTGTCTCAACAAATGTTGTACTCCTGGTCTTTTCCTCCTGAGTTTTCTCTAAAATCCATTTAATTTTCTACAAAGGTTGTACCCATGAACACTGAGGATTCCCAGGCAGCTGTCAAAGCATTTCTCCTCTGTGAAGCTCTGTAATTATGTAATGTTTGCAGTGTATGAGACAGAGAGTAGTACTCTAGAATAAACAAAGCAATTAAAATACAATATTGCTCTGCATCTCCATGGCTTATGGAGAGCATCTCATGGTCATGACTTCACAATTTCTTCTCTGTGAGGGATGGGTGCTGGCAGCAGTGGGCACAGCTGAGGAGGAGGTGAGGGTGAAGCCCTGGGTGTGCCTGCTGAGGGTGAGCTACAGAGAGGACTTTGTGCCTGTTGTGGGAAGGGTCTGGACACAAGGGGACCATTGACGTTGTTCCCTGGACAGACAGAGCCTTTCATGGGTGACTTCACTGCCCTGCCAGGAGCACGTGCCTTCAGAGGATGGAGTCATCTGCACCAGGGATCACAGGAGCATCCCCTGAAATGAGGATGTGTGTTCCTTATGGTTTGCAGCTAAAATCAGTTAAAATCAGCTCCAGCCTGGGCTGGAGATCCAGAGGGTGTCCAGATACAGCTCAGAGTGTAATGCTTGTGGTGGTTGGGAGCCTGGCTGGCCCCTCTGCCTTGTTTTCCCTTCCAAACTTAGGAATGCTGGCAGTTTCCATGAGGATGCAGGCACAAAGGAGTTTGTACACTCCCAGGGCTGAAACAAGCAGCTCGCCAGTTTGAAATGATTCAGGCTGGTCTTGGCACTGAGTGGGAAGAAATTTCAAACTGCAGGGTGGGAGAAGGGACCTCTCCTCTCTGAGCACCCAGGTTTTCCCTTGAGGGGTAAAAATCTCTAATTTTCACATAAGAAGATTTTCTGTTTAAATTTTGGCACCTTTCAGGCTTGCTGGAGAGGGCAGGAGAGGTGGCAGTGATCTTGGTTGGCGTCAGCACCTACTTGAGCCGGTGACAAATATTTCCAAATGCAGTGATAGGCAAAAAACTGGAGGTTTTAAATTCCATATGTATCCCAGGAAATAGTTTGCTATTGATGTAACTTCTGAGAGAGATTCCAGCTTCCAAGCCCCAGTGTTTTTTAAATAAACAGGAATGAGAGTCTGCAAAGGTCAGTTTGTGGCTTGGTGGGAAAAAGCCTTTGGGCGAGGATCAAAAGAAACTGGTTTGAAGGTGGGAGGGACACCTTCCACTATTCCATGTGGCTCCAAGCCCCAAAAGTCCAGCCTGGCCTTGGACACTTCCAGGGATCCAGGGCAGCCACAGCTTCTCTGGGCATGCTGTGCCAGAGCCTCCCACCCTCACAGGGAAGGATTCCTTCCCAAAATCCCATTTAACCCTACCCGTAAGGCATTCCCCCTTATCCTGTCACTAAAGTCCCTCTCCAGCTCCAGTTCAGCACCCTCAGGCACAGGAGGGGGCTCCAAGGTCTCTCCCAGTTTCATCCCATTCCATCTCCTGCTCCTGGCTGGATCTCCTGCCCTTGCCTCCATCCTCCATCCCCTGCTCCCAGCTCTACCACAAGGCCCAGGGATGCAGAGCTGAGTGCTGCACTCACATGGGAGGACAGGGCTGGGAACACAAACAAAGCTTGGCAGTGTCTGTCCCAAAGATGGACAAAATCCAATTGTATCCCGAGGATGCACATCTGATTCACCACGTGCTCATTAACCCTCCATCCCCAGGCTTGTGTGTGCTCTGTGACTCCAAAAAGCAGCTTTTGGAAAGCACAGGGATTCAGTCCTGAAGGAGTCAGCATGCTCAAAAGTGGCATTTTGGCTCAAAAAAGCCAAAAGGGATTTTTGATGATGGTTTACAAAAAAAACCCCAGCACTCTAGGAGGTAGTGGGAGTTACTTGGAACCACTTCCTTGCAAAAACCTCCCAAAGCATTTGAGGAAGGCAAAGCATTTCAGGAAATGGTGCTAAATAAGTAAATAATAAATAAATAAGGGCCCTTCATTTTTCCTTTCCAGACAAAGATGCTCAGGGTTAGCCTGAGGCTGAGGCTGTGACAGAAAAATGAGGTGTATTTTTAGTCTGCATTGGATTTGCAGGAGGTCTTGGCAGGTGGGGGCAGTGGGTGCAGGTGCCACACACTCTGGATTTTTGGTCATCCACAATGTTATTTTATCCCTTTATTTGCTGGTATTCTCTTTTCACTACTGCTGAAACAGTGACATGAAGTTTGGTTTTAATTTTTATAAGGTCCTGCCTTATCATTTAGACCCTGAAGTGAGAACCACAGCGACACAACAGAAATGTTACATCTGTGCTGAAAATTATGAAGTACGGAAATGGAATAGGGGCTGAGAAAAAAAAATAAATAATTCCATATTAGTGATGTTTCATCCTACCCTGGGACAAGTCAAATCAATGAATTTCCCCGAGGATGAGCCACTCCAAATCCTGGGGTTTTGGCAGCTCTGGGGACAGGTCAGGCTCAGGTTCCCCCTTTTCCACTGAAATCCATGGCACTGCAAAGCCACCAGTGGGAGAGCAGCCCTGCCACTGTCCCCACTGGGCTCCTGGCACTGCTGAGTGCCTTGGCAGGAGGGGCCTTGTTGGTTTTTGTTTTTTTTTAATTTTTGTTAGTGTTAGAGATGGTATTTTGTAGGTTTACATGTTTATTATTTTTATTTATGAGTTGTGATTTTTTTTAGTATTTTATTAATAAGCTAGAAAATAGTTAGCTATTTTTATATAAGGTTTTTAAAGTTAAATTATTTAACTAATAAATGATACTTAAACTATTTTAATTTTAATTTAATAATTATTTGAAGTTTGTAATGTGGATTTTTTTGTTTAATTATAAAATATTATTTAAACTTATGAAGAAGAAAGTGAATAAGAAAGAGTAGTTATTGTCTTAAATTTTTTATTTTACTTTTATATATATTAATATATTTTAAAACTTTAAGTTTTCTATTTAGTGCTATTATATTCTAATTAAATTATACACTTTTAATCATAGTGTTGTTAATTAATTTTGGAAGTTTACTCTATGGCTTTGGAGGAAATCTAGTGTTTTGTTGCAGGTTAGAGTCTGTTAGTACAGAAAGTTTTAAATTCTCAGGGCTCTAACAGGACCTGCAGTGCTCAAGGGATCTGGATCCCCAGAGAATGCAGAGAAGGAGGCAGAGGTGAAAACCTGTGAAGGGCAACCTGTAAATAAATAAATACAGTGATCACTAATGACCTGTCTGAGCAAATGGATTTTTCCAGCTCATAGCAAAGGGTTTGGTGTCTGTTAGGGAAAATATTTGTTCTTGGCAGGAA
Organism: Melospiza melodia melodia; assembly: GCF_035770615.1. Taxonomy (NCBI): domain Eukaryota; kingdom Metazoa; phylum Chordata; class Aves; order Passeriformes; family Passerellidae; genus Melospiza; species Melospiza melodia. Next base: position 3,563,219 of record NC_086202.1, read on the forward strand.
ATGAGGGTTTCCTCCAAGTATTGTTGTGAATAGGAAAGGGTTGGAAGGCTGTGCTAGGCCTGGGTCCCCACATGTGGGAGGCTGTGGATGCTGTGGGATGCTGTGCTCAGGTGGGACAGTGGAGCCCCAGAGTGGGTTTCACTACTCTCTGATTCCCTGCATTGCTGGATTTCTCTGTGATTGCTGGGATTTGTCTCTCCAGCCTCTCCCTGGGGCTCTGTAGCACCAGAGAAATTCCCACTGGTGGGTCACACATCAGCTTTTGCTTTTGCACTTGTGGAATCTCCCTGAACATCCTCAGTGTCAATGAGACAGATACATACTCCAGAGACAGAGTGGAGCTGTGAGTAAACCCAAATTATCTCCACTGCTCCGAGGGCAGCATCAGAACTAATGGCTTAAAGCCTCCTTGTTGCTTTTTTGGTTTTGTTTGTTTAATACTGTGGTCTGAAGTGGCTTGGAAGGATAACAGACATTTCTGAGCCTGCTCATGAAAGCTGGTTTTCACACCAAACAGAATTAAAGCAAAATTATCTGCTAAAACTTTGAATGCCTGTTGCAAAATGAGGATTAGGGCTGAGGAAAGGTTTAGTGAGTGAGAAGGGAAAGGCTGGGAAGGCAGACCCTGAAGACCAGGGCAGAGATGTGGTACCCACTGGGGGCAGGGCAGGGAGCCATCCCCTGCTCTGGGATGCTGCTGCAAGGTTCTGTATAACCTTGGCCTGGTGGAGGCTGTGGGGCTGCCTGTGAACTACTCAATGCCTCCACAGATCCAATTTTAAAAGAAAATAGAGCAGCACATGAGTTTGAGCTCCCTGACAGGGCAGCACTGTGCCTAACCCAGCTCTGCTCTGCACCAGGCCCATGGCCTTCTTCTGCTTCTCACACCCCCATCACTGCCTCCCCTGTTTAACTTCCTCAGCTATTCCAGCATTTCTTTCCCAACACTTCAGCACTCAGAGGATTGATGAATTCAGAGAACTTCATCACTCTGAGGAGTGAAACACTTCTGTGGGAGTACAGGGTCAGTGCAAGCCCCCTGACCTTCCCCCAGAGGCAATGTTGATTTTGGAAGCCACATGGGGCAATGGTCACCAGTGCTCCTTGTGGCAAGGTGGATGTGTGTCCCTCTTTTTGGGGTGGCCAGACTGCAGCAAGGTGTGTGCTGGTGAGACTGGGGCATCACTGAGAGTGTGATGGACCTGCTGGCAAAGCTGCTCAGATGCTCCTTTGTTATAAAGAGGAGAATTGGTTATTGGAGCCTCAGGATTAAGCCATGCTTGCTGCAGCTCCCTCCCCATGTCCCTTCCATCTCCACTGCCCAGGAAACCAGCCTGGGCATGGAGTTGGAGAAGATTGTGGGTGCCTCAAAGGCAGTGCAGAGCTTTGAACCCCAGTGATGTGTTTGTGTGCGTGTGCACGGCCCAAATCACAGCAGCTGCCATCATGAAGTTCTGCAGAGTTTAAAAACCTACTCAAACCCATTTTCCAGTCTCATTTTTTCAGTCTCAAGCACCTCTCCCTCCTCCTCAGCAGCACGGATGAGCGCTTTCCCTGGCACAAACACCAAGCAGGATTTACCGTGATGAAACAACCAAAGCATTTATTATAACGATATAAAGATAACAACGCAGGCTGGAGATGTTCTACAGGAGATGTTTGCCTCAGAGAGCGATTTAAACCTGAGCCAGGCAGAGAATCCCCCAGTGGAGGTGACTTTGCTGGCTCGGGAGGGCTGGCAGAGGCTCATCATTCCCACATGGAGATCACTGCCCGCTTCCC